>NC_044549.1:86687290-86992572 GCF_007565055.1 Rhinopithecus roxellana | reverse complement strand
TCTGATTAGTCAGATGTGAGCTAAGTTGCAAGCCCCGTGTTTAAAGGTGGAAGTGGTCACCTTCCCAGCTAGGCTTAGGGATTCTTAGTCGGCCTAGGAAATCCAGCTAGTCCTGTCTCTCGTAACCATGCCGTAAAGACTTCTATGATAAAACATCTGACCAATCTGAGCCAAATAGCAGAGTTTGGGGTCACCCTGCTGAACAGTCCTTATCTAAGCTTGCTGTATTCAGTTGAATTATTGTACTTTGTGTTGCACGGACAAAAGTCCTCTACTTTCCAATCAGATGAGCTCATTTGCATACATACATAACAACAAAAAATATATATATAAAATAAACTGAACAGTACCGTGCCAAAGAAGTTGAGATGACTTGCAGAGCACGGAACACAGGTGTCTGAACTTTTTAGCAGCTTAGGCTAGTTTCCCCAGTGAAAAAGAAATGTCAGCTGAAATTGATACAATGAACAGTTCATTAGGTGAAGCTGGTTCTGCCATACAAATGACTTCCAAACCTAACTAAGAAATGTTGTCTTTGCTCCTGGATTTCAGCTCTACTTGGTGAATTCCCTGCAAGACTTTCCTTTCAGTACGTTAAACTCCTAAGTCCAAAATGAGCCATCAGAAACGAAATGTAACTCCCACCTTGCTCTCCCCTTATCATCATACCTCTTTAGATCACTTACAGAGCCAGGTCCCAAAGTTGGCTTCACACTGCAGTCACCTGAGAAGCTTTTAATATTTTTAATATCCTGGTTACTCTCCATACTGATTAAATCAGAATATCTGAGGGTGACCAAACATCTGTAGTGTTCAAAGAGCATCAAGTGATTACAACATGCAGCAACATTTAGGAACCATTGACTATGTCTATGATGTAAGTAAAAATACTCATATGGGCATTAAAGTACTACACCTGGCAACTCTTAGTTATCTTTGAAGACCTATCCCCTAAACAACCTATATACCAGATAAATTGTGCTTTTCACGTTTTTTGAAGATGCCTGATGACATTGTGATGGTTAAGCTGATTTATCCATGTAAGGTAGGCTCTCCTATCATTTGCAACTATTGGCATTCTGTCTCTAAGGATTACTTTCTCCAGAAAGATTCCTCAAGGTCTAAATGAGACTCTTCCCTCTAGAAACCTCACAGAGTGGTTTGCATTTCCTTTAGAGATGTATATTGTCTTTAATTCAGTGTAACAGTTTTCCATTCAACACACACCTGTTGAGTACTTCTTGCCTGTCACTAAGCTAACCATTACAGGAAATCACAATTACTATGACTTCAAGAAGCATATGGTCATCCCAGGTTACAAACTCAGGCCTTGGATCCTTCTTGTCTTTATTTACTCTGCAATACTGAGTCCAATGCCTCTTTGAAGTAGACATTAAATAAATATTTCTTGACATTAAGAAAAATGCTAAAACTCTAAATTTAAAGAAGGTAATGTTTCACAGTGAGAGCATGGATATTGTTCTTCAAGAGGAAAATAATAATTTTCATCAGCAAAGTAAAATGTGATATGTAAGCCTGAAGACTGGTAACCTCCGTTTTGGGATTCTACGAAAATATTTCAGGATCTCTTAGTAAATAAATACTTTGCCTTCGGAGCCAATACACCCATTACCCTCCTAATATCTGATATAAAACATAAGATATGTTCAGTTATTCATTAACTTATTCAGCTAACAATTATTAAGGATGTGCTCTCTTTCAGATAGTAACTAAGCTAGAAACAGTGGTGAGATATAGTAGTCATTAGGAAGTTACTCTTGCATTTATTTGTTTCAACCAGTATTTATTGAGTACTTACTATGTGCCAGGTGCTATTCTAGGCACTGAGGATACTGCAATAAACGAATGCTGAACTGATATTGCAATGAGTGAAACAGACCAAAATACTAATTTTGAGATAGGATTACAAGTTACTTTTGAACCGTACCAGAAGTATTTTTTTCTAATTTAATCGCAACCAATTGGAAAGTGTAATGATATTAATTAAATTTAAATTTACTAACTCCTCCTGATGCTATTAATAATTCTAGATTTGAATTCTACATAAGGGAGGGTAAGCAAAGGAAAACTCAAGAATAGCTTCATGAACCACTCATTGTTCTTCCATTTTCAAATGAGCAATGCGCACGCATGCCTTGTACATAAGAATATGATTCCCCAGGCAGTGCATTCTGTGCCCCTTCAGGCAGAAACAATCTATTTCTTTGGATGTTCCTCATCTGTCAAGTCAAAGGCAGAAAATGAGAAGACGACTTGCAAAAATACCAAGTCAGCAAGTTTTCTAAATTTTCTGTTATTCTTCTGCTGGAAGCAAAACATATTTCAGCACTGTCCAGAGACTATCTGAACAGTTGGATTCCATGATGTTTGAGGTCCTTTCTGTATTAAAAGTCCAGGACTTATATTTGTTATTACAGAGTATTTTATATCATGCATTATTATTGTTATTATTCATCTATGGGATAAATATTAGCTACTAGGAGGCTTTCAGCAAAAAGCAAAAGAAAATCCAGCTAAAAATATCTTAATAAATAAGAAAAATCAGTATTTCAGAAAGGAGATCACAGACAGTTGTGAAGGCTGGACAATTCAGCAGGTCAGCCATAACACAACTTCTGACCTACCTTCTGACCTCTTTGCCCAAATGTGCACTCAGTAACTATGGTCATCAGTCATCTGCAGTGGCTCCAGGTATCACACAATGACATTCAACTGCAGGAAGAACAAAGAATGTACCACCTCTTAAAGTTCCTCTTTAAGAGTGAAGACCACTTTCCTGGACATCCTGAACCCATATTCCCTCTTTTGTTTTGGCCAGAAGGGAACCATGAGTCCATGTTTAAGTCAGTCACTGGCAGAGGAATGAAATTACCAGGATTGGTTTAGAGTGTGAA
This sequence comes from Rhinopithecus roxellana, assembly GCF_007565055.1. Lineage (NCBI taxonomy): Eukaryota > Metazoa > Chordata > Mammalia > Primates > Cercopithecidae > Rhinopithecus > Rhinopithecus roxellana. The sequence continues at coordinate 86,989,657 of NC_044549.1, read as the reverse complement.
TTAAGAGACAGCCCTAAGACTTATAATTCCTGGAAAGCTGACTTCAGTATACCTTTTAGGTATTAGCAAAAATATGGGAAAATCTCTTCCTAGGTAGGCAACATTACCTTCAATTGAATAACATGTTAGAAGATAGGTATAGATACAACATTGGCCATTCCTCTCAAGAGAACTGGCTTTCAGGGTTGGCAGCAACCCCTTGGATGGGGTTGGGGCGGGCAGTAAAAAAATACTGAAACCTGGCCCCTCAGGGATTCTGATTTAAGAAAGCTGGACCACAGACCAGACATCAGAATTTCCTTTTTTTTTTTTTTTTGAGATGGAGTCTTGCTCTGTTGCCCAGGCTGGAGTGCAGTGGTGCCATCTTGGCTCACTGCAATCTCTGCCTCCCAGGTTAAAGCAATTTTCCTATCTCAGCCTCCCGAGTAGTTGGGATTACAGGCACCTGCCACCATGCCTGGCTAATTTTTGTATTTTTAGGAGAGACGGGATTTCACCACATTGGTCAGGCTGGTCTCAAACTCCTGACCTCAGGTGATCCACACACCTCGACCTCTCAAAATGCTGGGATTACAGGCATGAGCCACCTTGCCCAGCTGGACTCAGGATTTCTAAAAGCTTCCAGGTGATTCCAACATAAGCAGCATTGGCGAAGCACTGCCCCATAGCATTTCTAACATTTTATTGATAATGCAATACTGAAGGTCTGGGGACCACTCTTGTAACTGTAAGGCCCTAATACTGTGGGCTTCCAACTCCATGGTTCCATCATAGCAATTACTATAGTATATATAATTAGGCTGGTACATGGCTGACTTCTCATCTGAATATGAGCATTTTACAAAGAACTGGAAAACTGCCCACCCCACAGTAGGTATTTCATATTCATTGAATTCACATTGTTGAATATTACAGAGAGCTTGTTTCTGAGTGGTCATGTGTGGCAGATGGACTACATTAGAAAATGTAACTTTGAGGCTCACAGATGAGAAACTCTAGAATAGCTAATTTAATTTGACTGCCTGAAGGTATTTGGTGGGGGACAATTGGCTAAGTTTAGAGACTGTGGTATTATTTGCAAGGCCAATGTTAGTGTTCACATGCAGGTCTTACCTTGGCTTTGAAGACAGGCTGCCAAAAGTGATTAGGTGAGAGCTAACAGAGTCAAATCTGGACACTGACAGCTGCCTCTTCTCCCTCTGGCACTTTTGCAGAAGATAACTTTTTTATCTTAATTTTTATGTTTGAAGGCATAGTGCTAGTCTGTGTGAAACCCAGGAGGGCCAATGAAAAGCTATCTTACATTAGGATGGCCATGATAGTCCTTGTCTAGCTAAAAAGAGCAAGTCTCGGCTTTTAAGCATAAGGAATCAGCTCCTTTTTGCACAAAAGCATAAAATTGTAGTCCAAAGCACAGAGAAGCCAAGGAGAATGCAGCCATTAGAGACACCTGTGAGTGGCAGTGAATTATTCTCCTACACTACAAATGCTAATCATCCAAAAAAGCTGGATCCTCGCTGCTTGCCTTTTTCTTGCTCATAGCAATGTCATAAAGAATGGGATATCCATATAATTCATTCTCACAGGAGTGTCAAGGGATGAGATACTGTCCTAATATATAATATTGCCACCTGTACAATAGGCTGGTCCTGAACAGCACTCAGCCGACATAAACAAATCTTGAAGCAGGCTGTGTGCAGAAATGCATAAACACTTGAATGTACAAATGTCTCCAGTTCTATGGTTCTCATTTCAAGCTGTGTTTGTCTTGGTCACTGGAGACTTTTTTTTAAGTTTCACTTTCAAATCCTTCTGGGCCAAAACTGAGCAAAAGTGAAATGACAATTAAACCACAAAATAATATTCATTAAAAACATTTTTTTTTTAGATACAGAGATCTCACCATGTTGCCCAGGCTGGACTTGAACTTTTAGGCTCAAGTGATAATCCAGCCTCAGCCTCCCAAGGAGCTGGGACTGCAGGTGTGCACTGCTGAACCATCCTCAAAAATGTTTATTTTTAATGGTGAGATATTTTCCAAGGGTAACTGATATAATTTATCAGCCCTGACTCCTGTGAAACCAGCAAGCCTGCTCTTCTTTGAAGACCTGGAGTGATTCTCCATCCATGGCTCTACTTTAGTCCATTGCTCACTCTATTGTCTTTCCTGGACTGTAGCTGCCCCTTCATCTACCTGCATTTTGTATGGTGCGTTGATGAGTAGAGGTCAAAGTGCAGCAGTACAGACTAGAGAGAAATATGGCCAGAGAGGCTGTAGAACAGAGCATTTAAAGACATTATTGTTGGAGTCATTCTTTCTGGATTCAATATGAAGTTTTAATCCCCATTAGCTGTGTTACTTAAACTTTCTATGGCCCAGTTTTCCTATGTTTAAAATGTGCCTAATACTGGTGCCTATTGCAGAGGGCTTTGCATATTAAAATACCTATGAAGCTTTTTTTAAAGACCAAATGTTTTTAGTCAAAAAATGTCAAGTATTTTTAAAAATCTCGTTTATTCCCCTGTGCAATATTTCACTCAGATCAAATCAGCAGGAGACATACATGCTGCTCAAAACACAGCTCCAAAGAGGATCCGGAAGGCATACTGTACAGAACCACTTTCATGTCTATTCTATACATGCAGTCAGCAATATCTCTCAACCATGGAGCCCAGTACATGCAAAGTTTTTAAAAGATGCCTGGTACATAGGAAATGGTACAAAGCATTAAAATTTTTTATACCATGTTTACTTCTGGGTGGTAGGATTTGGTGATTAACTTTTTTATCTTCTTTTTACTCTTTTTTTGCTCTTTCCAGTGAAAAAATGAATTGATATTATTTTTACAATATGAAAAAAATTACATATAAAAAAATTATCCGGCCGGGCGCGGTGGCTCAAGCCTGTAATCCCAGCACTTTGGGAGGCCGAGACGGGCGGATCACGAGGTCAGGAGATCGAGACCATCCTGGCTAACATGGTGAAACCCCGTCTCTACTAAAAAATACAAAAAACTAGCCGGGTGACGTGGCGGGCGCCTGTAGTCCCAGCTGCTTGGGAGGCTGAGGCAGGAGAATGGTGTAAACCCAGGAGGCGGAGCTTGCAGTGAGCTGAGACCTGGCCACTGCACTCCAGCCTGGGCGGCAGAGCGAGACTCTGTCTCAAAAAATAAATAAATAAATAAAAATTATCCATATCAGTTAGCTATTGTTACCTAACAAACTGCCCCACAATTCAGTGACTTTTAAAAATCAGGTATTATCATAGCTTATGGATGTGTGGATCAACTAATCAGCAAAACACACTCATGCATCTGTTTTGAGCAGCATGTGGGTTGGCTGAGGGTTCTGCTTGAGCCTTGGCTGAGTTGTGGGACAGCTCTGCTCCACATGTTTCTAATTCTTCTCTGGACCAGTGGAACAGCCCGGGCATGTTCTCCTTATAGCAATGGCAGAACCACAAGAGAACAAATACATGCAAAAACCCTGGAAGCCTAGGCTCAGATGTGGTACAAAGTTCCCCTCATACTATTGTTCCAATCAAGTCAAACAGTTGAAATCAGAGTCAGAAGCTGGGGATACATATCTTGCCTTTTATGTGGCAGAAACTACAAAGAAATATAGCAAAGGTCATAGAGATTATGTATATGGGAGAGAGGAAAATTGGAATGGGGACCATTAATAATATCTATACCACTTTCTTTCTGTGCTCTAAGAACTGTTCCAGTTTAATACTCACATATCACAGTGACAAGAATAATGATTTCTGAAGACAAACACACCTGGCTTCCAATCCTAACTCAAATATTTACTAACTATGTGACCTCAGCAAGTTGCTTCTCCTTTCAGAATCTGTTTCCTATTTGTAAAGGGGAGATAAAAGTAGTCCTAGAATAATTAAATGTTTAATAATTAAATTAGACAATCAATATAAATCTCTTAGCATACCCCACGCATCATAGCACTGAAATATTGGTTGATGATCTTAGTGTTGTTTAACATCGTCATCTTCCATAAATGCTGTCATAAGCTTGTCATACAGAAGTGATCTCTCTCTGCTGAAGTCCTTTACTCCCATAATCACCTCTACTGGTCATTTGATGTACATCACATACAACTTGGTACTGTGGGTACTGTGGTCATGTATGGGCCTTTCTTACTGTACTGTAAACTAGATGGGGATGGACACATTTTCTGTATCTTTGCATTCTAAAATACTCTGCTAGTCTTCACCGCCGTTGGAATACCAAGAATAGCTTATATTTTTACAGTTCTTTGTAGTTGATACAGTGTTTTCTAATTTGATTTTCTTGTTGTAAGGTAGCAGGGACAGAGTTCATAGATAAGAAAACTGAGGCTTAGAGACTTTGAAACTTGCCTGAGATCACATGATATGTGACATAAACTTCACTCAATTTCTTATCTTTGACTTTTATCTAGTTAACTTTTATTATAGTTACCTAATATATATTTAGTGCAGAGAAAAAATGAGGTAAAGTCAACAACTATGCCAAAAGAAATTTTCAATAGTCAACACAAAAGAGTGTCATAAAATCCAACCTGGGGTGAATTATCCTGATTATTTTTTTCTGAGAGTATGTTAAAAAGAAAATAAGAAAAACAACTATCTTATTTGTTTTTTTTCCTGCTTTTCCTTTTTTTTAACCTTATGCATAAATCACATAATGTACACATGTTTTTATAAAAAGTGAAGTGATGGTGTTGTGCCTAAAGGCTACAGTTGTCAACTCAGAATAGAAATGCAGGATGTATTTTATAAATGCTGTTTAAATTAAAGGTGTTGTATATTTAAAGCACACAATCGTACAACCTAAGGTAGGGAGAGGAGAGAGGAAAGCAAAAGCTTAAGCTCCAAATCTGAAAGGTTAGCACCTCATTCAGAGTCATTTTTTTTTATCATCAAGGGGTTGAAATGTTCTCTCTCCAGAGAGTGAATAATGTTCCTGGTGGGGAGTTTCCTTATTTCCTTCCAGTGACTTCATGTTTACAACAGCATTCACTGTTAGCTACACATATGTAGCTAAACACATATGTGTCCAACTGCTTGTTCCTGGCTACAGAACTATTCTGAACTATACACATTCCCTCAAAAATATTTGTATTTATGCTTGGGGTATGTGATTGACATCTGCAGAAGCCTAAACGTTAAGAGTTTAAACTCAGTAAAAGTGTTTCTATGTTTATAAATATTAGCATAAACAAGAATCACTCTGATAATTAATTTAAAAAATAATGAAAATATTTGAATAGATGTATTTCTGTGTTTAAGGACCTGTTCAGTGGGGCAATGTCTACATGAATAAAATGAATTAACAAGTTAAATATGTATCCTCTTTTATACACACATGCCAAAAAGCTGATAAAACTTCCATTTAGTTCCAGAATTCCAGAAAGAAAGAGAAATAGAAAGTGTAGAGGACTACGTGCTTGCAAACGAGACATTCCCGATAAGTCCTCCTCTTGCAAACGAAGCAGGGCGTTCCCGATAAGTCCTGCTCTTGCAAACGAAGCAGGGCGTTCCTTCCTTGCAAACAGGGAGGACAAAAGAGCCAGCTGCAAACAGCAGACCCTGGGGGCTTGTTTATGTGTAAACATCTTGAAAATCCAGAAAGTCAGGGAAAGGTCAGAAAAACAACAATGTGTCTTGTGACTTGGTAACATTCCACAAACGACTGTATAAAATAAAGCGGAGCGTGTCATTCGGCGCAGCCGCCATGTTTGTCTTGTCTTGTGTGTTCATTCCTTTGTTTAGGAAACACGCGGACCCCAACAGAAAGGGGTAAAATTCTGTTACCAAAACATCAGGGGTTTGACGTAGGTTCTGCTGCTCACGGCACAGAATGCCAATGACTGAGACACCAAGTATTGCCAAGGGAGAAGGATTTAATCAGGTGCTGCAGCTGAGGAATTGGAAGTTCAGTCTCAAATCTATCTCCTGCCACTACTAAAGCTAGGGCCTTATATAGCAGGGGAGAACTGTAACAATGGGTAAGAAAGCAGGAACTAGGGAGGGACAAGGAAGCAATCATGAGAATGAGGGGTCCTGTCTGGTGCAGTGATCTGGTGAGTTTCCCTTCTTTGATACATTTTTGAGAGGCTTGAAGGTTCTTTCCTGAGGAAGGAGTTCGGATAAAACAAATATAAGTTTCAACCTTTAAGACCAGAAAGGTTCATTTCTATGTTTATCAAAATGACACTCTATGGGACTTTTGGGTAGGTTTCAATTCTTTATAGCTAATAATCTAACTTATGAAATAGCATCCCCTTTTAGATTATGAATCACTCTTACACCAAACGAAGAGCCATCTTCCTTTTTTTCCAAGGGAGCTTTACTATGCTTGATTAGGGGAGCACCGCAGAAAATTACTGAAGAAACCTAAGCATGGTACAGACTAAACTCTACAATCTTAATCTAGGTCCTTGCTCAGTATCATGGATGATCCTGGCTGACAATTACCCAATTTTCTTTCTGTGAAGTTACCTGGTCTTTCCCCTGTAGGAGAGACTGCCAACCTATAGGCCACAAATTCCTGGTGGCTTATGGAGTTATGGCATGTAGCTGGTGAATCCATTTGCATACCAAGTAAGATCTGTCAGAAAAATAAGGTGTATATTCTGCTTACACAAATCTATTTTAATGATAATTAAAATTTTCTTTTATGATAAATAATTATTTTCAAAGGTTATCTATGAAACTATTTGATATTATAAAGTGATCTGGATGTTGTAGTCCAAAAGTTTGAAAGAAAATTGCCCCAGGACTCACTACCTCTTGCTTTAACCAACTTATAATCTATGCAGAACTGAGTTAGAGTAATGGTCCTGCATTGCCAAGTGAGTTGGGTTCTATGTTTCTTAATCAAATGATTGTATCCTACAATCATATTTTTCCTCGGCTTTTTTCAGCAAAGAATTCCTTTTTTCCCCAGCAAAGGAGTAGTAGGAGCTTGCTACTTACCACATTATCCCAGTGGTATCTTGAAATTTTAATAATGTGGCCTCAGGGGTGAAGAAATTTCATAATACACTTCATTCATCTTCAAAAGCACTTTTCACTTATATAATTTTCAATACTCAAAACTTGACAATTTTCATACGATATTACATTAGTTGAAGAACAGAGATATCTATTTCACCCTTTAAAATTTTATTGGGCATTTATTGTTATATAGAATTGCTCATAAGTTTTTTCAGACTTCCCAAATTTATTATGCTCTAGACACATGTAAAGCAGTATTTTCTTGGCATGTTTGTCAAGAGATTTTGTAAAGCTATGTAACAGATAGTACTTTTATCAAAGCAAAAAATTAACATTTATCCAAAACCCCACCATGAATTAATAATTTTCCTTGAAACTTGTAGGTGATGATGGCTATAAACTCGGGGATTATATAGAAATACCTAATAATGGTAACGACAACAATAATAGTAACTACCATTTATTGAGAAACTATTATGTTCCCAACAGTATATTAATAACATAACCATCATTATCTAACCTAATCCTTATGAGTATAATGAGATTTATGTTGTTAATATTATCATTCCTCTGATGGTTAATCTTATGTGCCAACTTGGCTAGGCGGTGATGCTCAAATGTTTGGTCAACTAATCTAAATGTTACTGTGAGAGGATTGTTTTGATGTGATTAACATTTAAATAAGTACACTTTGAGTAAGCAAATTACCCTTCATTATGTGAATGCATATCATCCAATCAGTTGAGAAGCCCCCTCCCCCAAGAAAGAGGTAATTCTGCTTCTGACTGTCTTTGGACTGAAGCTGAGGCATTAACTCTTCCTGAGTCTCCAGTCTGCTGGCCAGCTCTGCAAATTTTGAACTTGTCACCTTTGACAATTGCCAACCACATGAGACAATTTCTTAAAATAAATATCCCTCTCTCTACAAATGTACATCTTATTGGTTCTGCTTCTCTGGAGAACTCAGATATAATCTCCATTTTGTACATGTTTTACTAAGACGCTAAAGCTAAAAATGTCAGCAAGGACATCCAACCAGTGAGTGGCAGACCCAAGATTTGCACAGATCTCTTAGACTCCACAGGCTGGTGTCTCTATGCTGCCTCCCAGCACGAATCTAATTGCAAGTGACTACAAAGTCCTTGGAACTCTTCTTCTTCCACTTAAAGCTAAGGAGACTGAGGAGAGTTGGGGTTACCCAGAACAAGAATGACTTTAGGAACAGTAATGATTTTAGGTTTTTATGATTGCTAAGTTTTGAGATCATCTTTGGATGTTCACTTTACTAACATCTCCAGGATTTTATATAGGACAGGTCAGCTATTCAAAGGGGAAGTCACACAGATCACTATCCCATAAGAATAACTCTTGACCTTTCAAAAAAAGTTTTACTCCTCCAAAAGTTCTAAGAGGATTAAGTCTATTTGCCAAAATTATGCATAGACAATATTTTTAACGCTTTAAGCTTGGACATAATTGAGTTGTCTAAGATTGCACTGCATTTCCTTCTACTGCCTGGATACCTCTGGTGATTTTTGCTAATCAGTCTATGACTTTTGGATTAACTAAATGGTTTAGACAAAAAGTTGTATAAAATAAGAGGAAGAAACTATAATTACAACTTAAATAAGCAATTTCCAAAACTTACATGCCACTTATGCCACTTCCTCCCTATGGACACAGCTGGATGATTTCAGCATATGAAATAGAAGCCATCTTTGTAACAATTTGTATATACTACAGGTGTTATTCAAAGAGGACTTCCTAGATATGTTAAAAAATGGTATATTTCTGACTGCTCACTATAAAAAAGACTGTAGGCTATTCTTTCTCATTGTAGTAAAAAAGTTTTAAAATAATAATTTTATCTGTCAAAGAAGAACTGCTTATGTGGCATGAACAAGAACGAAAAGTTCAATGACCCAGTGAAGCATTTGGTCTACTTGCCTTCAAGTAATTAATCAGATTGATGTATTCCCCTTGAAATAATTAGTTAATAAGTTGCTCAAATTAAACTCTTGTACTGATGTTGCAAATGAACCTTTCTGGCATAGAAGTGAAGACTGTCCAAATGATGGATTCTTCACTTTCAAGCAAGTACTTTCTGAAATTTTAAAGCAGAAAAAGGAAAGTGACAACTTCAGAAACATTTAAAAGTAGCTACATCTGATCATTTTGAAAGTTCTGTAGTCACATAACAAATTATACATCTTTCACGTCTCCCAAAGCACTACTGGAGATAAAGATATTCTATATCTATTTTAGATTCAGAAAAATAAATCAAAAAGATGATTTCTAAATAACAGATAGTTGTTTCCCCACTGTTTAAATTAAAAGTGAAGAAAACATAATCTTTCATCTTCTAGATTTTTATAGAATACAAATACATACAGATAAAAATGTTTTAGTATAAAATACCTTTTACAAAGTTATTTATTCTAAAACATGGCAATGTTTTTGTCGTGCTGACTTTTTTTACATAGCAAATGTAAAAATGTAATATATAAAACAGTGTAATTTTTGAATAAATATTTCTTTGTAGTTGTAGGACAAAGTAATTGCTACAATGAAGCTTTTTATAAATTGTCAGTTTATGTAATAAACATGAAAGATATTTTCTCATTTTATTTAATTGTACAGGAAAACATTTTTCCTTAGGGCAAACAATGACATTTTCTATAGTTTTCAAGTTCTAAATTTACACGTGCATTAAAGGAGAATAAAAACAACAACCATGTTTTTCAGAGGACACAGCTCTGTTAATATATCTATTATATAATAATAGTAATTATAACAATATCATGAAGTTAACTTTTATTAAGTGGTAAGTAGGCAGTGTTCTAAATGCTACATATACATTAATACAAGAGTTCTATGAAGTAGCTTCTTTTTAAAAAATTAATAGCATTTAATAAAATTCTGTTAAAAACTTTGTTTCACAGAACAGTTTGTAAACAGAAAAATTGAGATCGTAGAACGAGTTCCCATATACCAACCCCCACATTCACTTTACTATTAACATCTTGCATTAATGCGGTGTGTTTGTTAAAACTAATGGGTTAATAATGATCCATCATTATACACTAAAACTTGTGGTTTACACTAAGGCTCACTTTTTGTGTTGTGTAGTTTTATGGGTTTTGACAAAGGCATAATGCTATGTTTGCACATTGCAGAGCCACATAGAATCATGTAATTGTTCTAAAAATTCCCTATGCTTCACCCACTAATTCCCCCTCCCATAAACTCCTAGCACCAATGATCTTGTAAATATCTCTGCAGTACTGCCTTTTCTATAGTCATATTGTTGGAATAATATGGCATGTAGTCTTCTCAGACTGGCTTCTTTTACTTAAAAATATACATTTACGGTTTCTCCATATCTTTTTGTCACTTAATATCTCATTTCCTTTTTATCTGAATATTCATTTTATGACTATAACACAATTTCTTTATATATTAACTATTAAAGCACATCTTTGGTTGCAAAGAGGTCTGGGTGATTGTGAATGGAACTTCTATAAATACTTACGTTCAAGTTCATGTATAGACATAAAATTTCACCTCAACTGAGTAAATACTGGGATTATAATTACTGAATTGTGTGGTAATACTCTATCTTTGTAAGAAACTAACAAACTGTCTTTGAAAGTGCTTGTACTGGCCGGGCGCGGTGGCTCAAGCCTGTAATCCCAGCACTTTGGGAGGCCCAGACGGGCGGATCACGAGGTCAGGAGATCAAAACCATCCTGGCTAACACGGTGAAACCCCGTCTCTACTAAAAAATACAAAAAACTAGCCGGGCGAGGTGGTGGGCACCTGTAGTCCCGGCTACTCGGGAGGCTGAGGCAGGAGAATGGCGGGAACCCGGGAGGCGGAGCTTGCAGTGAGCTGAGACCCGGCCACTGCACTCCAGCCTGGGCGGCAGAGCCAGACTCCGTCTCAAAAAAAAAAAAAAAAAAAAGAAAGTGCTTGTACTAGTTTGCCTTCAGCCTGGCAATGAATGAAGGTTCTGGTTTCTCTATATTTTTACCAGAATTTGGTAACGTCATTAAAAAATTAGTCATTCTATCGGGTGTGCGGTGATGATGTTAGCTCATCGTTTGAATTTTAAATTCCCTAATAATATCTGATTTTAATATATTTCCACATGCTTATTTGGTTTCTGTATATCTTCAGTGAGATCTGATCTTCTAAAATAGGGTTTCTTTCTTGTCAAGTTTTAAGGGTTCTTTATATATTTTGGATATAAGTCTTTTATTGGATACATGTTTTGCAAATTTTTTTTCAGTCTGTGTCCAGTCCTTTTGTGTTTTTAGTGTGTCATTTGCAAAGCAGTTTTTAATATTAATGAAGTTCAATTTATCAATTTTTCATTCATGGATAATGCTTTTCTGTTGTATCAAAAAACTCATCACCAAACCTAAAGTCACCTAGATTTTCTACGTTATCCTCTTAACAGTTTAATAATTTTACATTTTACATTTAGGTCTAGGATCCATTTTCAGTTAGGTCTCAGATCTCTCACACGCATCTGTGTGAAGAGACCACCAAACAAGCTTTGTGTGAGCAATAAAGCTTTTTAATCATCTGAGTGCAGGCGGGCTGAGTCCGAAGAAGAGAGTCAGAGAAGGGAGATAGGGGTGGGGCCATTTTATAGGATTTGGGTGAGTAGTGGAAAATTACAGTCAAAGGGAGTTTTTCTCTTACAGGCAGGGGCAGGGGGGTCACAAGGTGCTCAGTGGGGGAGGTTTTGAGCCAGGAGAAGAAATTTCACAAGGTTAATCGCTCAGTTAAGGTGGGACAGGAACAAGTCACAATGGTGGAATGTCATTCTTTAGTTACTTCAGGCCATCTGGATGTACACATGTAGGCTTGGGTCCAGAGGCCTGACAAGATCCATTTACATTAGATCTTGGATCCATTTTTGCGAAAGATATAAGGATCACGTCTGGATTCATATTGTTTTAGCATATGGTTGCGCAATTATTCTAGCGCTGTTTATTAAAAAACTGTCTTTTCTGGCCTGGTGCAGTGGCTCACACCTGTAATCCCAGCACTTTGGGAGGCTAAGGCAGGTGGATCACCTGAGGTCGGCAGTTCGAGACCAGCCTGACCAGAAACCTTGTCTCTACTAAAAATACAAAAATTGGCTGTGCATGGCAGTGAGTGCTTGTAATCCCAGCTACATGGGAGACTGAGGCAGGAGAATCGCTTGAACCCAGGAGGCAGAGGATGCAGTGAACAAAGATCACGCCATTGTACTCCAGCCTGGGCAACAAGAGCAAAACTCTGTCTAAAAAAAAAAAACAGAAAAAAAACCCTGTCTTTTCTTTATTGATTTATCGCTCCTTTGTGAAAGATAAGATGAATCTCTCTACATATATATATATGTGTGTGTGTGTGTGTGTATATATATATGTTCTCTATCCTGTTCCATTGGTTTGTCCCTCACCAGTGTGGTGCAGTTTGATTATTGTAGTTTTACAGAAAAATGAGTCAAGTAGTGTCAGTCTTCTGATTTTTTTTCTTCTTCTGTATTGTGTATTTTTTTTCCTTCCGTATTGTGTTGGCTATTCTGAATCCTTTGCCTTTCATTTACACTTTGGAATCAGTGTTTCTACAAAATAATCTGCTAGAATTTTGTTGGCAATTGGTATTGAGTGGAAATTATAGATCAAATTGAGAAGGAGTGCCATCTCAAAAATATTGAGTCTTCCTATCCATGAACAGGCCATATTTATTTAGATCTTTGACCTTTTTTAAAAACGAGGGTTTTATAGTGTTCCTCATAGATCTTGCACATATTTTATTATATTACACCTAAGTATTTAATTTTTTAGTGCTAATGCAAATGATACTGTTTTAATTTTGAGTTTCAATTATTCATTGCTGGTGTGTAGGAATGCAATTGATTTTTAAATACGAACACAAATCTTGAAACCTTTTTATAATCACTTATTAGTTCCAGGAGGTTTTTGTTCGTTTGTTTGTTTGGTTTTTCAATGTTTGAAGCTTTCTGAAGAGACAAACGTGTCATCTGTGAAAAAAGACAGTTTCGTTTCTTCTTTCTTGATCTGTATGTCATTAATTCCTTTTGTCTTGTTGTACTAACTAGGACTTATGGTATGATGTAGAATTGGGAGTGGTGAGAGAGGACATACTTGCCTTCTTCCTTATACTAAAGAAAAGCATCCAATTCTCACTATTAAGTATGTTAGCTGTAAGTTTTTTCTAGATTTTCTTTATCAAGTTGTGATAATTCCCTACTGTTGTTAATTTTCTAAAAATTTTTTTATCATGAATAGGTGTTAGATTTGTCAAATTTTTTGACAATTAATATAATTTTTCTTCTTTACTATTGTGTCCAGAATTTATTCCTTCCAGTGGGTTCTTGGACTCGCTGACTTCAAGAATGAAGCCGCAGACCCTCACGGTGAGTGTTACAGCTCCTAAAGATGGTGTGTCTGGAGTTTGTTACTTCAGATGTTCAGATGTATCCAGAGTTTCTTCCTTCCAGTGGGTTTGTGGTCTCGCTGAATTTCAGGAGTGAAGCCACAGACTTTTGCAGTGAGTGTTACAGTTCTTAAAGGTGGTGTATCTGGAGTTGTTTGTTCCTCCCAGTGGGTTAGTGGTCTCACTGACTTCAGGAATGAAACTGCAGACCCTCACAGTGAGTGTAACAGCTCATTAAGGTAGTGCAGACCCGAGGAGTGAGCAGTAGCAAGATTTATTGTGAAGAGCAAAAGAACAAATCTTCCACAGCATGGAAGAGGACCCTAGCGGGTTGCTGCTGCTGGCTGGGGTGGCCAGCTTTTATTCCCTTATTTTAGTCCCCACCCACATCCTGCTGATTGGTCCATTTTACAGAGTGCTGATTGGTGCATTTACAAAACTTTAGCTAGACACAGAGTGCTGATTGGTGCATTTTTACAAAGTGCTGTTTGGTGAGTTTACAATACTTTAGCTAGACAGAGTGCTGATTGCTGCATTTTTACAGAGTGCTGAGTGCTGCATTTACAATTCTTTAGTTAGACACAGAGTGCTGATTGGTCATTTACAATTCTTTAGCTAGACACAGAGTGCTGATTGGTGCATTTTTACAGAGTGCTGATTGGTGCATTTACAATCCTTTAGTTAGACACAGAGTGTGGATTGCTGCAGTTTTACAGAGTGCTGAGTGGTGCATTTACAATCCTTTAGCTAGACACAGAGTGTTGATTGGTGCATTTACAATCCTTTAGCTAGACACAGAGTGCCGATCAGTGCATTTACAATACTTTACCTAGACAAAGAGTGCTGATTGGTGCGTTTACAATCTTCTAGCTAGACAGGAAAGTTCTTCAAGTCCCCACTCGACCCATGAAGTCCAGCTGGCTTCACCTCTCAGTATGTTGATGCGATGAATTACATTAATTGACTTGCAAATGTTGAACCATTTTTGCATGCCTGAAATAAATTTCTCTTGGTCATGGTGTAGAATTATTTTTATACACCATTGAATATAACTGCTAACAAATTTTGAAGATTTTTTGCATCTCTGTTCATGAAGGATATTGGTATGCAATTTTCTTTTCTTGTAAGGTCTTTACGTAGTTTAGGCATTAGAGGAATGTACCTTCATAGAATGATTTAGGAAGTATTCCCTCTGATCCTATCTTCTAAAAAACGTGGAGAGAGTTGGTATCATTATTTTTTCTGACATGTTTGATAGAATTTACCAGTGAAACCATCTAGACCAGATGCTCTTTTGGGGGAAAGGTTGTTTTCTGCTGATGCAATTTCTTTAATAAATATAGGCCTCTTCAGGAAATCTATTTTTTGTGTGTATCATAGTTTTTGTCTTTCAGGAAACTGGCCTATTTAATGTAAGTTATATTTGCAGGCATACAGTAGCTTATAATATTTCTTTTTTAATCAATTTAATCATTTAATGTTTATTAGATCAGTAGTGATGACCTCCCATTCATTTTTAAGACTATTAATGTTCTGTCTCTCTCTCTCTCCTTCCTTTTCTTCCTCTTCCTTCCTGCCCACCCCTACTCTGGATTAGGGTTTTTAAATTTTATTGATCTTTGCAAAAAACAAAATTTTCAAAAAATTTTATTAATTTTTCTATTGATTCCTTGTTTTCAATTTAATTGATTTCTACTCTAATTTTAGTAGGTATTTTCTTCTGCTTGCTTTGGTCCTAGTTTCCTAACATGAAAGTTTAGGTTATTGATTTTAGTATTTCTTCTTTGCTAATATATGTATTGAATGCTATAAATTTGCCTCTAAGTGCTGCTTTTTCTGTACCTCACAGATTTTGATAAATAGTATTTTTATTTTTATTTAATTAACAATATCTCTTTTTAATTTGTCTTGCAAATTATTTGTTCCATGTGTTATTTTAAAGTGTATTGTTGAACCAAAAATTATATTGGATTTTTCAACTAGTTTAATTTTACTGTGGTCTTTCTAAAAACATACTTGTAAAATTTCTATCCTTTTAAATTTGTTAAGATGTATTTTATGATGCAGAATGTTGTCTATTTTGGTGAATATGTGAACTTCAGAAGAATATGTATTCTGCTCTTATTGGGTAAAATACTCTATAAACATCAATTAGATACACTTTATTTATATTTATTGTTCAGTTCGACTATGTTCTTACTGATTTTCCACCTTTTGGAATTCTCAGTTACTGACAGATATGTATTGAACTCTTCAGCAATAATACTGAATTTGTCTATTTCTTTTTGTAGTCCCAGCAGCTTTTTTTTTTTTTTTTTTTTTTTTTGAGACGGAGTCTCGCTCTGTCACCCAGGCTGGTGTGCAGTGGCCAGATCTCAGCTCACTGCAAGCTCCGCCTCCCGGGTTCACGCCATTCTCCTGCCTCAGCCTCCCGAGTAGCTGGGACTATAGGCGCCCGCCACCTCGCCTGGCTAGTTTTTTGTATTTTTTAGTAGAGACGGGGTTTCACCGGGTTAGCCAGGATGGTCTGGATCTCCTGACCTCATGATCCGCCCGCCTCGGCCTCCCAAAGTGCTGGGATTACAGGCTTGAGCCACCACGCCCGGCCCCCAGCAGCTTTTTGCTTTACATATTTTGACACTCTGTTGTTAGGTGCATATACATTAGGGATTGTTTTGTCTTATTAGAGAATAAACTTCTTTATTATTATGCAATGCCTCTCATTATCCTTGATGGTTTTCCTTGCTCTGAAGCCTGTAATGCCTGAAATTAATATAGCTACTCCAGTTTTCCTTTGATTAGTGTTAACATGACTTATCTTGTCATCCCTTTACTTTTAATGTATCTGTGTTTTATGCTAAACTAGATTTCTTCTAGATAATATATCATTGGTCTTATGTTTTTACTTTTTTTTAATCTACTTTGACTTTCTCTGTCTTTCATTTGGTGTTTTTAGCCCATTCACATTTAAAGTGATTATTGATATAGTTACATAAATATCTACCATGCTTGTATCTGTTTTTTATCTATTACACTTATTTCATGTTGTTGCTATTTTATAACTATTCCTCTTTTTTCTGCCTTCTCGCTTCATAAACTTTTGTGAAATTATCTTAGCAACATCTGCAGACTTTTTCGTTGTTTTTAGTGGATGCCCTAGATTTTTACAGATACATTTAAAACCAATCTAAGTCCACTTTCAAATAATACTATACCACTTCATAGGTAGTACATGTACTTTATAACATAGTATTCTCAAATTTCCTCTCCCATTTCTCATACTATCACTGTAATGCATTCTTCTTATATATATGGTATAATCCCCCAAAACATTCTTGCTATTTTTACCTAGAATAAGCAGTCATGTATTAGCTCAATTAAGAAAAACAACATAAAAGATATCATTCTACCTTCACTTATTCCTTCTCCACTGTTCTTCCTTTTTAAAATGCAGATCCTATTTTATGACAACACTATATTTTTCTCTGAACTACTTTTTTTGAAAAACATTTTTTTGCAATGCAGGTCTACTGGCAGCACATTTTCTTAATTTTTGTGAGTCTGAAGCAGTCTCTATTTCTCATTTACTTTTGAAGCATAATTTCACTATATGTAGAATTCTAGTTTGTTGATTTTCTTTCTTTCAACTCTGTAGATATTTCACTTCATTTTCTTCTTGCCTGCATTATTACTGGTGAGAAGGCCAGTGTAATTTTTATCCACTTCTTCTATAGGTAAAGCTTTTTGTTTTGTTTCTCAATTATTATTTCTTAATTCTTTTAAGACTTTTGTATCATTTTGTGCAATTTGAATATAATATGCCTACATATAGATGTTTTGGTATTTATTCTGATTGGTGTTCTCTGAGCTTCCTGGATGTAATTGTGGGTTGTTATCTGTAATTATTTTTGAATAATACTCAACCACTATTACTGCTCGTACTCCTGTTCCTTTCTGTTTTTTCTTTCTGGTATTATCATTATGTGTATATTACAACTTTTTATTTTTTCATAGGTCTCAGATACTATCTTTTATTCTTTTCATTTTTTCTTATTTCATTTTGATTTGTAGAGTTTATATTGACATATCTTCAAGTTCACTGATTCTGTTTTGGCCATGCCCACTCTATTGACCAGCCATCAAAGGCATTCTTTATTCCTGTTACAGGGTTTTGGGTTTCTAGCATTTCTTTTTGATACTTTCTTAGAGTTTTCATCTTTCTGCCTACATTAGTTACCTGTCCTAGTGTGCTGTCTACTTTCTATTAGAACCCTTAACATATTAACCATAGTTATTTTAAAATCTCTGTCTAATTTCAAAATCATTACCATGTTTGAGTCTGGTTCTGATGTTTGCTTTGTCTATTCAGACTGTGTTTTTTGTTATTGTTGTTTGTTTATTTATTTTTTGAGACAGAGTCTTACACTGTCACCCAGGCTGGAGTACAAGTGGCATGATCCCGGCTCACTGCAAGCTCTGCCTCCCGGGTTCACACCATTCTCCTGCCTCAGTCTCCCAACTAGCTGGGACTAAAGGCACCCACCACCACACCCAGCTAATTTTTTGTATTTTTAGTTGAGATGGGGTTTCACTGTGTTAGCCAGGATGGTCTCGATCTCCTGACCTCGTAATCCACCTGCCTTGGCCTCCCAAAGTGCTGGTATTACAGGCGTGAGCCACCATGCCCTGCCCAGAGTGTTTTTTTTTTTTTTTTTTTTTTGAGACGGAGTCTCGCTCTGTCGCCCAGGCTGGAGTGCAGTGGCCGGGTCTCAGCTCACTGCAAGCTCCGCCTCCCGGGTTCACGCCATTCTCCTGCCTCAGCCTCCCGAGTAGCTGGGACTACAGGCGCCCACCACCTCGCCCGGCTAGTTTTTTTTTTTTTTGTATTTTTAGTAGAGACGGGGTTTCACCATGTTAGCCAGGATGGTCTCGATCTCCTGACCTCGTGATCCGCCCGTCTCGGCCTCCCAAAGTGCTGGGATTACAGGCTTGAGCCACCGCGCCCGGCCCAGAGTGTTTTTTTAAATTATTTTTTGCCTTTTATCATTACTTGTAATTCTTTATTTAAGACTATATATGATGTATCAAGTAATAGGAACTGAAGCAATTGGGCATTTTGTTTGAAGTTTTATTTTAATCTGGTTAACAGGAGTTAGGGCATATTTAATATTTCCTATAGCTGTAGGTGCCAGCGGCTTCAGGTTCCTTATTGTTTTCACCCCTGTTCTTTTTATTATCCTTAATAATTTCTTCTTTTTTGTGTTTTTGGGGTTAAATTTTTAATGTATACATAATATTTGTACATATTTGGGGGCATGTGTGACATTTTGATATGTGCATACAATGTGAAATTATTAAATGAGAGTATTTAGGAAATTCATCCCCTCAAACATTTACCATTTATCTGTGTTAAGAACATTTCAAAACTTTTCTAGCTCTTTTGAAAAACACAATATATAGCCATTAGCGCTGGTCACCCCATTCCACTATCCAACACTAGAACCTATTCCTTCTAACTGTATATGTGTACCCAATAACCAATCTCTCTTTACTCCTTACCACACTCCCTGCATCCTTTCCAACCTTTAATAACTATGATACTACTCTTTACCTCCATGAGATAAATATTTTTAGCTCCTACATTTAAGTAAGAACATAGATTTTTGTCTTTTTGTGCCTGGCTTATTTTGCTTAATATAATAACCTCCAATTTCATCCACATTGCTGCAAATGACAAGATTTCATTATTTAGGACTGAATAGAATTCCATTGTGTTTGTATATGTGTGTGTGTGTGTATATATATATATATAAATAAAACATTTTCTTTATTCTTTAATCCATTGATGGACACTTAGATTAATTCCTTATTTTGGCTACTTTGAATAGTGCTTCAATAGATGGGGTGCAGGCATTTCTCTGATATATAGATTTTTTTTTTCCCTTGGCATAAATACCAAGTAGTGAGATTGCTGGATCATATGGTAATTCTATTTTTAGTTTTTTGAGAAACCTCTTTATATATATATATATATATGTATATATATATATATACACACATATATATATATACATATATATATATACACACATATATATATATACATATATATATATACACACACATATATATATATATATATATATAAAATAGCTGTTTAGTTTATGTTCACATGGGCAGTGTGAAAGAGTTGCCCTTTCTCCATATCTTTGCCAGTATTTGTTATTTTTCGTCATTTTATTTGATATATTTTGTGATTCTATCTAGGGTAAGATGATAGCTCATTGTGGTTTTGATTTGCATTCCTTAAAGATTACTGATGTTGAGGATTTTTTCATATATCTGTTTGTCATTTTTATGCCTTCTTTTGAGAAATGTCTGTTAAAATCCTTTGCCCACTTTTTAACAGGATTATTTATTTTATTGCTGTTGAGTTGTTTTGAGTTCCTTGTATAGTCTGGTTGTTTGTCCCTGGTCAGATGAAGAGTTGGCAAACATTTTCTCACATTCAATAGGTTGTCTTCTCACTCTGTTGATTGTTTCCATTGCCGTGCAAAAGCTTTTTAGTTTAATATGGTTCCCTTTTTTTGGACTATTCTTTCAAGGTTTGGGTTGTAAAATGTTTGCCTAGATCAATGTCCTGGAACATTTCTTTGGTGTTTTCTTCTAGTAGTTTTATAGCTTCAGGTCTTACATTTAAATCTTTCATTTTGAGTTTATTTTTTATGGTGAGCAATAGGTATCCAGTTTCATTCTTCTACATGTGGATATCCAATTTTCCCAACACCGTTTATTGAAGAGAATGTCCTCAAAAACCAATTGGCTGTAAGTACATGAAATTTTTCTGGTTCTCTATTTTATTTCATTGATCTATGTGCTTGTTTTTATACCATTACCATGCGGTTTTGGTTATGATAGCCTTGTAGTATATTTTTAAAGTAAGGTAACATGATGCCTTCAGTTTTATTTGTTGTTGTTCAGTAACGCTTTAGTTATTCAGGCTCTTTTGGTGGTTCTATATAACCTGTATTATTATTTTTTTCTATTTTTTGGAGAATGTCATTGGTATTTTGATAGTAATGGTATTGAATCTGTACAGTGTTTTGGCAGATTTTTTTTGTCAAGGTCTCACCTCTTTGGTTAAATGTGTTCGTAGGTTTTTTGTTTTCTAAGGTTTTTTTTGTGGTTTTTGTATTTATTGTAAATGTGATTGCTCTTTTGTTTGTTTTTTTTCAACTAGTTTTTATATTGGTGTTTAGAAATGTTACTGGCTTTAGTATGCTGATTTTGTACTCTGCAATTTTATTGATTTTGTTCATCAGTTCTAAGAGGTTTTTGTTGGAGTCTAGGTTTTTCTATATATAACATTACCTCTTCTGCAAAGAGGGACAATGTGACTTCCTCTTTTCTAATTTGCATTCCTTTTATGTTTTCTCTAGTCTGATTCCTCTGACTAGGTCTTCTTATATTATGTTGAATAGGAATGGTGAAAGTGAGAATCCTTGTCTTGTTTCAGTTAGAGAAAAGGCTTTTAGATTTTCTCCATTCAGTATGCTCTTAGCTGTGGGCCTGTCATATAAAAGTCCTTACTAAAGAGAGTCTTAGGGAGTCTTATCACTCTTTCGGTTGTGACCCAGATTTTTGTTGTTGTTGTTGTTGTTTTTTTATGAGATGGAATCTTGCTATGTTACCCAGACTGGAGTACAGTGGTACGACCTTGGCTCGGTGCAACCTCCACCTCCCAGGCTCAAGCAATACTCCTGCCATGCCTATAATCACAACCAGTAGCTGCGATTATAGGCATGAACCACCATGCCTGGCTAATTTTAGTATTTATAATAGAGAAAAGATTTCACCATGTTGGCCATGCTGGTTTCAAACTCATGACCTGAGGTGATCCGCCTGCCTCAGCCTCCTGAAGTGCTAGGATTACAGGTGTGAACCAACATCCCTCGCCACTGCTATAATCCTAGTAATAACATAAAATATCACAGTTGTCACTGGTATGTTATTACTAGAAGTAGATTGTTATTAACTGCTAATAACAAATGACTTGTTGCTGTGTTGATAGCAAGGTGCTTGGGAGGGGGATCATTGTTTAATCTATAATGTTTCCTCAGATATCAGAGTGAGAGTTTGCCCTAATATCTCAATTCTCTGATGGATCTAAGAAAAGTAGTTGATTTTCAGTTCGTTCAGTTTCTCACTTGTGTGGATGGTACTGATTACTTTGAAGCAGTTTATATGAGAGAACTGAAAATACAAGCCTTAGCAGATTTTATCTTCATCCCTGCTTTTCAGATAAGGAAACTGAGCAACAGAGGTCTTCAGGCATGTCCACAATTACATGCTTACTAAGTAAAAGAGTGATATTCAACCCTGTGTAGTCTTATACAGGAGATCACTTTTTAAACCATTGTATAGACTTCCTTTCTTATAAAAGGGATGCATTGTGTTGTATGCTGGATTGTGGTATTTTTATCACGATTATATTGGAAACTACATTTCCTGGAATCAACTTTGCTAGGTATGATCCAAGTTAGAAATAGCCAAAAGTGAAGTTACATAAGATTATGTTACACTCTGAAGGTTGTCATTGGTTAGAGGCTATAGGAGACAAATGCAGAATTACAGGCAGTTTCCAGCATGTCTTCCCTCTTCCTCACTCTGCATGTAGCTCCACTTCCTGCTGCTGGTCCTACTCATCAACAGCAACTGACTTGCTCCCCACTGGAGAGACTATAGTCACAGAGTCAGCAGCCTTTCATAGAATTAACCATCCTCTTTCATGGAACTCTTCCAAAAGCTAGACACACACAGCTTTCAGATTTTCCTGCAAGCTCTGATTTGTTCAGATGCTCTAAGGCTGGATGGCAATTTATCTCCGATCCTTCAACTACTGCATTTGGACTTTTGATTGTCTAATTTCTTCCACAATAATGCAAAATTGAATTCTATAATTAATTCCTTATTCCATTGCACTCATGGTAGTTTTGTTTTTCTGATTGAAATGTGACCACTTCATGTATTGGTACAAAAAAGCAGTTAAGTTTCGCAAACAAATCTGAAAGCTGGGAACCTGGAATTATCTATTTAATTTGACTAAACATTTAAAAGCTTCGAAGCACCTCATTGTCAGTGGAAAAGGAGACACTGGTAGCCCATAGTATAAACTGAGAAAATAATTTCTTATGTCGTCATCTATAATCAAATTATTTAAAAAGGCAAAGTACTTATTGTCATAGACTATTTTAGTAAAGATTAGAATTATAATGGGATTGGCTTTATGTGCCTAAGTGTTTCACAGAACCTAGGACAATGAAATGATGTGCTTAGAAATTTAAATATCCAGTTTAGGGATCAGATAAGGGAACAAAAAACATCTGTGCTTTCTGTCTTTCAAGAGCCAAACTCAAATCTGATTCTGTAGACGGCTAAGTTATAGTGCACCTTGAATCCATAACTTCACAGGCTCTCTAATGTCAGGAAAATCAACAGAAAGGAGTGGGGTCCTGGAAAATGGAATGAAGATATTGAGTAGATTCTGATGAAACTGAGGAACTTAGACTCCTAAATCCAACTAACCTTCTTTGCCAGGAGAAGTAGACCTTTTACCCCTGTCTGAGGAGGTAGATCTCACTTTACCTGAAGAATGCTTTTCCATGAGTTTGTTGCACTGTGGCGGATCGCTGAACTTGTTTAAATTTTACTCCCACTTTCCACACACTACCTCTCATTGAATGTACACCTATAATCATATCCAACTCCTAGAAATTCCTAGGGGATCAGTTATACTTTGTGACCCTTAAGAAAATGCTATATGTTATGTGTACAAAGGAATTGCAAGATGTTACCAATTTGTAGCAACATAAACCTGGAGAGTATTAATTGGAATGATATCTGAGGATGTGGGATCAAGGTGAAAGGAATAAGAAGTTTCTTTGGACAAGTGTTTTAACATCCTTACACTAAAATGAGATTTTGTGTTCCTATGATGTGTCACCTTAAGTGGCTGGGAGTGGGCTCTGTCTGTAGTGAGGTCCCAGGTGCTTCACTGAAATAAACTGAAATGCCAGAACTTCTTTACTATACAAAGATTTACACTACATGAAATGTTCAAGTGGATTTATTGGGCAAGACTTTCTCACCCATCCTCTACTCATGTCTCTCGAGAGGGTCTGCAGCAGCTTCCTTCAACCAGGAGTTGAGATTTACATAGATGAGGGGAGTACAGCATCCTGTAGAGGTTATTCCTTATGGTCCAGAAATGGCAGTGGGAACTGCTGCCATGATTTCTACAGAAATAGAAGGTTTCTGGGTCCAAGTGGTAACACAACTGCCAAGATTAAGTGGTCATGGTTACCATAATGGACAATGGAGTCCATACTTCATCAGAGTGGTTTGACCCACAGAGACCTCTGGTATTGGCTAAGTGAACAATCATGGCCCTAGGACTGAGACAGGTGAGTCAGTGCTCAGCCTATGCTGACTCAGCAAAATTCCCAGATAAACCACTTACTTGGCAGTGAGGATTATCTTTGCATTTGGGCTCCTTCATGTTCAAATCAACATACCAGCCCACAGGTTCATCAAATGCTTTACGGTTTTATCTGTATCCAGCAAAGATGTTCCTTCTCTGACAGGTTTCCTCTTCTCTCACTTGTGTAACCGTCATCTATAGGTACTAAACCTTCTTTCTCCCCTTACTCACTTAGCAATACCTTGTTCCTAAATTAACACATAATTTTAAAATTTATATAAAAATAAAAAGTATCAAAAGTAGCCAAAAGAATCTTAAGAAGGACAAAGCTAACACAATCTGGGATGATATTCAGGATTTCCGACTATGCTGCTATTTCTGAAGGCCAGCAGATACTTTTCTGCCATGATCTGAAACTTGTCTTGCCATGATCTGAAACTTGTCTTGCCATGATGTGAAACTTGTCTTGCCATGATGTGAAATGTGTCTTGCCATCAGGGACACTGGGGTTTCTAATCTCCAGGAAGGCTAATATCAGTGTAAAGTCAAACCTTAAAGTTTTTCAGAGTTCACCTGCCCCACTCCCCTCACTTCAGTAAGGTCATTTTTTATTTTACTTAATCATGTTTTCTCAGGCCATCCTAGTTTAAGGCATAGCTAAGTACATCCCCATTTGGTTTTAGATTTCAGTGTCATAAAATTTCTCTAGTTTTAGTGGTGAATGTATTGGATCAGAGATTTATACAAACCTATCAGAATCACATTAAACCATTTCCATTACTGGTCACGACAATCATTTCCCATAAACATGTAGACTGTGTTCTACATTTCTGTCATCCTTAGCAACACAGAGTAACCAAAACTCTAACTTTATAACCATCAACTTCAGTGACAACATAGGTTATTTTCTTATACATCTTCACATAGAAGTACAAAAGATGCTGTTAAAAACTACCCTAATTTAAAATTATTTGGTTTGACAATAAAAGAAAAAGCTAGATTGCCGACATATGGAATGAATGCTGATGAATTTACATTCACATCCATATAAACATATTGATGCTATTATATTCTAATTATAAGTGTGCTGTACATTTGTCATAACAAAAATGATGCAAATGTCTAATAAACTCTATGATTTATAGTGCTTATGGAAAAATAGAAATGAAAAAACAATTACCTAAAAAATAAAAATTTGTTTTGTGCTCGAATCACAATAAAAATTATGACTGTGGATCTATCCTCTAACAAACCTTTTAGGACTCCAATAGGTATTTAAATAGCTCGATAAATAGGATAATCAGCATCGGATTTAAGATCATGAATAAATAAGAAGCACTGGGATTAATAATTTATACTTTAGTTATACTACCCTTATTTTGCATATTTATGTCTCAAAATAACAATTTAAATCTGAACGAAGTGATAGATTTATGCAAGCCAGAGTTTTGAGAGAGTCTCTATGTCTAATACATTTAGGTAATTAGTAAATGAAAAATAATTAACACTAGTTGTTGGGTGTTATGCAAAACAAATAATAAACCAGTTCAATTTACAGCAGGGCATCAAGGAAAAAATCCAAATTAGAATACAGATTCAGCATAAATTATAGAAGATTGTGATTAGAGAAGCATGATTCTGGGCAAATCACTCATTAAGACTCAGTTCCATAACTGTAAGAGAGGATGGTGAGCGTGAGACTAGATGTATCCTTATTAGTGAGGACCCTGATGTTGCAAGCAAAATAATAAATCAGACTTTTATTGCTTGAGTAACAAGAGGGAGTTAATTACTTCTTGAACAGAAACATTCAAGAGTTCAGCTACTTTCAAACCCATCTGGCTCCAGAATTTTGAATAATTTCGTGCAGAATCTGCTCCATCCCTCTGTCTTTGTTTCTAGACCCTCCAAATATTATCCTATTGTGTTCCTAATTCTAGTAAAAATTCTGCTTCCAATTGGCCCCCAAAAAGACATGAAATTGTTTGCCATTGAATATCCTTTGAGTCATGAGCTTATATCTGCACCAGTTTCAGTAGCCAGGGAGGCCAAATATTCTAATGACCTTTATTATTTAAATCCCTGGAGATGGATAGGGCAATGATTTGCTCACATATTGACTGGGAGTAATGAGCAGATGAATTACAGAGAAAAAGTGGTGTTCTTCATGTATGCAAGGCAATGTCCTAAAGGATTAAACAGCTACAGTCCACTGCTATCTTGAATAAACCTTCCAGGTTTTACATTTGACACTTAAAACATTCTCTTTATTCTGAAGCCCCTGCCTCCCTTCCCAGAAGTTGCAGACTAAGGAAAACAGAGAATGGGGATGACACTACCAGAATGACTTTTACATAATATTGGCCTTCCTTGGATCACCATGGACATATGGATAATGCTCCATATTTAGTCTGTCAGGTATCTTCCAAGGAATAAACCAGGGAGCATTAATAGGCCATCCAAGTCCTTATGTAATGACTCCCATTTTTTAGTGAAGTACCAAGAATTTCAGAATCTCAACCCATAAACTTAACACCAGTTCCATTCTACAACACAGGTTAACAAAATATATTTCTTCTATGCATGCTAAACAATACATAATACACCTAAAAAAAGTAGAGAAGCATCTAGGAGAGCAGTGGCTGGGAAGATATATTAGGCTTCAATCTACTAGATTTATAATAAACAGGCGGTCTACTCCCATTATTTGAAGACTGGCATTCTTGAGGGTGCAATTTTTATTATTTCTGTTAGTTCTTATTTTACCCAAGTGGGTTTTAATGAAGAGAGGGGAAGGAGGCAATTGTGTCCTTTGAGAAGATGTTTAGCTCTGTCTGGAGATATTTTTGGCTGTCATAACTAGAGGAGAAACTGCTACTGGCATCTAGTGGGCAGAAGCCATGGATGCTGCTAAACAATCTGCAGTGCACAGGATAGCCCCACACAACAAAGAATTATCCCACCTCAAATGTCAAAAGTGCCAAAATTGAAAGATCATGCTTATCTTTTTCTTTTAACTTTGGAGATACTTGTCTCATCATTCCTATCTATTTTTTCTTTTAATCAGCAATAATGACCAATCCCATCAATGGGAAATGTTCCACGGTACTGATCACTTCTCAAAAGAGAATGTGTGAGCCCTTAACAAAATGACAGTCTTTTTTATTTTAAAACCCGGGCAAGTGGAAAGAAATAGTCCCAATGTCTGAAATATAAGGGAAGTTTGGATGCCCAGGAGTTAACATGGAATTAAAGGGATACTATATTAATTGGAAAAATCCATCAGCTCTTGGATAATTTATAATGGATCATTTTCTGTCTACATGGGATGGAAATTACTTATGGGGTGGTGCTTACACAGAGGGCTTGGATGGGGCAATTAAATGCTTTTTTATTGTTAATCCCAAAATTTGTGATCTCCCCGTATTTCAGACAGATTACGGTCAGCATATACAGGTTATTCCTCTGAGAGTAAATTTTTTAAGAGCTGCAAAATCTGCCACTTCAGATTAACTCTACCGTTGACTTTCCCCTTTTGAAGAAAGATAAGGAAAACTTATTCATCAAAAAAGAAAAAATGCTTTTATAATTTACCTTTCAATACCTAAAAATGAAAAGGGATAATTCCAAGGAAATTTTAACTAACTTCATAGGTCCCAGTGTCCACATGACTCACCATATAGTTTTGGTAATGGTTCTCCAAACCTTTGCATCAGCATTCCTTCCACCTAGCTCCTCAAGCAAAACCTTTGCGTTCATTGAGAACATTTTTGTAATAAGTAAAGTTGCATTAAAAAACCTAAAATTTTGATTTTTTGCATATTTTTTAAGTAACGGGACTAGGGATTAAGGAAATACTTTTACCACTATTGTGTAGCTGTGAAGAGCTGAATAGACTTCTGATGGTTGAAAGAGTCTATTAACTCAACTTATTTCCAGGAACCTATCTAGCTGGGAAGTGTCTAACAATTCTCTCTGTTTCCCTTCAGTGGTTTTTGTTCTTTTGCAAATACTTTAAATGCATTAGTTTTCCTAGGTATTTTGTGGGTAATTAATGTTTAATTCTGAACATAAATTTAATATCCAGCTATACTGTACAGTGAATAAAATATTACCTTTAGAAGGCAGTGAGTACAAAATTTAAGTTGATAATGTGTCACTTACAAAAATGTTTCTCCAGATACAAAAAATAATTACAGCACAAGTTTGTTTTGACCAACTTCACTTAACCAGAATGCCTACAAAGCCAAGGTTTATTCTCCTTAGGAATTTTAGCAATGAGGGAAAAGCATGCCTCCCTGTAAGACATCTATTTGATTTTTCAAAACTTGATGGGATTACTTCAAAATATGTTTATTTCAGGTATTTTAGAAGCGACCAATTACCCAAAATAGAGGAGGAAAGGCATATGAACCTTTCTACAAATAAAACCGAAAAAGTTTAAAGGATTAAAACAAATTATAAACAAGCTGGTTATTTTATTAGCATATTATTATAGTACTAGAGGCCAGAAGCTTCTCAGTACAGAGATTGGAAGTCTCAGTAATCTCAGTATCTAATGCAGAGCAAAATGAACACCATATCTGAATCCAAGTAACAGTCTGAGCAAATCCTATGGCATCAGGATCATAAGGAACTATCTTACCCTCTACAGGCTGAGGTGTCCAATGTAGCCCTTGCTCACATGGAACTTCGACAGTATTGCAGTTATACTGCTGAGAACCTTGATGTGTTTGGCTTAAGAATACTATCTGCTAGGCTGAATATTAAAATGATGATGCAGACTACAAAAATGCAATCAAATTGGGCTGAGCAAGTTCTGGCTCTTGTTGGCTGTTTCTGCAAAATAATAGTCCTGAATGGGTGAGTCTATCTATAATGAGACTGGCAACTATTTTAGACCCTAAATTTGATATAATTGTTCACATTTACATTTCTAGACCCTCTAATTGCTCTTGCTTCACATAAATCATATTCTTTATCTTTGAGTATGAAAGTATAATGAATAGTCAATCCAACTATAATTTTTGAAAATGTAAATATGGAATATAAACATTTAGCTATAATAAGATTATAAATTTTCAAGAACAAAAATGAAAACTCGGAAAATTTGAAAATCTTCAGAGAGTAATTGAATTGATGGAATTTAGTTTTCTCTTTTCCAGCTCTTCATTAAAGATTTGTTTAATAACATTTCTTAATAGATAAATTGATGTGGTGTTTATTTGTATATATTATTTTTGAAAAGTAATTGGAAGAACTTGGAATAAAGAATGCTAAAATGTCAATGCACTCTTTATTTATCAAGGAATGGAGGACCAATCAAGATAATGGAAGTTAGTTGTTGTGCATTGATTAAAACAGTATCAATTTGAAAAGAGGTTAATCAAGAATTAATTGCATTTCACTTCGAAAGATTTTGGTAAAATGTACTTATTGTAGGTATCACCAATATTGAAAAAATATATCATTTATGGTAGAGGCCATTGGCTTTACTATCAAAGATGTTAGCTTCCTTTACATAATGTAAAGGTGCCCCTGTCTGTCTAGAGAGTATATTTCTCAGTCACCTTTGTTTTCTGTTGTGACCATGTGACTTTTCCTTGCCATGGTCTATGAGGAAAATGATGTGTCTCGTTTCTTGGTCAATAGGATTAAAAAATATGGGGGATTGGTCACAGTGGTGGGACAAAATAGGGAAAGGACGCAAACCTTCTGAAAGGTGGGAAGGTTCTGCAGAGTCCCAAGGGAGAATAGCTGAAGGCAACTGTACTATCACCCTGAGGCAGAAGGCAAGGAGTACGTAGAAGGGAGTGTGGAGGAATTTATCTTACACAGGCTTGTTTACTTATGTTGACCAGGAACTCACCTTCGATCATCCCCACGTGTGATATTCCCTGAAAGGGGAAAAATAAATGTTAATTACCTACAGGTTGTGTTGGCTCCAGGTTTTTGGCATTGTACTTGCACAGAATAAAAGCGCGCAGCTCAAGCCTCTCAGGGCTGCTCTCTGGCCACTACAGACAGGCAGTAACCTAGCTGCTCTTACACTACATACCTGTGTCTGAGTACTCATTTCATCTGTCGGCCAGGATCTGCGGGACAGACCTGGTCAAAAAGAAAAAAAAGGAAAAGATGTGCCTCCTCTACTCATCTCCTTCCTTTTCTGGTTGCATATTGCCATTCAGGGAGATCTTGAAAGCAACACGAGCCAGTGAGCATGCTGTGGTGTATGAATATATCGCAACCTTCCTGCTGCTACCACCATGTCAATTAGACTTTATGTGAGTAGGAAGTAAAACTCAGATGTTTTAATCTACTGTAACCTAATATTTTTCTGTTATAACACATGGTGTAACCTCAAATGAAAGTATACTATCTTACTTTCTAATACTATCCAACATTTTCTTGCTTCCCAGATCCTTAATCCATGATGGACATGCATTAAAATACTGCCAATCCCAGCATAGAATAAAAGCAGATTCTCTCGGTAAACTTCATGGTGGACATCTTCCTCAGAATAGAGAAATAATTATTTTACTGATTTAAATATTATCTGGGGAAAAAGGCATACATTTTTGGATAATTTCCCTAGATTATTAGGTAAAAACTCAGGCAACTTCTAAGCAGAACCAACTTAGATAAGAATCAACAGCAGAGTGGAATCTAAATCATTTGTTAAAGAGTAAGTGAGGGCCTGGCACGGAGGCTCACACCTGTGATCCCAGCACTTTGGGAGGCTGAAGCAGGCAGATTACCTGAGGTGAGGAGTTCAAGACCAGCCTCACCAACATGGTGAAACCCCATCGCTACTAAAAATACAAAAATTAGTTGGGGGTTTTGGTGGGTACCTGTAATCCCAGCCACTCAGGAGGCTCACACAGGAGAATCGCTTGAACCTGGGAGGCAGAGATTGCAGTGAGCCTAGATTACACCATTGCACTCCAGCCTGGGTGACAGAGCAAGACTCCGTCTGAAAAGAAAAAAAAGAGTGAATGAGCACATAGAAAGGATAGGACCATGCTATAGATGCCTTCTTTAGATGTTGAACGGTCTTGCTTTCATGTTAGTTTATTAAATACACTTTTATTATAATCTTTAAAGCTGTAATATTACCTTATTTATTTTAAAAAAGCATTTCCAGAAAGTCCCTATTTGAGAAAGTGCTCAATGGGAGACACTACCGTCACTGCATCCTCACCTCCCTGACTCTGTAACTTTGCTTTTGCAGACGTGATAGAATGAAGCCCAAAATTTTGTTTATTCACAGTGCTTAATTGTAAAAAATTAAATCTCATATTAGATGACCTTCTTATAAATAATCAGAGATAGACAATATAAGGTATTCTGTATCAAAATGCTTACTCCTTCAAAAGGGCATGCACAGAGTAGATATCACCAAATTTCCTGATGTGTTATAATTTCATATTGTAAAGAGCATAAGAGAAATGTTATTCATTGGAATGCATCTGATAATCCAATAAAAGGAGAAGAAACAGGAGAAAAACAGTGAAAGTTAAGAAAATGTTACTTTTAATTAGGAAGCCATTAACCCCATTCGCTGATTTAAAAACTAAGTAGACAAATAGAATAAAATTGCTGGTCTATGCCCATTCCCTAGAGAGTGAAGCAATTACCAGTGGATTAATTTGATTTCTAAGGAAAACACAGAATACACATTCCAGTTATATTTAATTGATTTGGGGTAAAAACAAACACTATCCTATTAACAAAATGATAAAATTGTTTCACTGTTCAACAAGGAGCAACTCAGCATTATTGATTTTGTCACTGCATTCCTCATCCTTCCACTGCATGCATTTGACCTGCTATAAGCACACAACAATTATTGTGGCATTTGAAATGGAGGTCTCAGCAGGGTAATCCTTCTCTTCTCCTACTGTGAAAAAAGGAATAACTGTGGAAAAGAATAAAAAATAAAGCTGACGGTATCAGGTAGCCACCATTCTGTCTGTTCAAGTTTGGCATCATATCGCTTTGATTCATAGCATAGAAGGTCACTCTTTTTTTTAAAAAAAGAAAATTCTCAGAGCTTATGTATCTTATTACTGGGAAAAAGGGTGAAAGACAAAAATAAGAAATGGTAATTTAGTTTTCAGAGTATTGACATGAAGACGTAATCCTAAACATATTCATATTGCCAAACTGATGACATCTGCAGAACAACAAAAAAGAACAATTTTGCAATGGCGTCTGAGGACAATGATGATGAGCGAATATACAAGGGAGGAAGCAAAAAATAGAGACATCCACAGACTGACACCTGCAGCATTAATAGTGAGTTATACTCCTCTCACCCTGGAACTCACTGCATAGAGCTGCCCACATATGAAGTAGCTTAAAGAAAACACCTGCAATTCAAGTGTTTACCCCCGTAATTTTTATTTGAGGTGCAAATTTGAAAAGACAGCTTGATTTGTTATGCTTGTCATGTATTAACATGATGCCATTGTTCCTTATTAACAGTCACATAGACCTTAAGTTGTATTTGAGCTTCAGTTTCCATGGAAATGACTATGTATCTCTTTCAATACTTCTCTCCCCTGGACTCCACAAAGTGAATTTTATAACTTACATTAGTGCTTCTCAAACCATCTATGGTCCAGGATTTTTTAAAATCTTATTTCCAGGCTATCACACCTTCTGCATGTCACCATTACCCAGCTCATACCACATATGACTCGTCATGCAAACTGGTCTGTATACTCTGTTTAATGACTCAAATCAATTCATTATAATGTGTTTGGATGTTGCAGCAGTGTCACATGACTCTGAAAGTTTCTAAAAGCTAGTCTTTATTTTTGTGTTTACTTTATTATGGTTCAGAAACAAAGAGTTTCCTTACTACCTCCAGTCTACAAATTTTATTTGGATTAGCACTGTATTGCATGACTTACATGTTAACCCAGATCACACACAATAAATAGAAAACTAATGTAAAAACATTAAAACCACACACATTCATAATATTCAAAATTTGCTGAAAACTTATCTGGCATTTTGAAAATGATAAGATATTAGACAAAAGTTACATTTGTATAAAAAGTTAAGGTCTGGAAACTTACAGAGAATTCAGAACAAATAAGTGATGGTTGCTTAAAACATTCTTCACAAGATCAAATACTGGATTTTTTTTTATTCTTAGAAATATTTTTTTTTACCATTGTCCTGGGAAGTCTTTAAGTTGCTCAGAGAGAAGTTGATCCAGAATGACATTTTGTCTCAGGTTAATATTTTTCACTACTGAGACAAAACCTTTTGGAATAATCTGCCAATATTCCATGATTTTTGACATTCTTCACTCTTGGTGGTGGAAAAAGGAACTATTTTCAGCCTGTTTTCACTTTGAGGATTATTCCCTCCAACCTTTTCAAATAGTTCTTTTCCTGGCTTGAGGTAGTTTTCTCATGTGCATGTGCAATCAGTACTAAGTTGGAGACTAGGGTAGGACCTTCTGTCTATATCCAGAGCTCTCACTCTCTCTCGTCTCTAGTACTTTATCTTGCAAGTTCTAGACACTGTGGCCCCTGAAGAATTCCATCTCTGTGTCCTCACCTCATGGAGACTGCTAGACACTTCCTGGATTCCCGTTCCCCACACTGCATCCCGTAAACTGTAGCCAGGCAGTAAGTTAGGGCAATCATGGAGCTCAACTCTTTCATTTTTCATCACTTTGGGGTCACTGACCTTCATTGTATGATATCCAAAGTATCAAAATTGGTTAATGTATCTTGTGGATTTTTCAGTGGTTTTAGGCAGGATATATCTTTTTGCTATTATTCTATCTTGGTCAGAAAAAGACCCACCTTTCTTTATTTCTCCTGGAGCATATTTTATATTCTATCTAAAATATTATCAATTTTATCTAACTTTTCATTTTTACACCCATCAAGTTGTTAATATTTAGTAAGAATTTTTGTTAAGCTTATTCCATAACTATAGATTCATTGCCTTTTTTCTCAATGATACTAAATATGAATAATGTTTTATGAATATTCCACATATATTTGAGGAAAATATGTTATTATATACAGTGATAGATGGATCTATGATAACCATGTGAGAAATTTCTTTGTTAATCAATCTAGCCTTTGACAATAATATTCCAAATTTTATAACCAATCCTATGTAAAAACATATGTAGCTTAACAAAGAAATTTTTAAGCTGGATAGTTAGTAAAACTAGATATTTCTTGAGATATCCATTGCATAATACCTATAGCATAATATAAAATACTGAACAGTACACACACATATACATACTTTGTGTATTTTGTAGCTATGCAAACATTTAAAAATTCTTTAAGGATTTTTTCCATATATGATTATAGAGAATATACTTTTAGTTCAATTGATTCTTTAAGTTTAATCCTGAATTTTCTGAGGGGAGCTATTTTATCTCTATCCACACCAATCTGACTTCTGCCTCCACCACTGCTCCACCACTGAAACACTGTTGGAACCTCACTTCTGCCAACACTATTGAAACTACCCTTGCTATAATAAAATCACAAATAAATGTCATATTGTCCAACTCAATGCATTTTGTTTCCTTATCTCATTTAATCTTTCAGCAACATTTGGTATATTTGATTGCTAATTCCTTCATGGAATACCCCCTTGTTTTTCTTCCATGACATTTCTTATGTTTACCACAAAAGAAGAAAGCTTCTTTACTTCTTCTTCTTCCCCTTCCTCTTCTTTTCCTCCTCCTCCTTTTCTTCTGTTTAACTTCATAGACTTTATTTTTTTAGAGCAGTTTTAGATTTCCAGAAAAAAATTGGATAGCAATGAAAGTTTCCTATACCTACTCTCCTGCACACAATATTTTCTGTTACTAATATCTTGCATTGGTATGGAATATTTGCTACAATAGATGAACCAATATTGACATACTATTATTAACTAAAGTACATAGCTTACATTAGGGCTCACTCTGTCATATAGGTTTATGTACAAAGTTTTGACAAATGTATAATGTCATTTATTTACTATTATGGTATTATAAAGAATAATTTCATTATGCTGAAAATCTCCTGTGATCCACCTATTCATCTCTCCCTGCGTTTCTCTGAACCCATGACAATTAGTGATCTTTTTACTTTCTCTAGACTGTTGCCATTTTCAAAATGTCATATAGTTGGGATCATAGAGTATGTAGACTTTTCAGACTAATCTCCATCTAAGTAAATTCACTGTATTCCAAAGTGCTCTGTGGAGACACTTGGAAGTCATAATTATCTCTCTCTCACCACCTACAGAAAATGCCTTACCAGTCTTACCTAGGACATCTCCACAATATTTGTTGAATCTCTTTACTTATGCCACTGTTTAGCATAGTCCAAATGACTGGAACATCTCATTTGTACTAATAAGACATTGTTCCAATAGTCTTAAAAGTCTCCCTAACATACTTCATTAAACTCTCTCCCTAATACACTCCCTACCAAATATCCAGGACAATTTTTTAAAAGTGAAAAATAAATCTCATCATTTTCTTCTCAAAATACTTACATCCCCCACCCTGCACTTAAAATAAAATGTGAAACCCACAACATGATCTACAAGCTTCTGCATAACATAGCTTCTTTCATCCACTCATGTCTCACCCCTCACCAACTTTTACTTCTTCTTCAGCAATCTAATTCTGCTATTCTTCTTTCTCCTTTTTTTTGTTTTTTTGTTTTTTTTTTTTTTGAAGGTCAATCTTTTTCCTGACATGGGACTTTCCCTAGGCTGATTGTTCTATCTATATTCCACCCTATTCCAATAAAGATCATTTCTTCAGAGAAAAGTAAAATTAGCTCCCCAAATTAAATTAGGTTATTCTGGTATCTTCTCTAATGGTACCATGTACTATTACTTCATAGCACTTAGCACATTTTTCACATTTCTTAATTGATTCTTGAAATATATCCATCTGATACAGATTTAAATAATTCCAAAGAAAATGTTTTCTTCTGAGGAATTCTTCCCAGCTTTGTGACCCTAGTACCATTTCCTTTCTTCAGAGACTACCTTTTTCTACCTCTTCCTTGATGTCGTTCCAGAGACACTCTACATATATGTGAGCATGTGTATGTGTGTTTGGATTAACATCGGTCTTTTCATCCGTACTGGAAGTTCCATAAAGTCACAGTCAAGTTTGCTTTGCTCAACTTTCAATTCTTTATGTGCCTAGTATAATATAAAGTAAGCCCTCCATAAATAGCCATGTGTGTTCATGAAACCTTTCCGAATAAATATCTAAGCAGAGAAAAGAAGAACAAGAATTACAGTAGTTCTCCCCTTATCCATGGGGTATATGTTCCAAGATCCCCAGTGAATTCATGAAACTGAGGATAGGGATGAACTCTATGTACACTATGTAGGTTGATCTGACAGCTGTGACAGCTGCTAAGTGACTAATTGGGGAATAGCATACACAGCATGGACACACTAGATAAAAGGATGATTCAGGCTCTGGTAAGATGGATCAGGATGGCACAAGATTTCATCTCATCATGCTACTCAGAAAGGTGCATGCTTTAAAATTTATGAATTTTTTATTTCTGAAATTTTTCATTGAATATTTTCAGACCATGGTTTACCATAATTGACTGCAGGTAACTGAAACCTTCGAAAGCAAAACTCCAGATATGGGGGCACTACTGTAATGAAATGAGGGTAGGGCAGAAGTAGTACATTTTAGGACAAGGAAACATTAGGGACTCCATAAAAACTGCAAGTGAGCGAGTGTTTGGAGAATGGCAAACACCTATTGGTCTACAGTTAAGGGTGTTGAGAGGAGTGTTAAGAAAGAGGATGAGAGGCAAGCTGAAGGGAGATCTTGAATGACTTAGGATCAAATGGAAGAGAAATTATGCTACAATTGAGTTTAAATGGTCCCAATTAATCAGTTATCTATTCATTATAGTGCCTGTTGTATGGCATATTAGGTGTAATAAAATTCCAAATGGAAATGGGAAATAAAGAAAACTAGGTCAGTGAGAATTCCTCACGATATAAAAAATGATAATAAAAGAAAATTGTACCTTCCTGAGAATCAGCATGCTAACATTTACAGACCCAGTATTCCCAGTGATGGTGTAAAGCAGAGATGACACCGTACAATTACCTGTGAACCATGCCAGTAGAGTTGATGTAAAGAAACAGGATATAATTAATTTGCTTATCCATGGAAATTAACTGAAAGTAAGTGGTGAAAATTATATAGAGAACCAATTCAAAATTCATTTTTATGTGAGAACTCAAAAATGTAGAAAACGGCTGAAAAGATTAATTTCCTTTCCTTTCTACTTGTTCTGGTTGACATATCGAGGATCAAAGGCCAAATAAGCAATGTCAGCCATCCAGTGGCTGGGGTGGATTTAGCAGCATTATCAGATTATGATCTCTGTACAATGCTTTTCTCATTCATTTACTAAATTTTAGCAAGGCAACACTTTTCATCATTCTTGAGATCTAGCCACTTTTTTGTACTCACCATCAATTCTCCAGCTGAGACTACTTTTATGCCATAATTGGGACAAATGGAGTCCCTAACTGCTTTCCCTCTCTCATTTCCAGTGACCTTTCTAAAGTGAAAATCCAATCCTCTCACTCTCTGCCTTAAAACCCTTCATGTTTCCTTATATTGGCCTTGGGATATGGTTCTAATTATCTGGCTGACTTTAGAATCCTTTTTGAGATCTGGCCTCTACTTATCTCTCTAGCTTCCTCACCTGTTTCTCTCTCGTTTCCGTTTCTGCTCCAGCCAGCCTGCTGAACACCCAGCAGGTCTGCTCACATAATGTTTCCTCTGCTAGACACCATGTGTTCCCCATTTCTGCTGCTTGAGGATTCAGCTTAGACAGGCCTTCTGTGAGTCTCAGTGTCTAGCCTGGCATTCCTCCTATGTGCTTCCAAGACGCTCATCAATGTCTATTCATCTGTCTCTTCTGACTTTTGACTATTCCATTGAGAGCTCCCAAGGACAGCTATTCTCCCTTATATATCTTTTGAGTTAGAGGATTTCACCTAATTCCTGACGGCCAGTTTCTTATCAATGAAATAATAACACAGTAATTCTAGCAGCTACTATAAATTGAGTACTTATGTCAATAATTTGCCAAATATTTTATATTCTTTTCCTAATTTAATCTTCAAAGTAACTTTATAAAGTAAATATGATCTCTTTTTTTTTAGAAGAGAAAACTTGAGTTCAGATAATTTTTAACTTTTCCAGCACCAGGTGACTAATATTGGTTAAAACCGGACCCAACTTATATCTGTTGGATTCAGAATTCCATTCTTTTAGATGGTGCTATACCACCTTTCAACATGGCTATATAGATAAAATAAAAAGGTGTGCAGGCCAGGCATGGTGGCTCACTCCCGCAATCCTAGCATTTTGGGAGCCTGAAGCAGGCTGATTGCTTGAGCCCAGGAGTCTGAGACTACCCTGGGCAACATGGAGACACCCTGTGTCTACAGAAAATGCAAAAATTAGGCAGGCTTGGTGGTATGTGCCTGTAGTTCCAGCTACTTGTGGGGCTGAGGCAGGAGGATTGTTTGAGCCTGAGAGGTCGAGGCTGCCGTGAGCTGTAACAGTGCCACTGCACTCCCCTGAGCCCTACTGATACAACCAAGAGTCAAGCAAAGTTGAAGACCTGAGAAAATATGACCTGTCAGCCTAAATGTGCAATTTTGACTAAGTGTGAGGTACCAAAATCATCCCATAAAAAGTCCTATAAGGTACTTACATTATCATCTCTTTCTTGGCAATGTTCAAACAATGTGTGAGTCAACCAATTAGCAATTTTCTGAAATTTTGTTTTTTATGTTGAAGCACTTTAACACCATAGTTCTGCAAATTTTTAAAAAATACAAAAGGAAAATGTTCTTTGTGCTCTGTTTTGCTATCCCTTTTATGTTGAGAAATTAGCACCAAAATTAGTGAATTGATAATGCAGGTCCTTGACAATTGATTTGCCAAAATATGCTACACATCAGTAAACAAATTAATACATGCATGAAGACAATTTTATTTCAGAAGATGATTACATTTATCTCTATCTTGGAATTCATGTAAATTATACCTATTTAATACATTTATTTTTCATGTAGACTCATTATTTTCTATTACTCTCTACTTTGATATTGATTATCACTGTGGTTTTGTGCTATTTTAATAATTTTCTATGTTAATCATTAGGCCCTCTAACCATGTATTTCATAATATTAACTTGAGGCTTAGAGGTCATTTCTATTCTATGAATCTAGGCCGATTTATTTTTTAAATCTACCAATTAAAAGGAAAGCATCTATCATTCTGAAAATATCAACTTAGGGAAGAGAATATGTAAAGTAAATGTTTGGGGGATAACCACATCCTAAAAAACTTTTCAAAGTTTAGAGAAAACTTTCCCTAATGACAGAAGGATTTTTGAGTCCTAAAACAATGGGATTTTAAGAGGTAGAAAATAGCTTGCCAGAGTCTATTAATTATCAATAGTAAAGAATAATAACAAATAATTATTAATCACACTAAACCTTCTCTTCAAGAAGCTAAAAAAATCAAAATTGTTTTAAATTTCAGTTAGGTTTCATAGTTCTTCTGATTCTTCTGTTGTCCCTCTCTTCTCTCATATCCCCAGAACTTCCATTTGATTTCTCTTCATAAGAATCATTATAGGAGATATAGAAGAAGGAAGACAACCTTCAAATCTATTTCAGGATGGATATTTTGTTTTTGTTTTTGTTTCGTTTTGGTTTTTGTTAAAGTTTTGGTTTTTGTTAAAGAGCAGAAAGTTTAATAGGCAAGAAAGAAGAAAGAAAGAAGAAAATGGCTCCCCTATACAGAGAGAGGAGAGCTCTGAATGGAGAAAACCCTGTGTGTAGTGGAAAAGCAGTTGGCTATATTGGGAGGCTGGAGCAGGTGGTGTCTGATTTGCAAAGGGCCCAGGGGATTGGTTTGACCAGGTGTGTCATTCACATAGCCAGTGAAAAACATGGCCCTCCCACCCTGGTCTTTCAGTATGCAAATGCAGGTCGCCATGATGTCCTGAATACATGGAGTCATCTGCAGGTGGCCATGATACCTGGCACATGTGTTGACAAGGAGAAGAGGGCAGGAATCACCATGTTGGATGGACCCAGTTTCTAATCATTGGTATTTGCATATAAAAGCTTGCCGGCCTGGCTTTTCAAGCCGCTTTCCTGTTAGAAAAGAAGTTTCAGGGGTTGATTTTTATTAAAGGAAAATTCTGCCAAGAACCTTCACTCTTTCTAGCTGCCTAAAAATTATTTCTGAATAATTCCTGTATTAGTCCCCCCTCAAGAGAAATAAACCTAACTACTGTTACGGGGTGTTAGACAAGGATTCTTTCTGGCTGCTTCTGCTGAAAAGATGCATCAGGACAGATATTTTGAATCCTGTGAATGAATTTTTAGTGCCAAAGGCAAATTATTTGGCAAAGGCTTTACTCCAGGAATAATAACAAAAATAATATCAATAATAATATCTATCATTTGGTAAGTTCTTTCCGTAAGCCAGTTACTGTTAAAAGTTTTATGTACATTATTACATTTAGTTCTCTCACCTGCATGTAAAACAAAAGTGTTATAAAAATTATCCCCATTTGCCAAATGAGGAAACTAAATATTTGTGCAAGCTCACAGAGCCAACAAACGGTGGAGATGGGTTTCAAAACCCTGTTAACAGACTCCAAATCTGCTCTCAACCAAGGCCAAAAGGCTAGGATTTCTTACCTGGTGAGAGACAGGACTAGCTGGATTTCCTAGGCCGACTAAGAATCCCTAAACCTAGCTGGGAAAGTGACCACTTCCACCTTTAAACACAGGGTTTGCAACTTAGCTCATACCTGACCAATCAGGTAGTAAAAGAGAGCTCACTAAAATGCTAATTAGGCACAAACAGGAGGTAACGAAATAGCCAATCATCTATTGCCTGAGAGCACAGCCGGAGGGACAATGATAGGAATATAAATCCAGGCATTGGAGCCAGCAGTGGCTACCCTCCTTGGGTCCCCTGCCTTTGCATGGGAGCTCTGTTTTCACTATATTGCACTCTATTAAATCTTGCAACTATACTCTTCTGGTCCGTGTTTGTTATGGCTCGAGCTGAGCTTTCGCTCGCCTTCCACCACTGCTGTACTGCTGACTTCCATCCCTCTGGATCCGGCAGGGTGTCCGCTGTGCTCCTGATACAGCCAGGGCCTATTGCCACTCACTCCCCATCGGGCTAAAGGCTTGCCATTGTTCCTGAATGGCTAAGTGCCTGGGTTCATCCTAATCAAGCTGAACACTAGTCACTGGGTTCCACAGTTCTCTTCTGTGACCCATGGCTTCTAATAGAGCTATAACACTCACCGCATGGCCCAAGATTCCATTCCTTGGAATCCGTGAGGCCAAGAACCCTCAGGTCAGAGAAAAGGAGGCTCGCCACCATCTTGGAAGCAGCCTGTCGCCATCTTGGAAGCACCCGCCACCATCTGGGGAGCTCTGGGAGCAAGAACCCCTGGTAACACTGGTATGCTAAGAATTATTGTGCTAACATTATCTTTTATTTTTCAAATATTTTAGATGGCTCTATACATTTTAAAAATGTAGCATCAAGAATCCTAATGAAGCCTACATTTAAAAGTTTTTAATGCAAGTGTATTAAAAATTATTTAAATTATCTGCTCATTGATTTGAAGTCCTCTTGTACTACTCTTCTACTAGGGGAATAACGTCTAATGTTTTTACCATGCCCTATCTAGGGCGTTACTAGGGCAAGACAAACGAAGCTCCTTGGGCACAAAATTCAAGGAGACACTCAGTCACTCTTAGTGTAGGGCAAAGACAGGGTCCTCATCAAAGAATGAGAGTCTCCTTAAATTTTGGTCCCCAGGCACCTCACTTTTTACTTTGTTCCTAATCATTTTTTTTCTTGAGACAGATTCTGGCTCTGTTGCCCAGGGTGGAGTGCAGTGGCATGATTTTGGCCCACTGTAACCTCCACCTCCTAGGTTCAAGCAATTCTCCTGCCTCAGCTCCCCGAGTAGCTGGGATTACAGGTGCCCACCACCATGCCCAGCTAATGTTTATATTTTTAGTGGAGACAGAATTTCAATACATTGGCCAGGCTGGTCTTAAACTCCTGACATCAAGTGATCTACCCCCATTGGCCTCCCAAAATCAGGGGAATACAGGTGTGAGCCACCGCGCCCAGCCTGTTCCTAATAATTTTGATGCAAAATCTGAATTTGACTCCCTTGGCTTAAAGGCACCGAAGGAACTTTGTGACCACTGACCAATGGAAAATAGTTTGTTTACTAAGACTTGCTCTTTTTTGTTTCCCTTCAGAATTATTTGCATATGCTGCAAAATCTCTGAGTCTTCACCAAAACATTTCATTTTCTAGAATGTTTTCATATAAAGAAAAATCATGATTATCTTGGTATTGAGTACCTAGTAGATCATATACACATTAATTAGACAAATGGGGTATTAACTGTCCTAGGACTTGCTGTATTTCACATACAGTGCTAAGTAATGAAACATATTCACTAAATTTCCTTCATAAAATAAAATTCTGTGACACTAATAAACTTGGGATGAGTTTGGAGGGCCTAGTGTTTGATAACATTTTTAGGTATACAAAGCATCTTCAGAGGAATGATCCTCTAGAGATATCTTTAAGATAAAAAGGTATTGTTGCAGTTTTGCAAATTCGATTAAATGAGACCATGGGGCTTACACAGTGCAACTATGTAGCTAAATCAGATTCCAACTGAGGTTTTCTTCAAGTCCTTTTAGTTGGTCTTAAAATCATTAATTAAGTAATTTAAACATTTTCTCTTCTCAGAATTTCAAACTAAATAAATGTGCCTACCTGGAAAATTCTGCTTCTTCAAAACTTTTTGTGTTCTATAGGTTTCCTGGATTTTAATCAATACAATAAAATGATTTGGATAGGTGGATATCTGTCCCTGGAAACTGTGCCAGCATCACTAGCCTGGCCAGATCATTCACAAAGTACAAAGCATGTCTTTGTATTGTTATGCAAATCTCCCATATGCTCATCATCTGTTAGGGTGAGGGTTTTGAACCAGTTGGGAAAGAGATACCAGAGTCAGAGCCAAATACCTGCTTTGATGCAAGTGATACTGGTTGGGAAAACATGATTTGAAACTGTGGCCAAAGCATAATTCCTATTGATCAGTGCACCCAATTTCTATTAATTTAATGCACCCTGCTTTTCACGCTTCCTTATATCTCTGCCCATTGATAGTACCCTCCCACACTTACTCTGGACTTGGACATGTAACTTGCTTTGGCAAATGGGACAGAATCAAACTTCCTGCAAACAAAGGCTTAAAAATAATGTTTCTACAGTTCTGTTTATTTATTTATTTTTTATTTTTGTAATCCTTGCCATCACTATGAGGAAATGCTGTTACTAGCTTGCTGGAACAATGTGAGAAACACAAGGACAATGAGTGACCTCCACCAAAG
The DNA here is from genome assembly GCF_007565055.1 of Rhinopithecus roxellana. NCBI lineage: Eukaryota > Metazoa > Chordata > Mammalia > Primates > Cercopithecidae > Rhinopithecus > Rhinopithecus roxellana. The sequence continues at coordinate 86,946,197 of NC_044549.1, read as the reverse complement.
AATCCTAGACTTGTCAGCCCCATCTAGTCCTCTAATTGACCTCAGATATATAAAGGAGCCCAACTGAGATCAGCCAAAGCTTGTCCAGATCAGCAGAAGAAGCCAGCTAGTTGGCTGTTGCTATTTTAAGTAACAGTAATAAAAGGAATGCTTAACATTGGGGCTAGTTTGTTATGCAGCAATAGCTAACTGATACACTATTCTTTTTTCTGAATTAAGCACACCCCTCAATCATAGTCAGAGAAGCTAGAAAACTCCATAGTCAACTTCTTCTTTTCCATCCTGTTCCTGAAAGGTCAAAGAGTATCCAGAAAAGTTTATCACATGGAAGGAAGAAAGAAGAAAGAATAGAGTATTTTATAGCCCATTGTTGGCAATTCTAAAGAGATAGTCATAGGTAAGTCAGGGCTCATATAAGTATCAGCCATTACTGCATTAACCCCACTTAGTAGAGGAATGTAACTTAATGGATGCCACACTCTGAACTACACTCTGAGGCAGAAAATTTGTCTTACTTTGGGAAATGTCAAAGAGGGTAGAGAGAAATGAATGGCAGATACAGAAGGTGGATGTACCATTTTTACCAGGGTTGATTTTCCTGGGACACAAACACAGAAGAGCAAATGAAATTTCTATTTCATGAACTATCATCAGTTTGGAAGACAGTGAGCATATGCCATCTCTCCTTTTGACCTTGACCAAAATATCAATTTATTGAGCACTTTCTATACGCAAAGCACTGTGCTAGAAGTCCAACAGATAGTCTGGCATTTGCTCATTGTATCACATACAAATTAGGCTTTACAATGACACAAAATGGAAATTAAAATCCTTATTTACACATGAGAAGAAAATAAGTCTCAACAGATTTTTAATAACTGATCCACGGCCACTGAGGTAGTATATGCAAGAACCAGATCTGCAACACGTACTCTTTATGGTAGGGTCCAACCTTCTGTCTTATATTGTACTACATAAGTATAATTTATAGGCCCATGTACTGAAAGATCTTGTAATGTGATGTGTGTGTCTGTGTGTGTGTGCACATGCACATGTGTGTATATTTCTGTGCTAGGTGCTATAGGAACACATCCTTGTTGGTTTGAAAGAGGGTTTCTTTGGCGGGCGAAAGCAAGAAATAGGCTGAGAGCTCTAAGATCAAGCTAGAAACTATTAGCACATACATACATGTACTTCCTATTGCCTATCTCAAGTCCCCATTGTGTAACGACCACAAAATTATCTGATACTCATTGCCCTTTTATTACATAGTTTCTAGCCTGGTCATTAATTTACTACCCAAAGGCCTTCACCCTAAGGTAACTCCCTCTTTCTTCAGGTTATTTTCTCATCAAAATTTTCCACTGCTTTCTTTCTTACAATTGTCTGAATAAATAACCTGCCAGTTTATAAACCAAACGTACACATTTTCTCTTGCCCTTCCTTTTTCTTCAAAACAAAGCATTCAGACTGCTGATGAAGAGAGTTTGCCAAAAGGCCAGTGACCTGCATTTTTTGAGCAGAATAGCAATCATAATTTGCCAAAGGCACAAAAAAGTTAGTGTTTTATGTTTTATATCATGACAGAGGTGCTGCTTCCTATGCCTTATTTTAAGTTGTTCTGTCTAAACTGCTGGACACGCCACATAAAGTCAGTGAAGCAATGAAAATAAAGGTAAGAAAATGAGCAATTTTTTATAGATGTTATTAGGGCCACATAGAACCCTGGAACAGACTAAATAATTCTGAGTAGGAATGTAGCCCTAGACGGTCATGCAGATTGGGCAAAACCCTGTCAATGCATTTTTCTTAGTTTAATATCCTTCAAAGATCTAAAAGACTTCAACATTGCATCCTTGGTATTTCTTGACAATATCATCAGCTGGTAATGAAAGAAAAACAATTAGAAGGAAAATATAAGCTTAAAGTTCTTATCTGGCATCTTCATATCTTAAGAGTTAATAGTATTTTAATAATTCTGAATGTTACATTGTTATAGTTGTATTTAATACATGAATCGGTGTTACATGACACTCAAGTTTTTATCAAATCCTCCAATTTAAATTAATTTCCTATAATTTAAATCTCAATTTTTAAAGCTTATACAGTAGAATTCAGAAAACTAGTGCCATTCATTCAAATCACTTTCTATTTAGGATTAGGAGCTGATTCTGCCCCTGATTCCAAATCTTCTTTTACAATCAATGTAAATATAAATAGCATATCTGAGACAAAACAAAGAGAAATTCTTTCCATATAGGATTTGTCTTGTGTTTCAATGACAACATATCATTCCATAATATTCTTTCATTTATGCATTTATGTAGATATTTTAAATTAATTTAAACAATATTTTGCATACTGGAACTGGGATTACAAAGATTTCAGAGAGCAGCCCAGCACTGTGGGCTCAGTTGTACATATATGAAACAACTGAATCAATATAATTTTTTATTATGTAAACAAAATAAATGTTACCAAGACATATATATTAGACATAGTTGTTAACTCATGGATTTCTTTGTCTGTTCCGTATCACACAGGCATGAATCTGTACTTCACTCACTTTATTGGACACTGTAAAAATGTCAGTAATCAAATATATGCTTGACCAGCTTAAAGCCAAGTTATTTGAAAAACAATTTGTTAAGGAAAAGGAAGCCAATTAGTGATTATCCAAGGTAATGTGAAATAGGGAGAATATGAATTATCTGATTAACCTACTGCCTAATGGATTTGGTAAGTGTCTTCACTTTCAAGCAGATGTTTGATAAATTTATTTTAAACACAGCCATTTAAAATTATATATATGTATATGTAATTAAATTTAATTATAATTATATATACATGTGTAAATATAATTTAAAATAACATTTTAATTGTTATCTATAACATTTAACTTCTATTATCAGAACAAATTCAACTTCTCTTATAAGAGACCAGGCAGACATTCTAATATCTCCACATTTACTTAAGAAAATACAGTTAGGAAAAGCATATTTGGCAAATTGTTTTTCTTATAAACATTTGTAAAATGTTTATCTGAAAAAAAACATAAAAACCATTGATCAATTTATATACTATGCCAAGATGAATAACATGGAAATCCTTACTTTCAAAGTCGAATTGAGTTAGTGTGATATAAATTTTATAGCAAAATAAATTTGTCTTTAATAAATACTATATTTTCTAGTTTGAATTCCTGTGAGTCAATTTGAAAATCCACGTATTGACAATATTATACAACTTTCAGCAACTCATATGAAATATAATGAAATGTTTAAGAAAGGAAGAATATACTATCATGTGCTGCATAATGTTTTGATCAAAGGCAGACCACATATACAATGGTCTTATAAGATTATAATGGACCTGACAAGTTCCTCTCACCTAGTGACATCATAGCTGTTATAATGTCATAGTGGAAGGCATTACTCCTGTGTTGGTGGTGATGCTGGTATAAACAAATGTACTGCACTGCCAGTCATATAAAAGTCTAGCACATACAATTAGGTACAGTACATAACGCTCGATAATGAAAATAAATGACTGTTCCTTGCTTATGTATTTGCTATGCCATGAGTTTTATCATTATTTTAGAGTATACTCTGCTTATAGAAAAGAAAGTAAGCTGTAAATACAGCCTCAGGCAGGTCCTTCAGAAAGTTTTCCAGAAGAAGGCATTGTTATCCTAGGAGACGACAGCTCTATGCATGTTATTGCCCCTGAAGACCTTCCAGTGTGACAAGATGTAGAGGTGGAAGACAGTGATATTGGGGATTCTGACTCTGAATTGGCCTAGGTTATTGTGTATGTTTGTGTCTTAGTTTTTATCAAAGTTTTAAAAGCCAAAAAATAAAAAAATAAAAATTAGGAATAGAAAAAAACTTATAGATTGAGGATATAATAAAGAAAAGATGTTTGTACAGCTGTATAACGTGTTTGCAACTTAAGCTAAACATTATTACAAAGGAGTCAAAAAGTTCAAAACGTTTAACAGTTTATAAAATAAAAAAGATACAACAAACTAAGGTTAATTTATTATTGAAGAATAAAAGTTTTAAATAAATTTAATGTCATGTACAGTATTTATAAAGTCTGCAGTAGTGCACAGTAATGTCCTAGGCCTTCACATTCACTCACCACTCACTCACTACCTCACCCAAGACAGTTTCCAGTCCTGCAAGCTCCATTCATGGTAAGTGACTTAGACAGCTGTGACATTTTTTATCTTTTATGCCAGCAGATCCTCAGCTTTTTTGGCATCAAGAACTGCTTTAGTGGAAGACAATTTTTCCACGGGCCAGAGTGGAGGGATGGTTTTGGGATGACTCAAGCAGATAACATTTATTGTGCACTTTATTTCTATTATTATTATATTGTAATATATAATGAAATTATTATATAACTCATCATATTGTAGAGTCAGTGGGAGCCCTGAACTTGTTTTCTTGCAATTAGACTGTCCCATCTGGGGGTGATGAGAGACAGTGACAGATCATCAGGCTTTAGATTCTCTTAAGGAGTATGCAAATAGATCCTTCAAAAGCACAGTTCACAATAGGGTTCATGCTCCTATGAGAATCTGATGCCACCACTGATCTGACAGGATGCAGAGCTCAGGCAGTAATGCAGGTGGTGAGTAGTGGCTGTAAATACAGATGAAGCTTCACTTGCTCACCCACGGCTCACCTCCTAGTGTGAAGCCTGGTTCTGAACAGGCCACAGACTGGTATTAGTCCATGACCCAGAGTTTGGAGAACCCTATTTTATACCATATTTTTACTGTATGTTTCCTATGTTTAGATCTGGTTAGAAATACAATTACTTATTTGTTACAAGTACCTACAGTATTCAATCCAGTAATATGCTTCTTACAAGGAACAGGCTGTCTCATAGAGCTCATGTGTGTATTAGGCTATACTATCTAGGTTTCTGTAAGCACACTCTACAAAGTTCACACAATAAACTCACATAATGTCTCCTTTCTCAGATGTATCCCGTCATTAAGCAACACATGCCTGTATAGTGTAAGCTTTAAATTGACTTTACATTTTAATTCTCAGAAGTACTTCAATCAAACTGTATCTACAAAAGCAAATTAAAGTGGAGACTTGGGTGAGCAATTAACCAGATAATTCTTTTACCAGGGAGCAATTTTATTCTTTATTTCTTAACAAAATAATACATTTTGGGGGCTTTTCATGTCAGCTAATTTGATGTGCTAATCTTTGCGCAGTTTTCATTTCTCCCTAACTCTGCTGAACTCTTTTCATAGAAATGTGTAAAATCTCTAGCTATATGAAGCAAATTAGCTATTCATATGCATTTTTCTTGGGGGGGTGTGTGTGTGTTATTTGTAATTTCAGTTCATGTATGCAAAAAATGCAACAAAAATGGGTCAAATTTTCAGTCTTTTTCTTGAATTTTATTCATATTCTTGCTAAGAAAAAATCACTGTTTCAACAAAGCCTCATGTTTTTCTAATCGCATTTGTGACCAGTAAGAATCCAAATTTCTTTGTGTTACTTTCATTAAATTAGTAAGCATTTTATTTATTTTCAAAATAAAAGTGCTCAAGGGATTTTGGTTGCACTGAAAAAATGCAAAAGTGTTAAATGCTTAGCAGCTCCAGAATAACTAATGAATGAATTTAGGATACTTGCAAATTTTGATTTATAATTAGCTCATGTTTTTTAAAACATCACCTTAATGTGATCTTAGAAGGAACTCCATGGGGAATATTTCACAAATGTACACAACAAACAGGGCCATTCCTTACTCAAAAATCAGAACTGATAACAGTCATCTAAAATGACATGAGCTATTTCAATATTGTCTTTTCTTGAAGTGAGAGTGTGAGACCATGTTGTTGATTTCCTCCTCCATTGATCATAGTCAGATATGTGAGTTGGTTCATTTCGTATAATGCTTTTAAAAGCTCAGATCATGTCATTGGCTTTTATGTAGAATGCAAATAAACAATGAACCTGGATCTTTTATACTAAAAGTGGGAGGAGGCTTATTTACTATGTGAAGCTCATCCATGTGTACATTCATTCATCTGTCTATCCCTCTTCAATAACTACCTGCTGAGTTTCTACTCAGTGCCCGGTAATATGTAGGCCATGGGCATAAAATGGTTGATAAGACAGACAGGGCTTCTGTCTTCTGTTCTGAAGGACAGTATAGTGTTGTGGGTTGAACTTTGTTAAACAAATGACACCAAACCAGTTACCACAGACAAACTTCCTATGTTTCTGTATGCAGCCAAATCCTCGACTTGTGCTTAAGCTTCCCTTTGCTTTTGCTTAGTTAAGGACATCACCCTAGCAACTCTCTCCATCTGAGGATGTCACTGAAGCAATTATTTATTTATTTTGAGACACAGTCTTGCTCTGTCACGTAGGCTGGAATGCATTGGTACAATCTTGGCTCACTGCAACCTCTGTCTCCCAGGTTCAAGTCATTCCCCTGCCTCAGCCTCCCGAGTAACTGGGATTACAGGAGAGTGCCACCATGCTCAGTTAATTTTTGTATGTATAGTGGAGACAGAGTTTCACCATGTTAGCCAGGCTGTTCTCAAACTCCTGACCTCAAGTGATCTACCCACCTTGGCCTCTCAAAGTGTGGTGATTGCAGGTGTGAGCCACCAGGCCCGGCCAGCAATTCTTATCTTTTTCTCTTACATCATTTTTTGTTTTCCTCCTTTGAGGATCATTCTCATCAGCAAACAGCTGACTGTTACTTCATCGATCACATTTTTTTCCCATGATCCTACTTTCTCATTAGCTGCTGCTCCATTTCTTGGCTAGCTGGTACAGCAGAAATCCTGTAACAGTTGTCTAAACCCACTCTTTCTAATTCCTTTCTATTCATCATGCATTCATCCCACCACAACTTTTCCTAGCAATGATCTTAATGACCTCCATGAGTCTAACTGTGATAGTCTATGTTCAGTTTTCTCACTGGACGTATAGATTATCAATTCCTTCTCCTTCAAACACTTTCTTGATTGGGCTTTAGGACATTAAAGCTTGGTTTTTCTCTTACCTCACTGGTCACTCATTCCCAGTACAGTCTGACATTCCTCTTTATGTCTCATACATCTTAATATTGGAGGACTTCAGGCTTATGCCTTGGATATCTTTTCTTTTCTTTCTATACTCACTCTTTTATGTTTCTCGTGACTTAGTTTGTAACAGTATGCAAATGACTCCAAAATCTATATCTGTATCTTCATCTCCCAACAACTCCAGGTATATAAATTTATCTCCATTCTTGAATCTCTTCTTACAATGTAAAACAAACATATCCAAAACTGAACTTCTAATATTCCCCCTCAAAACCTGATCCACCTACCACCTTCTCCATCATAGTTTAAGGTGACAGTCCTTCCAATTGCCCAGGCTTAAGACATTGCGGTTATTTTCAACTGTGTTTTTCTTATTCCAACTTTTAATTTATTTGGAAATCATGCTGTCTTCAAAACAGATGAGAAATCCAACTATCTTTTCCCATTTATTTTTCTAAATCCCTTGTCTGAACCTTAAAACTTGTCTCCCTATTCCTACTCTGGCACTCTCCCCTCAGTTTATTCTTGTCCAAAACCTTGTAACCATTCACCGCTTTACCCAGGATAAAGCCAGAGTCCTTACAATAACCCAGAGGGCCTGTGTGATCTGTCTGTTTCTTATCTTTCTGATAATATTTCCTATATCCTACAACCACGCACTCTTTCCGGACATACTGCCTTTAACATTTCTGGAACATATTAGATACACTCTTGCCTTAACACCTTTGCACTGAATATTCCTTATGTCTGGAACACCCTTTTCAAAAGGGACACAAGTTTCCTCAAAACCTGTATCTCTTTCTAAAACCTACACATTTGTAAAATTACTGCCTTAATCCATATATGCTGCTGTAACAAATGCCATAGACTACGTGGTTTAAAAAATTTATTTCTCACGTTTTCACAGGCTGGAAGATATAAAATCAAGGTATGAACAGATTCAGCATCTCGTGGGGGCCCACATTCTGGTTCATAATTGGTACCTTCTTTTTGTATGCTTACATAGTAGAAAGAGCCGATGAGCTTCCTTGTGTCTATTTTATAAGGACACTAATTCCATTCATGCAGGCTCCATTTTCAAAATCAAATCATTTCCCAGAGGCCTACATGATAATACCATCACTTTGATAATTAGGTTTCAATATATGAATTTTAGGACACAAACATTCAGGCCATAGCAATTACTGACTGTCTCTACCTATTAAAATGTAAGTGACATAATCAGATTTGCATTTTTAAACAATCCCTTTGACTACCATTCCTGATCTACAATCAGGGGATATGATAACTGTATAATTTTTGGGGGGGAGATAGACATCCCAATTCTTCCGAAATATTTTTTTCTTATGCAACTCTTGCTTTTATTTTAATTTTTTTGTGCACATTATTTGGATTCACTAAAACTTTTGACATAGTTAAGATAACCTCATTTTGTTTTTTGCTATGAGCATTCTACAAACATATGAACATATTTTTTCACCCCACCTATGCCTGTCTAATCTCTATTACCAAAATTAGGATACCGTGAGTCCTTACAACTTAGCATTAAATAGAATAAAGTTACAGCACTCAATAGGAATTACATGGGCTGGGGAATGGGAATGGAAACATGGGAACGGAATGATGAAAAGATAAGCTGAAGAACAGTAAAGGCAAATTTTGTCACGTTGGCACTAGCTAACAGGTAGGAATTTTAAAGTCTTTGGCTTGTACGCTTGGAATAGATACTTCTTAAATTTGTGACCTCTGAAAATCTATAGGCCATTTCTGAATCTTAATTTCTGGGAATGAAATAGGGATAATATCGCCAGCTTCACAGAGTTGTTGCCTTCCTAGGATAAAATGAGATTACAATGTACAAAGCATCTAGTTATTGCTGGCATTTGATAGGCACTAATAAGAGGGAGTTCTTGTTATTATTATCTTTATTAGCAATTTTCTGGGGAGCAGGTCGAGCTAGTAATGTTGTGATTCAGTACTCTTCAATCATTTCTCTATTAGTCATTGTTATTACATAACAAGCAACTACGAAATCTCCTTGGCATATAACTGTCTGCATTTATTTCTTGCTCACACAAATGCAGTTTTGGATGAGATGTTTCTGCTGCAGACTGGAGGCTGGGATGGCTGGAATTCACAAAGCAATCAGCTATAAAGGCTAAGCTCCAGAGGTCTCTTGTCCCTTCTCCAGGTTGGTGAGCCATCTGGGCATAACTTTCTCATGGCAATGAAGGAAATAAAGAATGCATGCCCAAATATACAAGCATATTTTAAACATCTATTTGCAGAATGATGACTAACATCCCATTGGCTAAAGCAAGCCATACGGCCACATGAAAAACATGATACAGGAAAGTATGCTCTGCCTTTTGTAGGGACTAGAAAGTTAGATGGCCAAGTACATCAGTGAGGGGGAAGGAGAGAAAGTGGAAGCAATAATTAAATTTTCCACAGTATCCTAGACTCAAAAGACAAAAGATTGCAATAAAAGTTTAAATGCTGCTCCCTTGTATCCACACATGAGAAGCAAAATGGAACTCGATATATGATGCTAAGATCAAATGAACAATATACTTTAATATTCTTTTTAAAAATACTTTCAACTTTTATTTTAGATTCAGAGAGTACATGTACAGGTTTAGTAGATGAGTATATTGCATGATACTGAGGTTTGGGATACAAATAATCCCATCACCCAGGTAGTGAGCATAGTATCCAATAGTTTTTTAGGATTGAAACCCTCCAAAAACCAATTAGTATTTCTAGTTTTAATCCTAAAAAAACTAACTATTGCTCCCCTCCATACCTCCTCATTCTATTCATTCCTAGTGGCTATTGCTCCCATCTTTAAGTCCATGAGTACCCAATGTTTAGCTCCCACTTATAAGTGAGAATATGGTATTTGGTTTTATATTCCTGTGTTAATTTATTTAGGATAATGGCCTCCAGCTGTGTCAATGTTGCTGCAAAAGACAAGATTTTGTTCCTTTTCATGGCTGTGTAGTATTCCAATGTATGTACATACCACATTTACTTATTCCAATCCACCATTGATGGGCACCTAAGTTGATTCCATATTTTTGCTACTGTGGATAATGCAATGATGAACAAGCAAGTGCATGTGTCTTTTTGTTAGAATGATGTATTTTCTTTCAGGTAGATATACCCAGTAATGGGATTGCTGGGTCAAATGGTAGTTTTATTTTACATTCTTTATTTCTTTTTTTTTTTTTTTAATTTTACTTTAAGTTCTGGGATACAAGTATGGAATGCGTAGGTTTGTTACATAGCTATATGTGTGGCATGGTGGTTTGCTGCACCTATCAACCTGTCATTTGGTTTTAAGCTCCACATGCATTAGTTATTTGTAGTAATGCTATTCCTCTCCTCACCCCTCACCCTCTGGCTGGCCCCTGGTATATGTTGTTCCCCTCCCTGTGTTTATGTGTTCTCATTGTTCAGTTCCCACTTATGAGTGAGAACATGCAGTGTTTGGTTTTCTGTTCCTGTGTTAATTTGCTGAGGATGATGCCTTCCAGCTTTATCCATGTCCCTGCAAAGGACATAATCTCATTCGTTTTTATGTATGCAAAGTATTCCATGGTGTATACGTACCACATTTTCTTTATCCAATCTATCATCAATGGGCATTTAGGTTGGTTCCATGTCTTAGCTACTGTAAATAGTACTGCAATAAATACAGGTGTGTGTGTGTCTTTATAGTAGAATGATTTATTCGCCTTTGGGTATATACCCAGTAATGGGATTGCTGAGTCAAATTGTATTTCTGGTTCTAGATCCTTGAGGAACTGTTACACTGTCTTGCACAATGACCAAACTAATTTACATTCCCACCAACAGTGGGAAAATGTTCCTATTCCCTCACAGCATCACCAGCATCTATTGTTTCTTGACTTTTTAATAATCGCCATTCTGACTGGCATGAGATGGTATCTCATTGTGGTTTTGATTTGCATTTCTCTAATGATCAGTGATTTTGAGCTTTTTTTTCATATTTGTTGGCTACATAAATGTCTGCTTTTGAGAAGTGTCTGTACACATCATTTTCCCACTTTTTGATGTCGCTGTTTGTTTTTTTCTTGTAAATTTGTTTAAGTTCCTTGTAAATTCTGAATATTAGACCTTTGTCAGATGGGTAGATTACAAAAATTTTCTCCCATTCTGTAGGTTGCCTGTTCAGTCTAATGACAGTTTTTGTTTTTTGTTTTTTCTGCTGTGCAGAAACTCTTTAGTTTAATTACATCCCATTTGTCAATTTGGGTTTTTGTTGCAATTGCTTTTGGTGTTTTTGTCATGAAGTCTTTGCCCATGCCTATGTCCTGAATGGTATTGCCTAGGTTTTCCTCTAGGGTTTTTATGGTTTTGGGTTTTACATTTAAGTCTTTAATCCATCTTGAGTTAACTTTTGTATAAGGTGTAAGGAATACGCCCAGTTTCAGTTTTCTGCATATGGCTAACCAATTTTCCCAGCACCATTTATTAAATAGAGAATCCTTTTCCTATTGCTTATTTTGTCCATTCTGTCAAAGATCAGATGATCGTAGATGTGTGGTGTTATTTCTGAGGTCTCTGTTCTGTTCCATTGATCTATATGCCTGTTTAGGTACCAGTACCATGCTATTTTGGTTATTGTAGCCTTGTAGTATAGTTTGAAGGCAGGTAGCATGATGACTCGAGCTTTGTTCTTTTTGCTTGGGATTGTCTTGGCCATATGGACTCTTTTCTGGTTCCACATGAAATTTAAATTAGTTTTTTCTAGTTCCGTGAAGAATGTCAATGGTAGTTTGGTGGGAATAGCATTGAATCTATAAATTACTTTGAGCAGTATGGCCCCTGTCATGATATTTATTCTTCCTATCCATGATAATAAGCAACTTCAGTGAAGTCTCAGGATATAAAATCAATGTGCAGAAATCACAAGCATTCCTGTATACCAACAATAGACAAGCAGAGAGCCAAACCATGAATGAACTCCCATTCACAACTGCTACAAAGAGAATAAAATACCTAGGAATACATTAACAAGGGAAATGAAGGACCTCTTCAAGGAAAATGACAAACCACTACTCAAGGAAATAAGAGGGGACAGAAACAAATATTTTAAGTTCTTTGATAAATCTCCAAACTGCTTTCCACAGTTGCTGAACTAATTTATATCCCTACCAACAGTGTATAAGTGTTCTCTTTTCTCCATAGTCTTGCCAGCATCTGTTGTTTTTTCACTTTTTAATGATAACCATTCTGACTAGTGTAAGAGGGTATCTCATTGTGGTTTTGATTTGCATTTCTCTGATGATTAGTGCTAATGAGCATTTTTCATATGTTTATAGGCCACTTGTAGGTTTTCTTTGGCAAAGTGTCTGTTCATATCTTTTGCCTATTTTTTAATGGAGTTATTTGTTTTGTGCTTCTTAAGTTCTTTATAGATTCTAGATATTACGTCTTTATCGGAGTCATAGTTTATGGACATTTTCTCCCATTCTGTAGCTTGTCTGTTTACTCTGTTGATCTTTTCTTTCGCTGTGCAGAAGCTCTTTAGTTTAATTAGGTCCCACTTGTCAGTTTTGGTTTTTGTTGCAATTGCTCTTGAGGACTTATTCAGAAATTCTTTTTCAAGGCTGATGCTCAGGGTGCTGTTTCCTAGGTTTTCTTCCAGAATTTTTATAGTTTGAGGTCTTACACTTAAATCTTTAATCTATCTTGAGTTAGTTTTTGTGCATGCTGAAAAGCATAAGCATCCAGGTTCATTCTTCTATGTATGACTAGCCAGCTATCCCATTTGCATTTATTGAATAGGGATTCCTTTCCCCATTGCTTATTTTGTTAACTTGTCAAAGATCAGATGGCTATAGGTGTGCCACTTTATTTCTAGGTTCTCTATTCTATTCCATTAGTCTATGTGTCTATTTTTGTGCCATGCTGTTTGATTACTGTAGCCTTATAGTATTGTTTGAAGTCAGGCAATGTGATGCCTCTGACTTCATTATTTTTGCTTAGGATTGCTTTGGCTATTTTTGAGCTCCTTTTTGGTAAAATATCAATTTTAAAATAGTTTTTTTCTAACTCTGTGAAAAATTATGTTGGTAGATTGATAAGAATAGCATTGAATATGTAGATTTCTTTGGGCACTATGGCCATTTTTATATCGGTTCTTTCAATACACGAGCATGGAATGTTATTACATTTGTTTATGTAATCTGTGATTTCTTTCAGCAATGTTTCATAAGCATCCTTGTAGAGAACTTTAATCTCCTTGGTTAAATGTGTTCCTTGGATGCTGGGCACGATGGCTCACACTTGTAATCCCAGCACTTTGAGATACTGAGACAGGCAGGTCACCTGAGGTCAGGAGTTTGAGACCAGCCCGGCCAACATGGTGAAACCCTGTCTCTACTAAAAATATAAACATTAGCCGAGTGTGGTGGCAGGTGCCTGTAATCTCACTACACCGGAGGCTGAGGCAGGAGAATCGCTTGAACCCAGACGGCAGAGGTTGGAGTGAACCGAGATCATGCCACTGCACTCCAGCCTGCGTGAGAGAGCAAGATTCTATCTCAAAAAAAAAAAAAAAAAAAAAAAAAAGTGTTCCTTGGTATTGTTTTGTTGTTGTTGTTTTGCAAATGGCATTGTGTTCACGATTTCATGATTTTGCTCTCAACATGAACATTATTGGTGTACACAAATGCTACTGTTTTTTGTATATTGACTTTGTATCCTCAAACTTTACTGAAGTTGTTTATCATTTCCAGGAGGCTTTTGGCAGAATCTTTAAGGTTTTCTAGCTATAGAATTATATCATCTGTGAATAGAGATATTTTGACATTTTCTTTTCCTATTTTGTTGCCTTTTATTTCTTTCTCTTGCCTGATTGCTCTGGCTAGAACTTCATCTTAATATTCATAATTAGAAGTCCTTAAACAGTTTACCATATAAAAGCAAGATTGAATGTGGGAAGAAAAGTAGCTCAAGAGAGTATTTCTATTGCTAGAAGTATTTCTTCGGAATGCAAAATAAAACATAAAGAAGTAGGGTATGTTATTTTATTACTTATTGAGTTATTCACCTAACAAATATTTATTGAACATATTTATATGTGCCAGGAAGCAGGTGGCATTAGTAGCTAATGATTTGTTAGCAGGAGTTTGAAATTATAAATGAAAAATGGAGATGTAGGGGAATTTTGGAATATAGAGAGAAGAATAATAAAAAGTAAAAACTAAATAATGACACAAGAAATGTACTGGAAGGGGAAGCAATTACTTCTGCTGAGATGTGTACATACATGTTAGAGAAATCAGTGTTTAAAAATCTATAAATGTTGGCCATATGTGGTTGCTCATGCTTGTAATCCCAGCACTTTGGGAGGCCGAGGCAGGTGGATCTCGAGGTCAGGAGATCGAGACCATCCTGGCTAACATGGTGAAACCCCATCTCTACTAAAAAATACAAAAAATTAGCTGGGCATGGTGGCGGGCGCCTGTAGTCCCAGCTACTCCGGAGGCTGAGGCAGGAGAATGGCGTGAACCTGGGAGGCGGAGCTTGCAGTGAGCCAAGATTGCGCCACTGCACTCCAGCCTGGGCAACAGAGCAAGACTCCGTCTCAAAAAAATATATACAAATGTTTATAGAAAATGAATAAGACACGAAAGAGACTCTGAAATTTATTTAATGTCAAAATCTGATATTGTAACATAATTTCTTGATATATATTTCCAAGTAATCAATTAAATTAGGACTTTTGCCTTTGTAAATAAAACCAGAATCTGACCTATGAGAAATGAGCTCTTTTTAATGTAAACTGGAAAGGCAAAAGAATCAGAACAAGACTCAAATGGTAACCAATGATAAAAGATTTGCATAAGTCATCTGATTCAGTACAGCTATTATCTCAAAGTCATTATTTCCTGCCTGCCAGTAATAATTTTATTTGGTTGGATAATCACACACAAGTCCATGTTTTATATGAACATTTTTCATTTTTGCCTAATGAGGAACTGTAGAAGAAATTCATTTTTGTCTAATGAAAAGTGCTTAGAAAAATATAATTTTGTTTTTATAAGGTCAATCTTAGTAAAAAGAAACAGACTACTGTATATTTGATTTAGTGCTATTTCACCGTTAGAAATTAACCAAGACATGATCGATTAGGCTCTATGCTAAGAATGATTTCCCATTTTCTTCAAACTTGTTAGATTTTTAAAAAAATTCTGATGTATAGTCTCATGTATGGTGAATTTTTAGCTAGAAGATAAAATACTGAGGCTGTGAACACATTTTTCTTTTCTTTTTTAGTTCTCTCCAATTTTTTTTTTTGGTCTTAAAAATAAATAAAAATTCTTGAGTTTAATTTAAGCATGTGTGATGGTAGCTAATAATGCTTTCTATAAAGAGAAGAACAGTTCTGAACTTGCAAAGTGCAATAGCATGGTTAAATTATATGAATCTCTTGGGGAAAAAATATCTGAAAATAATTGCACTGGAGACTTAAATACAATTCTGAAATTCCTAAGTATGTTCTTCAAATTTAAACACTTCAATATTTGATTTATAAATTTATTCATTTCTTTTTTTTTTTTTTTTTTTTGTGAGGCAGAGTCTTGCTCAGACACCTAGGCTGGAGTGCAGTGGCACGATTTTGGCTCACTGCAACCTCTGCCTCCCAGGTTCAAGCGATTCTCCTGCCTCAGCCTCCCAAGTAGCTGGGATAACAGACGCCTGCCACCACGCCTGGCTAATTTTTGTATTTTTAGTAGAGACAGAGTTTCACCGTGTTAGCCAGAATGGTCTCCATCTCCTGACCTCATGATTCGCTCGCTGTGTCCTCTAAACAGATTTTTATCAATCAAATCTTATTTTCCCAGTGACCTATACAATCATTTTAGAGTTTTCTTTGGCTTAGTTTGAATTCATCTATCATTAGCATTGGTTCTCAACATTTTGATTGAAAATATTTCTCCCCTGTCATTCTGCTATTCAATGGTGATATTTAGTTATTAAGCTATTCATGATAAAATATAAACTTACTGAAATTATGAACTCCTTTGGAACAAAACTCTTCATACATATAAATGTTTCCTTGACAATTCAGAATGACTCTGAATTCCCTGTTAGCCTAATTATTTGGAATGAATCATTACCTTCTATGGTCACTAATCTCCATGTGGTCACATTTATTAATATATTTTATTCCTATTTAAAGTGCTTTTTTTTGTTTACTGGTCCTATTCTCTGCTTTAATACCTTATAACAGTCCTGCTTCTTAGTTGCAATCAACAGAAGCTGGCTCACCCTGAAATAATGATAACAGAAACTTATTAAAAAGACATTGGCTGGCTCACAGAAATATTAGGAGGGCTAGACAACTATGCATACAATAAACAGCTGGAAAAATCACCCTAGATTTTATACCAGATCATATTTGCTGAGAAAATTGCTGTTACTACAAAAATAGCAGGTGGGAGGGTCAGGAAAAGAAGGAGAAAGGACAGGAGGTGGAGGAGGAAGAGTGACGGGTATTAGGTGAAGGAGGAAGAATGGTGGGTAGGAGGTGGAGGAGGAAAGCGGGAAGGAGAGATATCTTCTTATTTTCTTTTTGGCTTTCCACATCTCATGTCAAAACTCTCTGCAATCTAGCTGCAAGCCAGGCTGAGAAAGCAGGTATGCAGCATTCTCAACTCTTATTACCATAACTGAAACTTAATTGTCACAAAACTTCATAAATTGGATAATTTTTCATAGACAAAAAAGGTTGTTGGGAGACCACAATGAATACCACCTGCACGCTACAGCTCTTTAGTGCTATTTCATAAGTTGTGGAATGCTCACATTATATGAGTTTATAATACAGTAAATTTACATATGAGTTTATAACATAATGATAAAACAGTAGAAACAACAAAAATGTAGAACAGGCGAGACTCCGTCTCAAAAAAAAAAAAAAAAAAAAAAAAAAAATTGGCCGGGCGCGGTGGCTCACGCCTGTAATCCCAGCACTTTGGGAGGCCGAGGCGGGCGGATCACGAGGTCAGGAGATCGAGACCATCCTGGCTAACACGGTGAAACCTCGTCTCTACTAAAAATACAAAAAAAATATATATATATATATATATCAGCCGGGCGCAATGGCGGGCGCCTGTAGTCCCAGCTACTCAGGAGGCTGAGGCAGGAGAATGGCGTAAACCTGGGCGGCGGAGCTTGCAGTGAGCCGAGATCGCGCCACTGCACTCCAGCCTGGGTGACAGAGCGAGACTCCGTCTCAAAAAAAAAACAAAAAACAAAAACAAAAACAAAAAAACAAAAATGTAGAACAGAAAGGGAAATGCAGCCTGTTATACCCCAACTTGTAGATTTATAATGCTCATGAGCATCAAAAAAGTACCCTAAAGTTTCCATAGCAAAGAAATTTTGAAACAAAATTAAACCCAAAATGTTCTAAATGTACTTGACTTTGGAATTCTTATTTTCTTTCTTTCTTTCTTTCTTTCTTTCTTTCTTTCTTTCTTTCTTTCTTTCTTTCTTTCTTTCTTTCTTTCTTTCTTTCTTTCTTTCTTTCTTCTTTCTTTCTTTCTTCTTTCTTTCTTTCTTTCTCTTCTTCTTTCTTTCTTTCTTTCTTTCTTCTTTCTTTCTTTCTTTCTTTCTTTCTTTCTTTCTTTCTTTCTTTCTTTCTTTCTTTCTTTCTTTCTTTTTGAGACGGAGTCTTGCTCCATTGCTCAGGCTGGAGTACAGTGCACAATCTTGGCTCAATGTGGTCTCCAGCTTCCCAGTCCAAGTGATTCTCCTGCCTCAGCCTCCCGAGTAGCTGGGATTACAGGCACACGCCACCACACCCAGCTAATTTTTGTATTTTTAGTAGAGATGGGGTTTCACCATGTTGGCCAGGATGGTCTTGATCTCCTGACCTCGTAATCCACCAGCCTCAGCTTCCCAAAGTATGGAATTCTTTTTTTTTTTTTTTAAGACTGCTTTTATAGTAGACACTGCTAGATGTATATGCAACAACTAGTTCTACCCCCAACATTCCTTTTTTAACCTTGATTTGCAAAAGATGGTAACCTTAATTTGTGGAAGGTGGTATCCACCATCTTCCGCATGACCTTGTTCCCTTGAGGATAACTATCCCCAGATTCGAGCATACGTCCTACCTGACTAAGATGATCATGGTGGTCCTTGGCCACTGATTTGTTTTGCTTGGGCATGTGATACATTTCCATCCAATGAGATGTGAATGAAAGCTTGCTGGGAGTTTCTGGGAAGGTTTTTTCAATAATAGATAATTACAAGTAAGAATTGGACTCTATTCCTATGAGCTTTGTCATATTTAGATGTGATGTCTTTAATTATTATAGCCATCTTACAACCCCAACATGGGGCCAGCCTGAAGACCAAATCTATGTAAAAAAGAATACATCCCCATGAACAGCAAAGAAGTAGTGTCAACATCTGCATAATTTTTCATTATGTAAAAGAATATATTTGGTTTTCCCCAAGCTTTTCAGAAACATCCTAAATGAAATATATTACATATCATGTAGAACATGTTATACAGGATTTCCTTCAGAAACGATGAATATAAAATCGTCTGAAGTTCTAAGCCTTGGTTTTGGATACCACCTTCCCAGTAATTTTTACCCTATGTATTACCAAACAAAATATTCTCCTTCTTGCATCATACTTGATAGCCTATACTTATTTGAATGTATAGTTGTAGCTGACTAATCAGGCAAATAAAATCATTTTTGAAATCTACTATGTTTAAGTCTCCCTTCTTGGCACAAATGTACACAAAACATCACATATGGCACCCTTTACTCAAGCCCTCTGCCACCAGACTCAGCATGACAGAGACAATATTGTTTAAATCTTGAATCAATATCTTACCATGCTGTTTGAGCATTCCCTGGTAGAGATGAGAGGAAAGCTTCTTTGCATGAAGGCAAAGAACTGTACACATTATCTGGCACTTTATTTGAACGTTGTAAATGCTATCTCAACATGTACTACCTTTACTTTGTTCTAGTATTGAATGGTAAACTCTTCGTTGTCTGGAAGCCCAATAAATTGCTTGAAAACTAATTGTGGTTTGCAAACAAAAAAAAAAAAAAAAAAAAAAAAAGAGTGCTGCATTTGTAAAACCACTACTTAAAGGATGAAGAATTAAAGGAATTGATTGTTTGCAACAACATAGTAATCAGCAGATATGAAGTCTATAGTGACATAAGAACATTTCCTCCGGCTCTCTATTCCCAAACACAGCCTGCCACACTGTCCTTCTTGTTCTTCTCTCTACCCACAGCTTCTCCTGGGAGTGGCATAACCCTCAGCTTAGTAAGGGTGTGACAGATTTCTGCATAGCTGAACACTAGTTAGGCTGTGAGGGTGGAGAAATTAGCCAAGGAAGCAACAACAGGGAAAGGGAACAAGAATGCAGCAGGGACTAATGCTCCCGCCCCTCCCTTACTCTCTCTCATTCTCACTCTAGCTCTTTCTCTCAACTATTTCTGCAACTCAAATTTTCTTCTAACGTTCATGAAGATGAATAGGTAGATAGAGGGGAAGGGCGAGGAATTCAGCTACAAAAACAGAAGTTACAAGAAATTTATTTCTAGCAAGCTTTGGCTATTTTCTTTCGGTAGGTTTTTGCTATGTGTTCAGTGTTCACAAAATTCTGAATTCAATTTTTTTCTCTTTTTTACTAAGTGCTATAATTTGAATATTTGTCCCCTCCAACACTCATGTTGAAATTTAATCTCCAGTATTGCCGTATTGAGAGGTGGGGGTGAGTGGGTCATGAAAGCTCTCCCTTTTTGGATGGATTAATTTATTTACGAATTCATGAATTAATGAATTAATGGGCTGTCATGGAAGGGGAACTGGTGGCTTTGTTAGAAAAGGAAGAGAGACCTGAGCTAGCACTCTCAGTCCCCTTGCATGCGATGCCCTGTGCTGCCTTGGGACTATGCAGAGATCCCCACTAGCAAGACGGCTCTGTCTCACATGATGCAGCCCCTCAACCCTGGACTTCTCAGCCTCCATCACTGCAAAAAATAAATTCCTTTTAAAACTAAATTACCGAGTTTCAGGCATTCTGTTATAAGTAACAGAAAATGGACCAAGACACTGTTTCTAGATTATAAATACAAATAACTTAACCCTTAATCCATTCAGTATCACATTTTTTTCTTATAGTATATGAGTTTATCTGTACATTTCTTTACTCCTTCATACTATTCTGACTTCCACTAATTCATATTTCCTTGTTATACCCCCAAAGTTTTCATTGCAGCACTTAATTCTACTTCAGCAATCACTGTAGAGATATATGATGTTATGTGAGCATATATTTTATATTTTATGATTCGTCATTCAACAAACTTACACTGAGGTTTCAATCTTTGAGATACTGAAGTGTGAAGACAGTTTGTGAATCTGATATTTTGTTCTTTGTCCTTTCATCTTATTCTTTCTTTCTTCCATAAAATTCACCCATTCATTTTACAAATATTTACATTGTACAAATAAAGCATTAAAGGTGCTTTCTTTCTTTCCACCTTTGGAAGTTTTTTTGAGCAACTAGAGTGATGACAAAGTACAGATCTGTCCATACTACACTGCTGCTCAGAACTCTTGTCACACTCTTCAGAATTCCAGATACAATGCTTGAGAGTCATTTGAAAAGATAATGGGATAGGATGTTGCCAACCTGAATAGGCACTCAGGATTTAATTTATTTTGGGGACAGATTCTTTACTGAATCTTTACTAGATGTTCTAGGCTGAGAATGTGCTAGCAATTCTCAACACTCACCTTCAACTAAAGTCCTCTTCTACCTCTTTCCCAACAACTCCAACAACCACAAAAGATGAGTTGCTCTTTGTGTGGGCTGTTTTATAAGGTGGTCCCTAGTGATCCCCAAAGTCAGGTATTCACGCGGATGCGTGGGTGTGGGCTGGCCCCAGTGACTCACTTCTCATAAACAGAATGCAGCAAAAGTGACAGGAGGCTACATCTGAAAGTAAATTACAACCTCTCTTCCTCTCTCATTTGCTCACTTTTATAGAATCCAGCTGCCTTGCTGTGTACTACCCCATGAGAAGCCCACATAGTAAGGAACTTAGAGCCAACAGCCTGCAATAAACTGAATCCTGCCAACAGCCATGTGTGTGAGCCTAGCAGCAGATCCATTTCGGTGGAGATTAAAGAGGACCCCAGCCACACTTGATATCTTGATTGTGGCCTTGTGAGAGACTTTGAGCCACAGAATCCAGTTAAACTGTGCCTGGACTCCTGATGCAAAGAGATTGTGAGATAGTAAAAATGTTGATTTAAGCCACAAAATTTTGGGGTAATTTGCTATACAGAAACACAGAATGTGTGTGTGTGTGTGTGTGTGTGTGTGTGTTTGTGTGTGTGTGTATGTATATAATGTGTATATATATATGTGTGTGCATATATAGAATATATATATGTATATATACACATATATACACAGAATGTATATACAGGATGTATATACACAGGATGTATATATGTGTATATACACATATAGATACACCAATAACTAAAGCTAATGATCGAATATAGACTACAGATAATGTAATATATATAAGCATATTAATACTTTTGCATAAGTATATACTTGTATACAAGTATATATTTGTATATAATTACTTAGCTGACTACATTTTTTAAAAAATCTGAAGGCCTCTTTGTTGTTAGATTGAGGGGATGTTGGGGCATTTTTAGAACCATAAGACAGAGTGCCTGACACATACCAGGTGCCTAAAATGTTTAAGGAGATAGTTTCTTAAAACTTTTTTCCCAAAGCTTGAAACCTCACTAAATATGTAAGACGCATTCTCAAAGAATTAGCTGTATATACAACTAACCTTGCTGGAGCATTGTCAGCTTTAAGATAGAATAGTACATAAGAATTTGAGATCAAGTCAGACAGATATGAGTCTCAGTTACCCTTTTTTGAATCTGCTTCCACATCTGCGAAATGATAGTATTTTAATAATTACCTCACTGGGTTTGGGGGAGGATGAAGTGAGATGAAGAAGAATAACATTGTGTCTTGCACAAAATAAATACCTAAATGCTAACAATTATTACTGAGATTTTAAAGAAGTTTAATATACATGATCTCAATTATTAAACTAACCATTTGACATTGTTTTATCTGATTTTATTTTATAAACAAAGAGCAATTAGGTTGCTCATCCATTGGCACAAGGCTAGCCATAGTCATTTTTCCTGAGAATCACTTTAGAGTTGAACTACTTTAGTTAAATGAGATTATGAATAAATAGGGCTTACCTGGCCCCTGGTGTGTACTCAGTAAGCATTAACTGGTATCATTGGGGTGTCAAGACAAGAATCTAGACTTTTTGACTCCAAGTATAATGGCCTTTCTATAACATAAGACCCATTTTCACTCATTCTTTAGTTATTCTGATTTTCCAGATGCTAACTCAACTAATGCCAATAACAAAACTAAGACATAAAAATAAAGGCAAGAACCACTGATGCAAAGAAAAGCTTTTCTTTGCAGAGATGTCTGCAGACACTTCAGTAAAATGCAGTGTGAAAACATCAAAGTTTCAATTCCTTATTAACTGAGAGTCTCCCAGAAGGGATAGATATCTTAGCTATGTTAGAAATCTCTTTAGTTTTTTTCTATCTAATTATATTTGTCTGTATTACTAGAAAAATGTTGTATTTATTGGGATAAATAAGTCTTTGGAGACTTTACAAATGAAGAGGACTTAATAAATAAAGACTTGATGGCAAAAACAAAAACAAACAAACAAAATAAACCAGGGATTCTATTTAGTATATGCATTGGTGGGTGTATTATAGTCTCTGTACTGGAGAAAATGCTCTATAATAATTTTAAAGCCCTGCATTAATTTTTTTTAAATAAAAAATACAGGCTGGGTGCAGTGGCTCACACCTGTAATCCCAGCACTTTGGGAGGCCAAGGTGAGAGGATCAGTTGAGGTCAGGAGTTCGAGACTAGCCTGGCTGACATGGTGAAACCCCATGTCTACTAGAAATACAAAAGTTAGCTAGGTGTGGTGGCACATTCCTGTAGTCCCAGCTACTCAGGAGGCTGAGGCAGGAGAATTGCTTGAACCTGGGAGGTGGAGGTTTAAGTGAGCCGAGATCAAGTCATTGTGCTCCAACCTTTGCAGCAGAGTGAGACTCCATCTCAAAAATAAAATAAAATAAAATGAAATAAAATAAAATAAAATAATACAGATATACTTGGGAATGAAAACAACTGTTGCACTCCAGCTTTTATAAATATTTTGTGGTTGAAAACAAAACATGAATCAATTAATAAATACTGTTTGTACATCTAATGTTATTTGGAAGTCATCATGGCAAAAATTTCATTAAAATGCTATTCAAATCTAAAAGTCATTATACTTTTCACTTACTTGTAATAGCCAAATCCCTTACTCCTTTCTCATTTCTTCTACCCCATAGAAAAACTTTCCACATCGCACATCAAAGGCTATATATATCATCATTAAAATTAAAGGTAGGATGGGGATTTAGTTCTCAAGAACACTAAAGCATCCTCTTTATATCATGTATGTGGTATTCTGCATAAATTTTATCTGATATTAATAAAAAGAAAACTAACCAACAATTATTTACTAAAAACTAAAGACAATATGTCAGGCATTATTCTGAACTTTTTAGAGGTAGTATCTGATTTATTTCTTATAGAAGTTCTGTGAATCAGATATTATTGTTCACAGTATGCACATGAAGAAATCAAGGCAGGTGGAGATTAAGTCACTATCTTAGGAGCACATGACAAATACATGGTGGAGTCAGGATTTGAACCGGAGGCCATCTGAACCTCAGAGTCCACGTTCCTTACCTGTCACAGGAGTGGCAGAAAATGATGGTTACTGGCAAAGTATCAATTTATGGGAAGAAAATCACATTTAACAAATAAGCAGCAATTTCTATTATAATTTTTTCCCCCAGATGTTTAAACATCTGAATGTAAAAGAATTCAGGTATTGGTAGACTGCTGGGGGAGGCACTTGTCATAAGCAACAACACCATGACTAACAAGGTGACATTATCTTTCCCACTGAAAACCAGAGCACAGGAGCAGTGGCAGAGACTGTGTGCACAGGAGACAGGCATGGGTGACAACATAGTTTTCTGGGTAATCAGAGCTCTCCAGCTTCACCCTTCTCTGCTCAGCCCCCACGAAGCTTTGGCAAGGCACAGAATAAAAAGGCATTTTATTTGAAAGAAGATGACAAATTGTGTCAGACTTTGTGAATTAAGGCATTCTGTAATGAAGCCAGAGCCCACACTGCATAGACTTTCATGTAGATTAGGAAAGAATAAAGTCTTGGTTGTAGTTTTTGTTTTCTTTCAACCACCAGTCACACATTTCTTAGTGTATTTTTTTTTCTTATGTTATTCTTGGTAGCTGATAATAAACCTGACAGCCAGATACACTAACTTATTGCTTCAATGTGTTCTTTATATTCAGACTTTATTTATTTTCTTTGAGGGGCAATGAGCATTAAACTGAGAAAGACCCTTTTAGGCAATGATCTGTATATCTTAGAAAATATAATAAATATTTTTGCAGTTTGCAAAGTAAATATTTAAAATATTTACTATTCTAAAGAATTAAACATGCAGAGATAAATTTCCATTGAAACCAAACACATTTACTATATATTTATATTTCTTTTATTTTGGCAAGAACACTTAACATGAAATCTACTCTTTTAACAAATTCTTAAGATGTAATAGAGTATTTATGCTTTTAATCAACAAATGTATATTGTACACATATTGTGTTCTATGCTTACTTTGGCGGCTCTGGGGACAGTTAAGAATAACTTAGAGGCCAGGCGCGGTGGCTCAAGCCTCTAATCCCAGCACTTTGGGAGGCCGAGACGGGCGGATCACGAGGTCAGGAGATCGAGACCATCCTGGCTAACACGGTGAAACCCCGTCTCTACTAAAAAATACAAAAAACTAGCCGGGCGATGTCGCGGGCACCTGTAGTCCCAGCTGCTCCGGAGGCTGAGGCAGGAGAATGGCGTGAACCCGGGAGGCAGAGCTTGCAGTGAGCTGAGATCTGGCCACTGCACTCCAGCCTGGGCGACAGAGCAAGACTCCGTCTCAAAAAAAAAAAAAAAAAAAAAAAAAAAAAAAAGAATAACTTAGATGCTTTTTAACCTTATATTCTAATAAGTAGAAACAAATTATTAAATCAGTATGCACTAATCGATTATAATGTAAACTAATCAATAATGAGGCTTCATCAAGATTGAGGTAACTACCCCACGGAATTTGCTAAACAATAGTTTATTATCCCAAGTTGCTTCAATAAAAATATCCCATATCACCATTTATTTGGACTCTGTATGAAAATAGAATGGCCTTTATGAGACTTCATTGTTGATTATTTTACATTATTATTGATTCATTAATCGATTTATCAATAATAGTGAAAGTGCTATTAAAAATCATTGCAATAAAAGAAAATCCCAACTTAACTTTTTATTTCTTCCTAAGAAACATGTCTTCTAATTGTAACTTACGTATTTCTAAAGTCCATTCTATTTCCACACAAAGTCCAAATAAATGGTGATATAGGATATCTGCATTGGAGCAACTTGGGATAATAAACTATTGTCTAGCACTTTCCCTAGGGTAATTACCTCACGCTTGATGTCAGTGATTCCACTGGCATAAAGAGTGCTCTGAATATCATTCAACTCCCAAACTAACATGTGTGAAATGTTTGGCAGTAGAGAATGGGAATTGTGGCTAAGACAAGCAAGGAGGTCTATATCCATAAATCAGATTCTTAGACGTTGGAAAACCAGTAATACTAAGTAAAACTGGTAATGCCATATCCTTACTGAAACTTTCCCTAATGTCATTAACCCATTTTAATGTGATCAAATTTTTACATTTTTTGAATGCCTCTGTTATCTCAATGGCATAATTAAGAAGAAGTTTAAAATAAACAGACTGGCATTGCAGACCGGCAATGCGTTATTATTTTTGTTTCCTCTTCTTGAATGTTTCTCACAAGCATGAAAGCACCTCACAACTGATATAGCGTTGCACAAAATACATTGGGTGATTGATTAGTGGCTGCTACAATTAAGATGGCTTGTGAATGCATGCAATGTCAAGACATTATTGAATGAAAGGGTTCAGAAAACAGAGTTTACACAATCTGTATGTTGTTTCGTAAGGTCTAATTTGGTTGATTTGATGCAATAATAGGTGGGAAAAAGGTATCCCTCCAAAGCAAGCTGCAGTCCATGGTGGGATAGAGCCTGGCTGAGATCACAAAGGCCCGTTGTAAAAATAAACAAACAAAAACTCCAACTTTGTACTACTAATACAGTAGGAACTCAGAAAAGAACCGGAAGTAGAGGGCAGAAGGGAGCAGAAAAATCGTGCAGTGGGTTCTGAAGACTGAGAATTAGGTTGCTACTAGAGGTTGTCTGGATCAAAGACACCAAAGAAAGTAGTTTCATTAGAGTCCTCAGTAACCAAATAAAAGACTGAGACAGCATGGTGGCAGAGAGCCTGGCCTCTTAAGTAGGATTGCTTGGATTTGAATTCTGGTTCTGCCACTTACCATTATAGCAAGCTAAGTTGCTTGGCAAATTACTTAACGACTGCATGCCTCAATACCTACGGTTGTTAAGAAAAAATGAGGATATTGATAAGAGTGCCTATTTCATATGGCTTTTTTATAGATTAAATGAGATAGTCTATGCCATACTCTTAGAACAGTAACTCATACATAAGAAGATATTGTTATATACGAGATTATATATATATACATATATATACACACACACACATATATATATAATCACTAATTTGATGGCAGATTAAGAATGTTTGATGAGGTACATTGAATTTAAATCTCAAGTCCTGAATTTTAAGGTCCGGATGGAGCTTGATTCTTTTTTAAATCGACATTATCTCTGCTCAAAGAAACAAAAGAACTATCTAGTACTGTCACAATGTTACTAGGAATAATCTTGATGAGAAGGACTTTTTTTAAAGTCCAGTTACTATAACACAAGCTTAAGAATCAGGAAACCCGGACAGGAATACTGAGTGGGTATGATCTATACTGAACCACCAGGTTACTGGCAGGGAGTTGTTGACTGGAGTAGGACTGGTCCGAGGTTGACCAAGATGCAAAAGTTAAGTGGCTTCAGCTGTAGTAATTTGCAAGTAGAAGGGTCTAGAGCTGGACACAGCACTGTAATATTCAGAGGAAAATGGTTCTTTATTTATGGTTCTCAGCTGCTAGTAGAACGATGGCATATTTGCAGGCAGAGGGATGGCTTCCTCAGGTGCTTTGCAACTTATGAAGCCAGAAGGTGGGTCTCGTCTTATCTTGGTGGCATCTACCCACATCTCCTTTTCCTTCATGCCAATTCGAGTCCTGTACGAAAGCTTCCCTGTGAGTTCCTTTACAGAACAATGACCACTTATGTCTTGTAGCATACATTTGGCAGTTCAACTTTTTGTCTTGTCATCTTATTAGCAATAATGTATTATTTCTGCTGAAGTTTAGAGTTTGACCATGTATTTCAAACACTTGTAAAGAAAGCTATTTCTTAACCTTATTATTTACTGTATGTAATGGTTAATTTTATGTGTCAACAAAACTGGGCTAAGACAGCTGGTAAAACATTATTTTTAGGTTGGTCTGAAAGGGTGTTTCTAGAGATTAGCATTTGAATCTGTAGACCGAGTAAGGAAGATCCACCCTTACAAGCGTAAATAGGCATTATCCAATCAGCTGAGAGCCTGAATAAAACAATAATGTGGAGAAAGGGTAAATTCTTTCTCTTCTGGAGCTGGGACATCCATCTTCTCTTGTTCTCTGACATCAGAGTTCCTGCCTCACAGGCTTTCAGATTCTGGGACTTACACTGGCAATTTCTAATCCCAGTTTTCAGACCTTCAGCCTAGGACTGGGAGCTACATCATTGGCTCCCCTGGTTCTCAAGATTTCAGACCTGGACTGAATAACACCATTGGCTTTCCTGGGTCTCCAGCTTGCAGGCCACAGATCATGGGACTTCTCGGTTTCCATAACCAAGAGACCCAATTCCCATAATAAATCCTCTAGTCTGCCTATCTATCTATCACCTATTCATCCATCCATGATATTTGTTCTGCTTCTCTGGAGAACCTTGATGAATACACTTTCTCAGTTGTGGAGGATTCTTCATTTAAACTACAATACAATTCACTGAGGACAGGTCTCTGCAATAGATATCTTTGTATCTGTGTACGTAGCCCCCACCACTGACCACCATAGGGTCTAGCACAGTGATAATGAGAGACTAGTCCTGAATTAATCACAACTGAATATATATTATATACACACACACACATATATATTAATCATAACTAAATTGAATTGTAAATTAATCCCAAATGAAAACATATATATGTGTGTGTGTATACATACATACATATATACATATGCATATGCATACATGTGTACATTTTTCCAGTTAGGGACGAACTAAATTGTGTTACCAGTGCATGTCTTGATCTCCTGTGACTCATAGACTAGTGGGATTTGCTAGACAGAATGATATTTTTTTGTGACAAGTCCTAATCTCAGGTTTCCCCCACTCTAACACCTCTATTTTAAGTCTTTGTTACTGTTTTGAAGTTTCCGAGTTAAAACTGATTGCACTATTATAGAATAGGAAAGCCAGAGGAGCTTTTTTTTGGTTTTTATTTTTAAATTTGTGTCTTGTTTAAAGGCCTAGGAAATGGCCCTGCAACGCTAACCCAGGCTTTCTCAATTGATTGATCAGAGCTTTAGCTGATTTCCTTTTCTGGCATGAAGCTATTTCTATATCCCAAGATACCAGTATATTCATCCCTTTCTAATTTTCCAGGTCATTAGACAGCAGCCTTCAGAGAATTACCAGGTATCCACAAGACACCTCAGGAGATCTACACACTCCCAATGGAAGATCATCACTCAGGTCTTAACTCCGGTTCTGAAGTCACAACAAAGGCAAGGGATAAACTAAAATCCTATTTCAGTTAAATAATTGGCTTTTATTAACAAATGATTTATTGAAGGCTGTAGTTTGGAATTATTCAAGTGTTTATGTAAAACCATTCTTTAAAAACATACATGAAAATATAACTACCCAGGATTTGACTTTATTCCAGGCAATTCAGTTCCAAAAACATTTACTAAATAGCTACTTTGCACTTGAATTTTTTTTTCTTTCCTTATTTTGAATGTTGAAACCCTAAATATTCTAGTTATGCACTGTTGTTTGAAGGATAAGAGTAAAATATAAGTCCACGAGATTGGACCAACTCAAAAATTGAGTAGACCATGGATGATGTTTTAATGTTTAGAGTAAAGGCTTTAATTATTCTTTTAGTAGCAAAAAACACAAGACAAAAAATAAATATGAATTAAGGGATTTTGATAATTGGTGACATTTTATCTAAATAAAGCAGCCTTTTGAGCATTACTACTACTGCCCCATTGCCTGGGATGAGGCCCTAGAATGAGGAGCACTAGAGGTCTGATTTAACAACTTTAACTGTAATCCCTTGCTTTTGAGCATAGTATGAGAATATGAACAAAAGTTCGGGACAGTTCAGGATTAGAATCCCACTGTTTCTACTTATTCAGTATTATCTTAAAGGCAGATTATTCAGATACCAGCTTCTGCTTCTCATTTGTAAAATGGCAAGCACCTATATTTCTCTTTTGGGATTATTGTGATGTTTAGCATAATATTCGTAAAGGAGCTAGCATGACGCCTAGTACATGAAAGTTTAGAAATGCTGTCACTTCTTTTAGTTAATGCCAAACACTTATGGCTACTTATAAATCTTCTCATGCATGATTTCATCGTAGTACATTTTTCTTGATCTTCTTTCATTCACATGTACTCTCCAACTTTCAAAGTACAAGAGATGTAGTCTGGTCTACATAGACAGATTTAAGTTTTAAATTCCTAGCATTGCCTATATTCTTGTCTCTTTGAACATGTGACTTAAAAGAACATGGGAAAATAAAGAGATCCAGGTGCATACAAGTTAGACATTCTTGTCTTTGGAGTCAGATGGATTTGTATTTAAATCCTAGCTTCCCTTTTTACTAGCTGATTAGTCTTGGGTAAACCTCTATACTAAGACTTAACTCTCTCCAGTGGAAAATAGGAAATAAATGAAAAAAAAAGAATAAATATATATAGTTAATCCATCACATGAAATAATATTCAGCAATTAAAAGAATAAACTGAATAACATACATATGGATATATATCAGTAAATATATACACACATATATAAGTATATACATATGACATATAACACATATATTTATACATAGTACAGAATATATAGCATATTTACATAATGTCTATATATTTTTATATTCTCATTTTAAATATATCTCAAAATAACATTGAAAAATTCAAGATATAAACTAGCAAATATGGTTTGTTAAAATTTATACAAAACATCTATAAAAACACTAGTTATTTATAACTACATATATGTATTACAAGCATTAAAAAGTGAGTATTTTTAAAGTATCAGAGATTTTAAAGTATTAAAATTTTATGAGCTCTCAGAAGATTGAGGCAGGAGGATTACTTGAGCCAGGAGTTCAAGATCTGCCCGAGCAACATAGTGAGACTCTGTCTCTATAAAACATTTAGAAAAAATTAGCTGGGGGCTGTGGCATCTGTTTGTAGTCCCAGCTACTGAGGCAATTGGATCCTTTGAGTCCAGGCATTCAAGACCAGCCTGGGCAATGCAGTGAGACCTTGTCTCAAAACAAAACAAAATGAAAACTGAAAATTTTTGCTTCTGAGCAGAGTGGTGAAAAGGGAACAAGGGGATTATTAAAAGGAATTTCGATATATGCCAACAATTTTATCTTTAAAAATGCAAGCGAGTAATAAAACATGCTGTAGGATGTCAATTCTGGGTATTGGGTTATACATATTTTCTTTAATATTCTTCATATTGTCTCAATTTTTTAAAATTATAGGAACTAATTTTTAATATGGTCTGAGAAGATTAATATAAAATGGTTAGTAAAGTACAGTTTACTAACTTTACTTTAACTTACTTCTTTAGTAAGAAGTAAGTTGTTGTCAAAAACCGAACGGAGTCATGGACCCCTCTCAGGAATTGTGTGAGGGCCTACTGAAGTGAGCATGTTGGGGAATCCTCCTGGGGCAAACGAAGCAAGGATGCAAGGAATCACAGAGGCACCAGGACCAGACATCTATCTTTCTTGATGCAGGCATTGCCGCCTGCCTGGCAAGAGACTCCCAAGAATGGCCTCAGATAATGAAGGGCTAAGCAGGATATCAAGAACAGAGTCCTAGAATTTGGGGCCTGAACAGCTTAGTAGCTGGAGGTTTTCCCAGACAGGTTCAGTAAATATCTGCCATCTAACTGAGTCTGAGGTATATATAGGCAATATCTCAGTGAAAACCTGCAGGCTGCAACACCGGAAGACAGATGTTGTAGCCCCATTCCAGTGGTAGATATTGTGGCTGAGAACAAATCTCCTAAGTGCATTTAAGTCTCAACTTTCTCTTGGGGGACTGTTTTTGATCCTGCTTATTTCAGAGGGCTGCAGTACAGAACACATGAAATAACAAAATGTTAGAAAATTCTCCATAAAGTACTTGGAGTACTTGGAGTACTTGGAGGCCTGATACTACTTAGGTTAAAAGCATAGGCAAGAACATTATCAGGTTTGGGTCCACACTTCAATTTTCACTCTCAGCTGTGTTACCTTGAACAAGTTCCTAACATCTATAAGCTGCAATCTCTTCATAGGTAAAATGGAGATCATAATAACCCTCACCTCCATACCATTAGGATATGAAAAATATAATACATCCACACCTTCATTATGACACATATAGAAAAGTCCAGGTCGGGTGCAGTGGCTCACGCCTGTAATCCCAGCACTTTGGGAGGCTGAGGTGGGTGGATCACCTGAGGTCAGGAGTTTGAGACAAGCCTGGCCAATATGGTGAAACCTCATTTCTACTAAAAATACAAAAATTAGCCGGGTGTGATGGCGGGCAACTATAATCCTAGCTACACAGGAGGCTGAGGCATGAGAATCACTTGAACCTGGGAGGCAGAGGTTGCAGTGAGCCAAGATCGCGCAACTGCACTCCAGCCTAGGCAACAGAGTGAGACTTTATCTCCAAAAAAAAAAAAAAAAAAAAGTCCATAAAAAGTTAATTTTAGATATTGCTGTATTTATTGTTAGTTTTATTATTGAAATGAAATCATTAATTAGGAATCAGAGACTTGGCTTATCATCGACTCCTATAAAATTTTGTTATTTATTTATTTAATTTTATTTTATTTATTATGTATTAAATTGTATAATTATTTTTAATTATTTATTTAATTAAAAATAATTATATAATTTTTAAGAAATTATATAATGTCTTCCCTTTATTTTTCTTCTTGCTGTTGTTCTCCTCTTCCCCCTCCTCCTTCTTTTCTGTCTTCTTCCTCCTACTTTCCCTTCTTGAAATGAAAAACATTTAGGAAAAACCCTGAACTAGGCGCTAAAAGACCACAACATTTGGACATACCGGTACTTCACCTGAGCCAGAACATACAGATAACACCGCTTAACAAGAAAAACAAAAGCAAAGATTTAAAAAAAATGCTTAGAGTTATTCACTGCATACTTATAAAAGTAAATCTAAGGCTGAAATTTAAGTTACTTCCTAAGCACCCACATGATTTGGCCATTTCTAACCATCACCTACACTATTATATTTTTTGGTTTGTCATAAACATGATACAATTTTTACTAGAATAAGTGGGTTTTTCAAGACACTATATCCCTCTTCCAAAAATACAAAATATTATTATAAGCAGAAAGTAACAGTAAAATACACACAATGAAATAATGTGATTAAATTATCATTAGATACCATTTCCTGCATCTGATTCTGAGGCCTCTTTCTTTCAAAAAACACGAGATTATCACACACCACCAAATTGACTCCTTTTTGATATAATTAGAATGATGATTCACTGAAAGATTCAAAGTAATTTAGTATTATATCCACATATTATCTAACACTACTATTTATATACTTCAAGGCCAATCTCCCATTTGAAATTACTGCTCTCATCCAACACACAGAGTATTTGCTGTTCTATATCCTTTTTGTCATTTTCTGCACAGGTCCTGACACTTAGAATAGTCCTGGCCATATTTTTCACTTAAAGAAGAATAAGGGGCCGATATCTCTAATATACATAAAATTTTAAAAATTGGGAAAGTGGACCAAAGACATGCAATTAATGAAGAAAGATATGAAAATGGTTTTTAAACATATGAAAATATTCTCATTACCTTATGATAGGATAGATGCAAATTAAAATGATACTGAAATACAATTTCATATCTATCATATATGCAAAAATTGACAAACTCCTGTAATTGCATAGGACTTCTGCAATGTCTGTATACATTTATATATTTCTAGCAGCCTCCTATGTGACTTGGAAGTATCACTAGCCATGGTTAAATAAATAGTTTTCTGCTGCTATTCTTCCAGCAGCAAAACTGTTCTCAAACTTTGGTGTGTGTGAGAATCACTGGAGAAATTGGTACAGCTACAGAGGCCAGGCTATATCAGCCTTCCACAAACCCAAGACTCTGTATTCTCAGTTAGCTCTTCACGTGATTCTTATACACCATTATTTGAGAACCACTGCCATAGATCTTAGAATATTTCTATGGAACAACTTAAACAGAAACACCTAAAATTTCAGATACCTGCTTTTGAGGTTATTGATACGATATTCTAATTTGAAAGTGCTCCATGTTTCTCTCTTGCTCTCTCTGTTTTTCTTTCTCTCTTTTACATGTTAAAATATGTATGCCAATCTTAGAGGCTACTTTTCAGTCTACAATTTCTGCTACCGTGCAGGAATTTGGCTTTCCTGGAACTCTTCAAATGGAAATTTATATATTGTACATATAATACTATAAGACAGCCCATTTTAAGCATAACTCTATATTTGGTGAAAATCTACCCCAATTTTTAAAACAGTGATAATAGACAAAACAATCTTTTTTAACCTAGTGGTATGTATAGATATGCATACACATGCAAGCACACTTACATGTCTTTTTGAGCTAAAATATAACACTTCTAGAAACAGATGTACTATTACACAACTTTGCACCAGCCAAAGGACCTAGCAATTGTCTAGCTTAAGGTCAACATTATAGATAGCTTTAGATATAGAAATGTGTGTGTGTATATATATATATATATATATATATATATATATATATATATATATGTATAAATATGTTACATGTATTTATAAAATATGTCCGTAGCTATATATTTATACATGTATATATGTATATATATAAACACATATTTTAATAAATGATCCCAGGGATCATTTATTAAAATATGTCTAAAATACTTCAGAGGCTTCCATTTAGACTCAAACTCAATGTTCCTCAAAATGTAGTAATAAAAACATTTAAAGCCCAAATGCTTGATAAAAATTCCAGTTCCTGTGTTCCACCCTAGTCCTGCTAAACGAGAATCTTTCTAACTGAGGCCTGAAAACTTACAATTCTGTCAAGCTTTTCCCCATTACAGACAAGCTCCTGGAGAGCAGGCATTTTTGTCTCTTATTTACCACTGTCTTCTCCATGTCTAAAACATTCTTGGCACAGAGAAGAGCAAGCACTTGATAAATATGTGTTAAATGTATGAATGAAATAAACTGCCAAGATCATTAGGAGATTCTGATTCGTACCATTATTTGAAATTATGATTCAGTCCCTCAACCTAAATGTAAGGGACTTTCCCTTACTTGACCCCACCCTGCCACACAAACACACACATATACAGGCAGGTTTCAAAATTAAGAAAGTATAGAATTCATTCCATAACAGAAGATGTGGAGGCAGAATATCCAGTTAGCTTCTCGGCCTGTGGTTTCACTGGAACTCTCCATGTTTCTGAAATTGTTTTCCCTGCGTTACTGGAGTGAAGTTGAATGTTTATTTTCATTCCCAGCATATTGTTCCTCAATAAGCCAGACACTGGACCTATCACTATGGAGAAGCAGTTCTTAAGTAGGGGAGATTTTGCCTCCAAAATAACATTTGGCAATGTCTAGAGTCATTTTTGATTGCCAAACCAGGGGCCTGGGCTGGGAAGGAGGTGTGCTGCC
Organism: Rhinopithecus roxellana; assembly: GCF_007565055.1. Taxonomy (NCBI): domain Eukaryota; kingdom Metazoa; phylum Chordata; class Mammalia; order Primates; family Cercopithecidae; genus Rhinopithecus; species Rhinopithecus roxellana. Next base: position 86,910,802 of record NC_044549.1, on the reverse strand, counting down.
AGCATCTAGTATGTAAAGGCCAAGAATGCTACAATGGAGAGGACAACCCCAAACACAAATTGTTTGTCTGTAATAAAATGTCAGTAGTGCTGCTGTTGAGAAATTTGGCTACAGAATAATAGGTAAGTACTCCACATCATTTCCTCAAAGAGGACGAAGTTTTAGCTAAAATTGTTTCTTTAATAATAGCTCCAGTGTATCCAGTTCTCTCCATTTTCATAACCACTCTCCCTATCCAAGATACTATCACATTTCATCTGAACTGTTACTAGTTCATCTTCAGTGGCTAAACATAACTCAACACATAATCCTCCACAGTTGAAAATAAAACTTCATGCGTTTAATTGCCTTTAGAACACAATTCAAGCTTTTAACCATGAACTATAATGCTCTTTGTAATTTGACTAATACTTATATCCGCAAATTTATACAGGGCCACTTTCTCCATGTTCACTATTCTCTAACCACAATGACCTTTGGGAATTAATAGAATATGTCAAAGCCTTTCCTGATTCAAAGTATGTACTTTTTCTCTAGAAAAACCTTCCACTCCCACTTTTGCATGACTAATTTATAGTCAGCTATCCAGTATTAGCTTAATGCCCCCAAAGAGCTTTCTCTACTGAATCCAAAGTGACTGCCTCTATCTATTAGTTAACACAAAGTGGTATTGTATATAATTATGCTTTTACTTATGTCATTTTAATGACATAAGTAAATTTTTTAAATTCAATGTAAGTTTCATAAGAAAAGACACCCCTATATCCTTTTTACCATTGTATCTCCTACATGCAGCACAGTGCCTGGCTTGTAGTCATAAATAATTATTTAATGAGGAAATGACTTATGCAAATAGTACATGTATTCAAAATGAAACAGAAGAATTAAATAATGCTGCTGAGACTAAAGAACAAAACAAAACAAACAAACAAAAACAAAGAACAAAAGCAAGGAAATACAGATTACTCATTGGGAAAATGACTAAAGCAACTCACTTTCAAAGAAGCAAAATTAACACCTCCTAGTGTGATTCCACTTTGGAAATCTAGATCACTGCTCAACAGTTCAAAGGCTCAAAATTGCAATTCAAAACAAATAAAATTATTGGAAGTAGTCCCATTTTTAATTAAACATCATCTCTACACCTGGATATGCTTCATACGATTTAGTTGGCTAATTATGTTGTGTGAAGAGTAGAGCAAGGCATTCATACTGAATGAGTTATTGATTCAAACAATGTAAGCTCCATGTTTTTGAAGACACTTTGAATATGCTTGAGACAAAAGAGATAATTGGCCTGCCCAAAGCATTTTTGTTTCATTTGTTCTTTACTCTCACATATATATATGCACACAAAAGAAATCGTTTTGTTTCATTTCTATTAATAAGTCCAACGTATAAGCTGAATTATGTTCTTTGTGCCTTGGAAAGAAACAACATTCAGACCACTGAAGAAATATTGTCTTACACAACTAATGAAAAGATATATATAAAAAACTAACATATAAAAATGTTATGCCCCTCTTCCTAATAGTGATAAATACTGCTATACTACATTCCAGATTGTCAACTGGTACTCAATAATAGAGATAAAATAAATTATGTATTTAAAATTGTTGATATATAATACGTAATGAGTTTAAAATGAATTCACTTTTGCCCTTTATTAAGAAAAAAGGATTTATTTTTGAATGTGTAAATGTACTAGTCAATTTTCACACTGCTGATAGACACACCTGAGACTGGGCAATTTACAAAATAAAGAGATTTATGGGACTTACAGTTCCACGTGGCTGGGGAGGCCTCACAAACATGGTGGAAGGTGAAAGGCAGGTCTCACATGGTGCCAGACAGGAGAAGAGAGATTGTGCGGGGAAGCTCCCCTTTTTAAAACCATTAGATCTCGTGAGATTTATTCACTATCATGAGAACAGTATGGGAAAGACTTGCCCCATGATTCAATTACCTCCCACTGGGTTCCTCCCACAGCACATGGGAATTGTGGGAGTTACAATTCAAGATGAGATTTGGGTGGAGACACAGCCAAACCATATCATTCCACCTCTGACTCCTCCCAAATCCCATATCCTCACATTTCAAAACCAGTCATGCCTTCCTAACAGTCCTCTAAAGTCTTAAATCATTTCAGCATTAACTCAAAAGTCCACAGCACAAAGTATCATCTGAAACATGGCAAGTCCCTTCCGCCTATGAGTCTGTAAAATCAAAAAGCAAGTTAGTTACTTCCTAGATACAGTGGGGGTAAAGACATTGGGTAAATGCACTCATTGCAAATGGGAGAAATTGGGCAAAACAAAGGGGCTATAGGCCCCATGCAAGTCTAAAATCCAGCAGGGCAGTCAAATCTTATATCTCCAAAATGATCTGCTTTGACTCTATCTCACATCCAGGTCACGCTGATGCAAGAGGTAGGTTCCCATAGTCTTGGGCATCTTGACCCCTGTGGCTTTGCAGGATACAGCCTCACTCCCAGCTGCCTTCACGGGGTGGTGTTGAGTGTCTGTGGCTTTTCCAGGTACATGGTGAAAGCTGTCAGTGGATCTGTCATTCTGGGGTCTGGAGGACAGTGGCCCTCTTCTCATACCTCCACTAGGTGGTGCCCCAGTAAAGACTCTGTGCGGGGGCTCCTAGCCCACATTGTCCTTCCGTACTGTCCCAGCAGAGATTCTCTACGAAAGTCCCACCTGTGCAGCAAACTTCTGCTTGGGTACCCAGGCGTTTCCATTCATCTTCTGACATCTAGGCAGAGGTTCTCAAACCTCAATTCTTGACTTCTGTGCACCTGCAGGCTCAACACCATGTGAAAGCTGCCACGGGTTGGGGATTGCACCCACTGAAGCCATGGCCTGAACTCTATGTTGGCTCCTTTCAGTCACGGCTATAGCAGCTGAGATGCAGGGCACCAAGTCCCTAGGCTGCACACAACACGAATACCCTGGGCTCAGCCCATAAAACCACTTTTACCTCCTAGACCTCTGGGCCTTTGATGGGAGGGGCTGCTGGCAAGACCTCTGACATGCCCTGGAGACATTTTCCCCATTTTCTTAGGGATTAACATTCAGCTCCTTATGACTTATGCAAATTTTTGTAGTTGTCTAGGATTTCTCCTCAAAAAATGGGATTTTCTTTTTTCTTTCTCTTTTTTTTTCTTCTTTTTTTGAGACGGAGCCTCAATCTGCTGTCCAGGCTGGAGTGCAGTGGTGCAATCTCAGCTCACTGCAACCTCCGCCTCCCCAGTTCAAGCTATTCTCCCAACCTCAGCTTTCTGAGTAGCTGGGATTACAGGCACCTGCCACTATGCCTGGCTAATTTTTTGCGTATTTTTTTTAGTAGAGATGGGGTTTTGCTATGTTGGCCAGGCTGGTCTTGAACTCCTGACCTCAGGTGGTCTGCTCACCTCAGCCTCCCAAAGTGCTGGGATTACAGGCGTGAGCCATCATGCCCTGCCGGGATTTTCTTTTCTATCACATTGTCAGGCTGGAAATTTTCCAAAGCTTTATGCTCTGCTTCCCTTATTAAATTGAATGCCTTTAACACACCCAGATAACCTCTTGAATGCTTTGCTGATTAAAAATTTATTTCACCAGATACCCTAAACCATCTCTCCAAGTTCAAAGTTCCACAAATCTCTAGGGCAGGGGAAAAATGCCTTCAGTCTGTTTGCTAAAACATAACAAGAGTCACCTTTTGCTCCAATTCCCAACAAGTTCCTCATTTCCATCTGAGACCATCTCAGCCTGGACTTGATGGTCCATATCGCTATCAGCATTTTGGGTAAAGCCACTCAACAAGTCTATGGGGAGTTCCAAACTTTCCCACATTTTCCTGTCTTTTTCTGAGCCCTCCAAACTGTTGCAACCTCTGCCTATTACCCAGTTCCAAAGGTGCTTCCACATTTTCGGGTATCTTTTCAGTAGCACTCCGCTGCTGGTACCAATTTACTGTATTAGTCTGTTTTCACTCTGCTGATAAAGACATATCTGAGACTGGGCAATTTACAAAATAAAGAAGTTTATTGGACTTACAGTTCCACATGGCTACGGAGGCCTCACAATCAGGGAGGAAGGTGAAAGACAGATCTCACATGGTGACAGACAAGAAAAGAGAGCTTACAGGGAAACTCCCCTTTTTAAAACCATCAGATCTCGTGAGACTTATTCATTATCACAAGAACAGCATGAGAAAGACCCCCCCCCCCCCCATGATTCAATTACCTTCCACTGGGTTCCTCCCATGATACATGGGAATTGTGGGAGTTACAATTCAAGATGAGATTTGGGTGGGAACACAGCCAAACCACATCAGTAAGTAAGCACATATTTTTAAGGAAGGTCATGGAAAGAAAACCACTTTGATTGTGCTTGTTGCTTCCTGTTTAATGCAAATGATTATATTTGAACTTATGGAAATAAAGTTGTAGCCATTCTAGTAGGTGTAAATTCAAAAACTAATGAGACACGTGCACTTGTAGTGGAAGCTGCAGAAGGGCTGGGAGATGGTGTGAGAGGAAGTTACTAATTCGTACCCTTTCAAGCTTTCCTTCCTGGTAATCTTTAACTGAGACCATTCATTTCTGTTTCTTTTCCTCCTGATAGAAAAATTTTGATTGGGATGCACTGATTTAAATAATCCCTAAGGATTCCTGGAATGTGGATTGAAAACATGTGATTCTTATATGTCTTATCAATTTCTTCAATGGTGAGCAAGTCATAAATCTTTTCCTTATACACTGTCTGACTGGTTCTCTTCTTCTTATAGATTTGCAAAACACTTGTTCACATACATATACACAACTGAAAAGAACATCATTATATTCACCATTATATATAAAGTATAATGTAACTTTTATAATATATAAAATGTCCATAGTACACAAATTCTCTTCAATTCAGATGGTTTGTAAAAAGGTGACAATTATATATTCCTTTCATCATAACATATCCATCATTATATATAATATAATTTTACATTATATATTACGTAAATATATAAAAGTATATATTACATAGTATTTAATATATAATGCAAATATAATATGTAATCATAATATATAATAGAATTATATATTATATAGTATATATGTATATATTATGTATTATACAATTTTTATTGCATATTATATATTATATTGTATACATAATATATAAAAGTTACATTGTATTATATATAATGATAAATATGTTATAATAATGAAATATTACATTATATATATTATGTACTTTTAACCTTTTCACAATCCATCCGAATTGAAGATAACTTATATACTATGGGCATTTTAGTAAGTAGAAAATTCTTCCATCTAATAAGTCAATAATATTCTTTATTTCCATTGACTATTCCATTGTAAAGTGTGTCACTAAAATAATAACGTGACTATGTTAAATTCAGGGGTACTTATTTTTCTAATAATTAATGGTTAAATATTTTTGTATCTCCTATTTTATAAAAATTTACTTTTTTTTAACTTTTATTTGCTAGAGGATGAAGTTAATAATTGTCTACATTATTTTTACAACCAATGTGGAGCAAAATATTTTTTCTATCAGTAAAATAAATAAATAAGAACAGTTCTTCAAGCAATGCCCATAATTCTACAAATGATCTTACCAAGCATCAGTCAACCTAAGTGAAATTATGTTATTTTCACTAATAGAGATATTTTTTGCTACTGTTCTTGACAAAGTTAAAAATGTTGTGGAATACTTTCCCTTTACACTCTTGTATTAAAAACAAACAAGCAATACCCTTCCATGGAGAAAAATACTTGGAAGTAAAAATAATATTTATAATTCACAATGTGTGAATGAGTACATAGAGATTTCTAGGCAATTAAGTAATGTACTATAATTTTGCTTACTATACCATAAAAGTACCAGTTAATGCATAAAATATGTGCCAAATGGCATCATTTCCCATTTGGCTCCTTTACAATTTAAACATGATTTTCTATGTAATCCTCCTTAATATACTTACCTAAGTCTTTTATTTTTTTGCGGGGGGGGGGTCTAATATAACACAATAGTTATATTCCTATGTGGCTAATATTCACTAGAATTTACACTTTTATTCCTTCATTAACAAAATGAGTTCCCTGGGAATTTAATAACATTCCAGTCAAAGTATAGTGAATATTTTTTATATCATCAAATGTACTTGCACAATATAAGATCATTTTCTAAAAGCCATTCAATGGCCAACATATAGAATTCCACAATTTTTTGTGCATTTATAAACTTTGTGTTATTGTAAATAATGTTATTAAAATCCTTAAAATTTCCAAGTTTTATAAGTAAAATATGATGCCTCATTGTAATGTTTATTTTAATTTCCTCCATTTCTAGAGAAGCAGATTTTTTCTTTCATTTTACATATATATATATATATATATATTTATTTATTTATTTTCAGCAGATTAAGTAAAGCCGTCATTATTTGAATTAATTAAGGCAGTCAAGAATCAAGCAGTGTGTTTTAGAGGTTTCACCGTCACTATTGTTCCTTGCATTAACTCCATAAGGTAGACAATTTGCTTCACAGGTGATATGGAGTCTCGGGCTCACAGGGACTGAGTACTCTACCATGTCATTCAAAGTTAATAAATAGTGGAGCCAGTTCCATTACTCAGACATGTCTGCTCTGTATTTTTAATAAGGTGCTGATAGTTTTATCATTAACTTGTTAGAGCTGTTTACATAGTAAGCATTTTAATTCATTGTCTCAATATATATAGTGTTTTAAAATTATTTATTTTGAGATGATCACCACCTTTGTCTTCTTACATTTTCAAATCTTTTCTGTGTGCCTTAACAAAATTTTGTCGGAGGGTGCAGTGAGCCGAGATGGCGCCATTGCACTCCAGCGTGGTCAATAGAGTGAGACTCCATCTTCAGATTAAAAAAAAAAAGAGTGTAGCTTTCTTTGTATAGGCCCTTTACATTTTTGTTATGCTTATCTTTAAATATATCAAATTTTGTTTTTACTCTGGGTGAGATCTGTTACTGTCATTTTATTTTCAAACTAGTTATTGTTATCTAAAATGTTATAAATTATTTTATTTTATAAGCAGCTAATTTTTGGAGTTTTAATTAGGTCTAATAGTTTCATAACACTTTTATGAACTGAATAAATGAGATTAATTTCTAGAAAAAGCCTGATGCCAACTGTGAATAATATTACCAGAAAATAGTGTATTCTAGAAACAATAATCTCTATTTTATGCCTCATTATCTTTACCAATGAAGTTGTGCCAATGCTTTCCCTAAACCTTTGAAGGTTGAGATAATAAAACACTAGTTTTTCATATTTGTAATAACATTTCTCTTTAGCTATCCGGTTAAAAAAAGTGATCTAAAATTACTTTTTTTGTATGCAGATATGACTGGAAAATTTGAATACAAATATTTAAGAAATAAGTGAATTTCAGGTAGGAGTAGAGAGAGTTAAAGGACAGAAATGGATTAGAAGCTATGTGGCCAAGATGAATTAAGTCATTTCTCTGAGAACTTAGAAATGAGAGCTCTGACTTGGATTCAGTAACTGCTTCAAATTGGGTTCCCTGGGAAGCAGACAGAGATGGAGAGTAACATGAAAAAAGTTTATTAGGGAGCAGGACTTGGTAAAGAAAAGTTGAGCTACAAAGCAGTTATGAAGAGGTTAGGTGATCTCCTGGAGAGCGCTGAGGCTGGGATGGGCCCTCGAGGTTATTCTGCTGTCAGAAGTGGGTATGTCTTTACACTCCTATATGGAAGAGTCACTGGATCCAGGCTGTCCCCAGAAAAGAGTGTGGCTGTGTGTGAGGCAGCTGTCATCAGCTGAAGGACATTTTTAGACAGGCTGACAGCTGAGGCCTTTACCAGCAGCAGGTGCAATAGCTGTAGGGATTTAAGTGCTTCAAACCTGAAGAGGTGACCTGGACATGGCATCCACTAGTGTAATCTCATGGACCCCTGAAAAGTCAAATCGGTCCTGGAAGAATGTGTCAGACAAATGCCTAGTTGGTAGAGGTAGATTCCATAAACCGAAGATCAGGAATCAAACATAATTTCCTAGAAAATTCTGGAATAAATTATTTCATAAGTACTTTAAGCTAATCAGATAGCTTAAATTATGACAAGAAACTTGGGCTTAAAAACTATAGTAAAAATGCAACATAAAATAAATGTTATCTTTATTTGAAAAGTAAAATGTAATAATTACGGAAAAAAATAATAATATCCAAGACTGCAGACAGCTGCTGCGCTAAGTGTTGCTTGTCTAGATTGCATATATATGCACATATATGCATACAAATGTATGTATAGTATACATGCATATCAGCCAGACATTTGATTTAAGTTTTTTGCTTTGTTTCTGGTTGACTAAACAAAACCTGGATCAGGCTCAAGGTTGATACACAACCTAAATGTGATGATTAAAGTCAGTTTGTCATTATAGAAGAGTAAAGTCTTATGGCAGAATTTTATCTTATGCTTTGCCCCATTCAACCATCTGAGTAATGGTTTGAATGATGCTACAGCTTACTTCAAATAGACCCTGAGTCTACATGCAGCAAGTATAGTGTTAGGTTATCTGTATGCATTATGTAATCTAAGAACATACTTGACATAATCATAAAATTTATAGGTGATTCAAACCAGAGATATCAACTGGTGATTATCATAGTTCATATCAGAAAACGTGAAGCATAATGATTATAAATCTTAAAATTTGTTTCCAAAAGGGGATTCATAAACAAAAGGTAAAGCTAATATGAGCAAGAGAAACACACGAAGAAAAATAACAAATTAGTTTAATAGAGTTGTATAAAACTGCTAAAACTTATGTTAAGTACAACAAATTGTCCCACAGATAAGACAATTACTCTACCCTGAGAGGGTCTTACACATAGAAAGCCAAAGTCCTAATTAAGCCACACACTTTAGGACCAAACTCTACCTGGTCAATTCTACATTGAGTTAATATATTATCTTCTTTGCTTAATCTAGTTTGGACTGGTTTATTGTAGCTTGTAGTAAATCCTTTCCATCTGGAATTTGAAAGAGTGAGACTTTTTCCATATAACTCTAAAAGTCAGGACAAAAATTAATTACTAGCATTTCGAAAGAGAAGCACTGGGATTTTGTGCAATGAAGAAGCTTGTCTAAAATTAAAGATACCTGATTCAGAATGTTTTGCTCAATAAGATAATATGTTCTGGGTCCTGTAGAGTGTTCAGATGTTAGAAAATTTGGAGACAACTTAGGCATCAGATGGAAAAATATACCAGATAACCTCTGACATCGCATCGAACTCTAAGGACCTCAAATTGCAATTAATAATTTTGTAATCAAACAATCATTCTGCCATTTAAAAAGATTATTTCATATACGGCCAAAGAGCTATTCTGTAATAAGCCTCTAAAGTGCCTCTTCAAAATAAAGTGAATGTCAGAGCTCAGTGTTATAAAAATGCATAATCATCACTTAAACAATTTTGTTTACTTTAAGGAGATTCATTGTAGATATGTGATTACATTGTCAAAAATTTTCATAGGTTTAAATAACATGAAACCTATAAAGAAGTATAAAATCTCAGAGGATTGGAGACATGATGGGGACCAGAATTTTCTGCCACCAATGTCCTTAAATAGCTGCCAATTTGGAGCAAAAAAGCTTTTCAAAATCTAATTTGGATCATACACACCAGATTGTCTATAAAAATCATACAATAAACATTCCCCTTTGGCAAAGAACTTCGAGAACATAAAGACCACTTTTCGCAATTGGAAAGTATTGGAGAACTGAATGTAAATCATAAGTTAATGATGAATATTCACATTCCCGACAGCACCAGCAGGACTCTCTTCAAAACAAATGAATCAGGACATTCAAAAAATTTGAATCAAATTTTCCAGATAAATGAAAAGTCCATTTTTTCTCAGAAGAGTCTGTTGCTGATAAGGAGAATCATATTGGAGATATTTTATTTTATATTATTTATTCAAATATCTTTAGATATTGATTTTTCTAGTATAATGTTAAAATATGGTCATTCTAAAAAGCTTTTAAAATAACATCTTAAAAACATTAAAACCTTAACAAATAAATGGAAAAAGAGACTAAGTTATCTATGAGCAGATAACTACTGTTTGTTTACATTATGTTACATTTAAAACCTTTAATAAATTCTTTTATAGGAGTGAGATGTTAATGTGGCACATATACACCATGGAATATTATGCAGCCATAAAAAAGGATGAGTTTGCGTCCTTTGTAGGGACATGGATGCAGCTGGAAACCATCATTCTTAGCAAACTATCACAAGAAGAGAAAACCAAACACCGCATGTTCTCACTCATAGGTGGGAACTGAACAATGACATCACCTGGACTCGGGAAGGGGAACAGCACACATCGGGGCCTATCATGGGGAGGGGGGAGGGGGGAGAGATTGCATTGGGAGTTATACCTGATATAAATGACGAATTGATGGGTGCTGACGAGTTGATGGGTGCAGCACACCAACATGGCACAAGTATACATATGTAACAAACCTGCACATTATGCACATGTACCCTAGAACTTAAAGTATAATAATAAAAAAAAATTAAAAAAAAAAGAAAAAGAAAAAGAACCAGACATGAAAAAAAAAAAAAAAAAAAAAAAAGAAGTGAGATGTTGACCGGGCACAGTGGCTCACGCCTGTAATCCTAGGACTTTGGGAGGCCGAGGCAGGTGGATCATGAGGTCAGGAGATCCAGACCATTCTGACTAACACAGTGAAACCCCATACTAAAAATACAAAAAAAATTAGCCAGGCATGGTGGTGGGCACCTGTAGTCCCAGCTACTGGGGAGGCTGAGGCAGGAGAATGGCGTGAACCCAGGAGGTGGAGTTTGCAGTGAACCCAGACCATGCCACTGCACTCCAGCCTAGGCAACAGAGTGAGACTCCGTCTCAAAAAAAACAAACAAACAAAAAAAAAAGGAAGTGAGATGTTATAAGACGTCTCCACATAATTTTTAAAAAAATTTTTAATAACATTATTTCAAAAGTACTCTCCAATGTCATTAAATATTGACCACAGTTTTGGTGCCAGTACATAGTTTTACTTTTTCATCTCTAGTTCAGTTTGGAGAAAATCACAGATATCTCTAGCCATCTGGTGAAAAAAAAATGGACTCTCTCCTCCCAAAAAAAATAAAGGCACATGAAAATTGAATAATATTTCTAGAATGCATGAATCCCCTACGGGTAATGCACCCCAGGTTGAGAAGCCCTGGTTCAAAAGAGACTAGTTCTCCTTAATGTTCTGATTTGTAGTTCAAACAGCATGGAATCTCACGTGCTTCTAAGCTCTAATAAGGTAAATTATTAATAAGTTCAAGAAATTCACTTAATTTTCCTTGTATGTATTATACATTTAGTGTATCATAACTTTTCATTTTTGTTTTCATCATTCTTTTAAATATTTCTTTTTGCCTAATATTCCTAAAGCATACTCAAAATTTGTGAACATGTGAATATTTCTGGAGAGTCGGTCATAGCTGCTCATCAAATCGAAGGAGTTTATGTTCTAAAATAGGAACTTTTCTATGCTAGAAAATACTTGAAGGACATTTACAGAATTCAGGCTTTGCTCTCACAGTGATGTTTGTTCAATTCCAAATGTTTTCTACGTGAAATTGTATTGTTTATCAAGTACAATTGGTGTACCTGATAAACCTAGACATTTTAATAGTGCTTATGAAAGTGCATTAAGTGAGTTAAGAAAATAACTTTATATTCTTAGAGTAAACAGGAGTAGAGAAAACTTTATTTGGCACTGAGTGAAATGTAAACTGTGAATTTATCTGCTTACTCTTTTCACTTTACTTCAAGTATCTCCACTGAAAAAGATTTTGAAGTCTGCATAGAATAGAAGCTAACTGTATATACATTAGTTTTGAGGAAGACCTGGGATCAAACCCCAATTCCTCTATTGGCTACTAGTAGACCCTATCTGAGCCTTTGTTTTTTCATCTGTAAAATGAGCATGGTGATGTCCTTTGCAGCATAGTTCTACAGTTAAGTACTGATAATATATGCATTACACTGAACACTGTGTCTAGCATATTAAAAACATGCAATAAGTAAAATTAATAGTGGAAAAACAAAGACAATGAAGCTCAAAAATTTATCTCAGTGACTCCAGTAACAAGTGTGGCATAACAAGCATGTGAATAGCTATAGCGTATTTTAACCTTAAATTAAATTCCAATGACTATTCCTTACTTGTCCATAGTCTCCAGGCATAGTAAGCTTTCATCATGTAACTGTAATCATCACTTCCTTTCCTTTTATTTCTTTCATTTTACTTCAAAAGAAGGGACTGGGGTACCCTGTTCATATTTTACCTGATTATGTGCTATTTTTCTCTTTAGCTATTTCATTAGGTTGTTTTTAGCCTGGGGAAGGAATGGGCTGATTATAGAGTGTTAGAAGCAGAAATATGTTAGGGAAGTAGGCACGTTTCTCTGGGAATCTCTCTTAACAATGTGTTCCTTAATACAGATGCTCTAAATTTAGTCTAGAGGAAAATGTGCAGTTAATGCCAGATTGCATAGGTGACCAGTTTACTTGTAAATCCTGTATCCTCCTGACATGACAGAGTACTGTTCAACAATTCAAACTTAAAAGCAGATTTCTAACAGGAGCAGACAACAAATAAACATGCCTTCTATGACTGAACTGCATTTGCTAATGCAATCGATCATTCCTTCTGTGCTACCGTATCCTTTTAAACCATGGTTTTATCTAGGATTGCCTCTTTACTCCTAGGGCTGCCATCTACGACTTCTGTTTGTCAGTTTACTCGGTCATTCATCAGCTAGCTTTTGAGACACTAGCTCAGTGTCTGGCATATACGGTAATGCCCCTCTTATCCTCTGATTTGCTTTCCTAGGTTTCAGTTACCCCCAGTCAACCACAGCCCAGAAATCTTAAGTGGAAAATCCAGAAATAAAAATTCACAAGTTTTTACATTGCATGCCCTTCTGAGTAATGTGATGAAATCTCATGCCATCCCACCTAGCCCAGGGAAAATATGAATCATCTCTTTGTCCAGAGTCTCCATGCTAACACTACCCACTCACTGGTTATTTAGTAGTCTTCTTGGTTGTGAGATCGACTGTGGTGGCATTGCAGTGATTGTTTTCAAGTCGCCCTTATTCTACTTAATAATGACCCTAAAGTGCCAGAGTAGTAGTGCTGGCATATTGTTATAATTGTTCTATTTTATAATTAGTTACTAACCTCTTACTGTGCCTAATAGGTTAAACTTCATCTTAGATATGTATGTATAAAAACCATGGTATATATAGATTTCAGGCATCCAGTGTGGGTCTTGCAACCTATCTCCTGTGAATCAGAAGTGATATTTTGCCAACATTTTTGGCAAGAACATATCGAAGACCAGGCAAAAGATTTGGTATTAAGGAGAATGGGGTAGACAAGCAAAGTACTGACTCTCATGAAATTTAGAAGCTAGTGGAGAACATGTACATTAAAACTATTATATTCTTGCAAAAAAGAGACTCTTCTGTAGTTATGCTAAATATGTTGAAGGATGATTATAGGGTGCTGTGGCCAGTATGTTGTGGAAGTACCTATTTCAAGGATACAGGGGAAGGCATTTTTGAGGAAGTAAAATTTTAGCTAGAAGTTGTAACCTCATAACCCTGCATGTAGAAAAAAAGCGATACACCCAAGTGAAGCTGGTTCCAAGTGCATATAAATATATTTATATGGGGCCCAAACTTTTAGAACCCAATTCAAAGGGATATTCATCTGCTAAGGTTTCCAATTGTAACAAACATGAACTCAAATGTTGCCCAATCCTTATTTTAAAAGAGATGCCTGAAACTAGATTATTTTTTACATGATTGTGTCTCTAATGCATATAACGTTGTATGTTCAACACAGAAGTGTGTGACCTATATTCAAGCTGATGCTTAAAGAATACAGGGAGGAGTGGGTCAAAAGAGGAGAGGAGAATTCCAGGAAAAGTGAGAAGAATCAGAAAGAAACCAGAGTGGAGAAGGGTTAAATGTGGCCAGTTGATAGAAGTAAGACTGGAGATCTAATTGGGTCAGGTTATGCCATGCCACATATTTGTCTTAAGAAGTTTGGATTTTATTCCTAAGAAGAGTGGAAAAACATTGCAGTGTTTTAAGTGAATTGTGAGGGATGGTAATTGCTAGATGCTAATGTACAAAATCACATAGACAGGCATCTTTCCCAGAAGTGGACCTCTCTAGACCTTCCTCCATTCAGGGTAAGATTTTTTTTTCTTTTCTTTTTTTTTTTTTTTTTTTTTTGAGACAGAGTCTTGCTCTGTCACCCAGGCTGGAGTACAGTGGCACGATCTCAGCTAACTGCAACCCCCACCTCCCAGGTTCAAGTGATTCTCCTGCCTCAGCCTCTGAGTAACTGGGACTACAGGTGAATGCCACCATGCCCTGCTAAATTTTTTTAGTATTTTTAGTAGAGACGGGGTTTCACCATCTTGACCAGGCTGGTTTTGAACTCCTGACCTTGTGATCCACCCACCTCAGCCTCCCAAAGTGCTGGGATTACAGGCGTGAGCCACTGCGCCCAGCCCATTCAGGGTAACAATTTTAAGACAACACTTTTATGATCCTCAGCATTTTAATGATCCACATTACACTTATCAACAATTGTAAATATAAAGTTCTAAGTTGTTCAAAGAGAAGCAAAAATGCCAAAGCTGGCAGTAATTTTAGAGAGGACCTACTCCAGACCTGCCATGTTAAGAGGCAAAGAATAGATTTAACTATATTAACCTATGTATCAAATAGATCACACATTTAGGAGCAGACAGAACTAGAACTCCAGCATCCACTAGCCTCCTTCCCTCTTCATAAACCTACTGCATTCTCCAAACATTTTCATTATTTGAAAAGTAGAAAGCACAGTTATAATATCACTTGTCCATCAGAGTTTGCTTTATCAGACATTTTAAAGCGTGCAGTAATCACACAATAAGTGTGTTGGTGTATAAATAATATATAGGATATCTATAAGCTGTGTATTTATAATATCAATACATCTATTATTCTTTCTGTTCAAATATCTCCATAAAACATCAATTCATAGGCAGTTATAGGAATATTAGAAGACTATGGGTAAAAGTTTTGTTATTCACTCTGTACAGAGCTCTCGTTGGTCACTGTAAAATCGCCAGTACAAAACTGATCAGTGGAAAACACACTGTTTTGTACAGAAAATGATTACTATCATCATCTTTAATGCTATCTGGGAAAGCTATCTGATTACTCTGTGCCTTATTTTTATCATAATAATAATCTTAGTTAACATTTCTCAGCACTCATTATAGGACAAACAGTATTAATGTTGTAAAATTAATGTTTGAAACTGTTAAATGTCTGAAAATCTTGAGCCCTTTAATCATTTCCAGAGTCTTAGGGTGTAGGTATTATTACCATTTTTATTGTAGAGAAACCGAGGACAAGACAAAAGTTACACAGCTAAGAAGTCTCAGAATTGGGATTTGAACTTGGGCAGTGGATCTTCAAATCTTATAATTTTTAACCACGACACAGTTTTAATGCCTATGTCTAGATTCCTGTATTATATCTGAAAAATGGGAATAATGAGAATGAGTTTTATTTAGAGAAAACATAGCTACTCTTGGATTCTGAAAAATGAAGTAATGTATCGGCTTTTAGATCATGTCATACTAATGGGAGAAATTGATTTGAGGACTACATAGGAGTATAGGAAAGACCTTGAAAATTTAATGAACACGATTTTCAACATAAAGTGATTCAAGTGATAAATCTCCTACTGCCTGCCAATCTCATGGCCAATCTCATGGCAGGCAGTAGGAGAAGGTGGAAAGACATGAAACCAACTGTTTAGGGTGGTTATACACTTCTCCCAGGAAAGCGTCAGGGATTTGAGATTTCGAGGCCTGCAGTCTTGTGCTCTAAAGTTCCTCTACCACTTAACCCTTGTGATTTGGGATACCTTCATTTATAAAATAGAAAAATTGTAATCCATTTCACAACATGCCAGTGGATACTAAACAAAATAATGTGTGAAAAACACATTGCAAACTCTTGAGTGAAATGTACATGCTTTGTATGATTAATTTTTCTATTAGTAATTAATTCTTTAAAACGTACAGGAAAGTAATGTCAATATGGAGCAAAAGAGAAGGAAAAATTGCCTAAGGAACTGGCATTAATTATGCACATAAAGTACGAATATTAAAACACATTTTTAAGCAAAAAATGTGTGAATAATATATACCTATAAGTATAGCAAAATGAATTGCCATACGCACATCATCAAATTGTAAAAAATTGTTTTCTTTTAGTGGTGATAACAGAGGGACATTAGAGTGGTGGGGAGACACCCTTTTACATAAATATAATCGTAGATATAATTATGCATACATACATGCACACACATATACACATGCACATACTCATCTAAACTCACTATAGATACATGATAAAATTATGAGTGACTTTAATTGTTTTGTTCTGTATTTTTCAAAATTTTTATTTGAAAGGAAAAATGGTAAAATATTATATAAAGATCTACTTATAAAGAATTGAATTACACAGTCTTAGGTAAGAAGAAATTATCAAGCCTTTAAAAGCCTAAATATAGGACTGGCGTGGTGACTCTCGCCTGTAATCCTAGCATTTTGGGAGGCCAAGGCGGCCGAATAACCTGAGGTCCGGAGTTTGAGACCAGCCTGACCAACAAGGAGAAACCCCATCTCTACTAAAAAACTACAAAATTAGCCGGGTATGGTGGTGCATACTGTAATCCTAGCTACTCGAGAGACTGAGACAAGAGAATTGCTTGAACCCGGGAGGTGGAGGTTGCGGTAAGCTGAGATCCCGCCATTGCACTCCAGTCTGGGGCAACAAGAGCTAAATTCCGTCAAAAAAGAAAAAAAAACAAAAAACAAAAAACAAAAAACAAGCCTTCATGGATAGAGTAAGAGAAATCACTGAAATTACTGACATACTATACTATGAGGGCATGTTTCACAAATACAAACTGTGCGATGTTGGAGAAAGCTCTGTATACACTTGTAAAAAATAATAGCCAACATTTATTGAACATTCCCCAGTGCGCAGTCACAAACACAGACATAATCCTCCCAATAACCTGTTATTATTTGTATTTCCAGGTGAAGAATCTAAGGACAAGAGCAGTTAATTAACTCATGAAGGTGACCCAACCAGTCAGTGGCAAAACTTAGATTTGTACTCAGGTCTCTGCCAGACTCCAAAGACCTTGGTTTACAATGTCTTTAACATTATAATGCGATTGACTGGTGGAAACACTAAATACATAAAAGCACAACTTTTGAAGAAAAGGGGAAAATAATAATAAGGCTCTGAAGGCAAGGCAGGGCCCCTGAAATAAACGTGCTCACCACTGTATGTCATAAAGAGTTTGCAGCATTTGTGCAAGTTCATGGCAGGCCATTTCAAAGACAAGGGACAGAGCAAAGTCCTTGAAACAAAGCCGATCAACTGCGTGAGGACTCCTGAAACACTAGGTAATGGAAATCATTCCTGGTGCTGAACTCCAACGATAAAGCCTTTGCAAAGATTTGCTTTACTTTATGACAGCCACTAAAAGAATGGCTACATGTAGCAAATAGAGCAATGGTTAAAAAAAAAAAAAAAAAAAAGCGCACTTTTTTTTTGTTACACTCTGAGGAAATATGCCAAGTATAAAAGAGGTAGACAGAAAAACTATGAGGATTATAAAGGAAAGTGAAAAATGCAGCAGAGGACTGTGAACAGTAAGTAAGCTGGGGAATAAGCACTAGTAAGAGTTCCAAGAAGTATTTCAGCAACCAAATTACTCCTGAAAAGAAGGCAAGGTAAACTAAGGAATAGAGTCTTTTAAAGAAAAGGAGTAACCGTTTCCTGGAACACATGGGCAGAAAATGAAGGAGAGGCCAGCAAAATAAGTTGACATTTTTATGTCTCTGGTGCAAAAGTTTAAAATAGAAAGAATTATATTTTAAAAACCTTCATGCAATGTAACTCACGCACACTAATCTTTAAAAAAAAATGTCTCTCATGAAAGAGCTTGCAGAAAAAAAATGTGTTAAGGAGCAAAGGTATTGTGAAAAGCTCAGCTATCATTACAATATAGGAGGTAGAAAGTGTCACAGCTTGAAAGACAATTGGTCTGAATAACAGACATGTCCCTTAGCACTGAAAAATAAAATTGCATCCTATTTTTCTATTGAAAGAACTCTATGTTCTCCTGTGGGAAAAAATTGTCTGGCTTTCATAAAGTCAAATGTCTGTCACCTATTAGTTCTATTAAATTATCTTTTTGGGCTGGTTAGCTCAGTTTTTAAGAGTGTCATTAATAATGAGGTAGTGTCAAAGATAAGGAGGATAAAGAAGGTGGTTCCCCTGGGTCCACTCTGGGAAGAGACTCTACAAGTGAATTCGGCATTACTGAAAAGCTGCAGTCTAATATATCAGTTGAATCAAAGCATAAAACATGAAATAATTGGGCAGCAATTGAGGGAAAAAAGTTACAGAGATTAAACTATGACAGTACTAGGCTGGTATATATATCTTATATAATGAAAAGAGATGAATTAGAGATGAGACAGAGGAGAGACGAAGGACAACTACTGTTTGACAGAAAGGGAGGAAGATCAATTATGGAAAAGGGAAATTCTATATATCTGTATATTGCTAGAATGAGTAGCAGGAGTCTAATCATGAAAGAGAAGAAAAATATGAGAGAGTTAAAGAATATAGCACAAGAACTACAGAAGTTGAAATATAAAACTCATTAATTTAAACATAATAATCAAGGTACACCTTTCTGTGCACTGTCTACATCTATCCTGGACTCGTGATTGCACAATAAATATTGGCTAACAAAAGCACATGGAAATGTTATTGAACTGAACAAAACGATGTCTTCAGACTACTGGGAAAATGTGAATGCTTCTATTAAATAGGTTTGGATGGATAATACGAACTTCGAGGTACTCAATTCAAAGGAGGTTTGTGATTGGGGCTGATGTATTCATCTCAATTCTCCTCTGCCTGGATCCAGAGAAAGTGACCAGTTCCCTTTGGGATTGAAGGGGCTTCTGAAATCTGGACAGTGTTGGGTAAAATGGCATAATCCATAGTGCTCTTGGGGGCAACCACAATAGAATAAGAGGAAAAAAATATACTCAATTGCTGTCACTTAGTTCTAGAGCACAGAGAACTGCAAAGGATAAGAAAGCAAATGGTAACCACTGAATCACACCGCATGATCCTTCATGCCCTGCCCCAACCCAACCCCTCCCACAAGTTGAAGTCTCATGTCCCACATAGCCTATGGCCTTTTGATGTTGTACAAGGGCTCTAACATGGAGAACATCCAGGAAACTCAAAGGCCCCTGTAGTACTAGGTAATAAGAAGGCAATGATTGAAGAGAGCAGGGAAGCAGAAAAGAATTTGGAGAGCCAGAGTATAGTGGGTTGAATTGTGACCCCCCAAAAGATGTTCAAGTCCTAATCACTATTACCTGTGAATGTGACCTTATTTGGAAATAGGGTCTTTGCATATGTAATCAAGTTAAGGTGAGGTCATACTGGATTTGGGTGGGCCCTAAAGCTAATGACTGGTGTCCAAAGAAGAGAAAAAAAGGGATATTTGGATACAGAGACATAGAGGGAAGAAAGCCTTAGATGATAGAGGTGGTGAGTGGAGTGATGTAGCTACAAGTCAAGGAATGCCAATGGTTAGCCAAGAGCTAGGAGCTAGGAAGAGGCAAGGAAGAACACTTCCCTAGAGCCTTCAGAGGGAACATGGCCCTACTGTCATATTTATTTCAGACCTCTGGCCTCCCAAACTGTCAGAGAATAAATTTCTATTGTTTTAAGCAACACTGTCTCTGGTACATTGTTATGGCAGGCCTAGAAATTAACACAGAGGGAGCTAGAGGGAGGGAGGACAGTCTCACTCTATAAACACAAAAACACAAATTCCTTTCTTTCAACCAACCCTCAATCTATCTCTTCTGCAAAGGAATTCATACATTGTCTCAGTGTCACCTTTACAACAAAATCAGTAGTGCCCACATCAAGAAGATGTTTCTAAAAAGTTTGGTCCCTTCAAAATGTTGAAAAACAATTTTTGACATTAAGATCTGCCATCTATGTGTACAGTAGACAAATGTACTAATATACTAACATTTATCAGATATTATAATTAAACAAAAGTAGCAATTAATAATAGATGAAAGAAAAATAAAGTAATATTTTAGTTACTACTATTATGTATTAATAATATATTGTCATTTTTCTCTCTAAGCTGATATATGATATATTATTGGTAATAACTTTACAGTGAGATAAATCAGAGAGCCTATACTTTATAATTTTTAGCAAATGTTTTCTTTAAGACTTTGTCTTAAAGCTTTGAAAAGCCCCAGTTCAGATTCAGTGTATTTCAGGTCATGGTGCTAATGATTGTCAGAATTGAAAAACTACGTCACAGAGATACATGGGTCCATTTTTGGAAGGAGTTTTATTGACTGTTCTCACTAAATCATAAGACTCATTTTTCAGCCTCAACTACCAACTAATATAAAGTTCTGATTGAAAAAATAGGCTAGTAAATTTCACCTCCTTTTCTGTCTATATGAATTGCATTTTGAAACCAGTCAGAAACTGTATATATTTGTGTTTAATCAAAGTGATCAAAATCCATTGGAACTTCTCCTTTAAAGGATACTGAAATACTTTAGAAAATCCATTTCTGAGCATGTGTCCAGATATGAGAGGTTTTACAGGTGATACACTTAGTATTTTTCAAAACAAACTCACATAATAATGGGAATATTTCCACACATCTGTTTTAAAATGCTTTCTCCATTTCATGTTTTGTCTTGTAAAGGCAGTAATTTTTCTCACTCACCATTAGAACATCATTTACCTTGAAGATGCATATTAAGTGTGACAACAACGCAGCAGAGATGACTTCCTTTATGGGAGAAATGAATACACCTTTACAAGTTGTGCTCTCGCAGATATGTACAGGAAACAGGACAGATCACTTCCAATAACAAGATCAAAAAAGTGAAATGCCAAACACTTTTATTCTAGTATAAACAAATATGTGAATATATACATGTGTATATATTTACATGTTTTATATGTATATGCATATATGTCTGTGTGCGTGTGTGTGTGTGTGTGTGTGTGTGTGTGTGTGTGTGTGTATTTTAGAGAAAGAGAAAGAAGAAAGATCCTGGCTTAGAATTAATGCTTAGAATTAATGCTCCTACCAAACCTCAGCAGTATCTAGCAATTTCATGCAATCCTCACAACAGTTTGTGAGAACTAAGAACTGTTATTACCCTCATTTATAAGGGAGGAAAATCAATTATAAGGGATGTTAAATTGATTAAATAACTTGCTATGGGTTATATTGATACCAGTTGTCAGGGTTGGTGTTGAAATCAGAAGTGTCTGACTCCAAAACTAATGCTGTGATTCCACCTCTATTGCAGATTTCAGGTTTTAATGGGTTTCGGGATAAGGAGGTAAAGAACTCAAACTTACTGAGGTCCCTATGAATGTGCAGTGTCTCAAATGGGGTAAAATAAGGGGATGCAGAGTGCCTAAGAGTGGTCAGATGCTGATAATAAAATTTGTAATAGTCTATTATAAAATTTTGCTGGAATTTCAATTCATGATCTCTTTTTTTTTTTTTTTTTTTTTTTTTGAGACGGAGTCTCGCTCTGTCGCCCAGGCTGGAGTGCAGTGGCCGGATCTCAGCTCACTGCAAGCTCCGCCTCCTGGGTTTACGCCATTCTCCTGCCTCAGCCTCCCGAGTAACTGGGACTACAGGTGCCCGCCACCTCGCCCGGCTAGTTTTTTTGTATTTTTTTTAGTAGAGACGGGGTTTCACCGTGTTAGCCAGGATGGTCTCGATCTCCTGACCTCGTGATCCGCCCGTCTCGGCCTCCCAAAGTGCTGGGATTACAGGCTTGAGATCTCTTTATATAAACTGAAAATGGACACCATTACATACGAAAAGTGAGGGCAAAAAAGACGGAACATCCTCATGCTATTGTGTGAGGCGCTGCTTTGAGACTTATGCAATACTCAGTGGATCTACAAATGTATGTCAAAGCTTTATGAACTACAGCAAAATAATAATTCAGGGAAAAAAATTAAGTGCTCTCAAGTTACTTTTTTTCCTTTAAGAACTCACATGTCCCAATTCAGTGACTTCTAACCTGCTCTTTGGACATCTATTAGCATGTACAAGGAAAATGTTTATGGCATCTACTCATAAAATAGCCTTCTTCTATTGATTTGGTTCCTTGTAACATGTGGTGTATTATGAGCATGAACAGTATATTTAAGCCACAATAAGAACATTTTTGTTTAAGGAAAGAAAAGGGACAATGTTTTTTACATATGATTCTCTGTACTGGTTTCTAGAAAAACAGATGATAAAATGAGAAATGGCGAGACAGGTTTTTTTGGAAAACTGGACTGAATTCTAAGAAGATAAGAAAAAAATACCATGGGTTGTGAAAAGGTATTATCATCCAGAGCACAATTTAAGTGCAGAAAAATTATGAAAGCCAACAACATAGAGAGGTCTTAAGGAAGAGGAGTAAGAACTAGGGATCAAGTGGTTCACAAAGCCAGGGTGTGAAGGGAAGAGACAAAAGGCAGGTGTGCAGAGCCAGGAGTCTTGGAGGAGAAACTGAATGCAAATATGAGGAAAGCAGGTTAAGAGGAGATATGGGAAACACATATGAAAAATCCTGTAGTTCTGATGGATTGCCTTTGATTAGTTTGAGCCAGGTTTATGTGGTGCACCTGAACTTGCTTTAGACTCTGGCCTCTGACTAAAAGGGAGGAAAAATTTAGGAGACACTCCACAGACGTTTACTTTCTACTTCCTTGATCTTCTATTTTTAAACGAAAATATTTTGACTAGGAACAGAAAATGCATTTGAAAAAGGGGCCATGCGATATACTCAATGCTCCTTCTGGTACAATAAAGTTAATTTCTCTGTGGAGTACCTACCATGTGCCAGAGATTGTCTTAAGTAACTTTAATGAAATTATTTTTGAAGTAATTTGTACTTTTATTTTATATTCAGGAGGTACATGCACAGGCTTTTTACATAGCTTTATTGTGTGATGCTGAGGTTTGGAGTACGTACCAATTGATGCCATCACCAAGGTAGTGAGCACAGTACCCAATATTTAGTTTTTCAACCCTGTCCCCTTCCCTCCCTTTCTCCTCTAATACTCCCCAGTGTCTACTGCTGCCATTTTATTGTTTTTGTTTGTTTGTTTTTTGTTTTGTTTTGTTTTTTTGAGACGGAGTCTCGCTCTGTCGCCCAGCCTGGAGTGCAGTGGTCAGATCTCAGCTCACTGCAAGCTCCGCCTCCCGGGTTCCCGCCATTCTCCTGCCTCAGCCTCCCGAGTAGCTGGGACTACAGGCGCCCGCCACCTTGCCTGGCTATTTTTTTGTATTTTTTAGTAGAGACGAGGTTTCACCGTGTTAGCCAGGATGGTATCGATCTCCTGACCTTGTGATCCGCCCGTCTCTGCCTCCCAAAGTGCTGGGATTACAGGCTTAAGCCACCGCGCCCGGCACTGCTGCCATTTTTATATCCATAAATGCACAGTATTTAGCTCTCACTTAGATGTAAGAACATGCACTATTTGGTGTTCTGTTCCTGTGTGAATTTGCTTAGCATAAAGTCCTCAAACTGCATCCAAGTTGCTGCAAAAGACATTACTTTGTTCTTCTTTATGGATGCATAGTATTCCATGGTATATACGTACTACATTTTCTTAATCCAGTCCACCATGGATGGGCACTTAGATTGATTCCATGTCTTTGCTATTGTTAATAGTGTTGTGCCGAACATGTAAGTTCATGTATCTTTTTGGTAGAATAATTTGTTTTCTTTTGGATATATATCCAGTAATGGGATTGCTGGGTCAAATGGTAGTTCTGTTTTAAGTGCTTTGAGAAATCTCCAAACTGCTGTCAACAGTGACTGAACTAATTTACTTTCCCACCAACAGGGTGTAAGTGTTCCCTTTTTTCCACAGCCTTGCCAACATCTGTTATTTTTTGACTTTTTAGTAATAGTCATTCTGACTAGTGTGAGATGTCAACTCATTGTGGTTTTGATTCACGTTTCTCTGATGATTAGCGATGTTAAGGATTTTTTTTCATGTTTGTTGGCCACTTGTATGTCTTCTTTTGAGAAATGTCTGTTCATGTCTTTTGCCTACATTTTAATGGGATTGTTTGTTGTTTGCATGTTAAATCCTTTACGTTCCTCATAGATTCTGGATACTAGACCTTTGTTGGATGCATAGTTTGTGAATATTTTCTCCTATTCTGTAGATTGTCTATTTACTCTGTTGATCATTTCTTTTGCTGTGCAGAAGCTCTTTAGTTTAATTAGGTTCTGGTTGTCAATTTTTGTTTTGTTGCAATTATTTTTGAGGACTTAGTCATAAAATTTTTCCCGAGGCTGATATGCAGAATGGTGCTTCCTGGGTTTTCTTCTAGGGTTCTTATAGTATAAAGTCTTAAATTTAAATCTTTAATCAATCTTGAGTTAATTTTTTATATGGTAAAAGGCAATTTTACCAGTTTTAGTTTTCTGCATGTATCTAACCTGCTATCCCAGCAACCATTCATAGAAAAGGGAGTCTTTTTTCCATTGCTTATTTTTATCAACTTTGTTGAAGATCAGATAGCTACATGTATGTGGTTTTATTTGTAGGTTCTCTATTCTATTATCTTGCTTTATGTGTCTGCTTGTGTACCAGTACCATGCTATTTTGGTTACTGTAGCCTTATACTTTGAAGTCAGATAATGTGATGCCTCCAGCTTTATTCATTTTGCTTAGGATTTCTTTGACTGCTCAGGCTCTTTTATTGGTTCCATATAAAATTTAGAACAGTTTTTTTTCCCAACTCTGTGAAAAATGACATTGGTAGATTGATAGGAATAGCACTGAATCTCTAGATTTCTTTGGGCAATATGGGCATTCTAATGGTATTGATTCTTCCAATTCATGAGCATGGAATTGTTTTCCATATGTTTGTATCATTCTGATTTATTTCAGGAATGTTTCATAGTTCTCCTTGTAGAGATATTTCACCTCCTTGGTTACATGTATTTCTAAGTATTTGTGTGTGTGTGTGTGTGTGTGTGTGTGTGTGTGTGTGTGTGTGTGTGGCTGTTGTAATGAGACTCTGTTTTTGATATGGCTCTCAGCTTGAACGTTGTTAGTATATAGAAATGCTACTGAATTGTGTATGTTGATTCTGTAACTTGAAACCATCCTGAAGTCACTTAGCAGTTGCAGGAGACTTTTGACAGAAATTTTAGAGTTTTCTAAGTATATTATGACATTGTCAATGAAGAGAGATAGTTTGACTTCTTCTTTTCTCATTTTGATACCTTTTATTTCTTTCTCTTGCCTGATTGCGCAGGTTAGGGCTTCCAATACTATGTTGAATAGGAGTGATAAGAGAAGGCTTCCTAGCTTCTGCCAGTTTTCAAGGGAAATGTTTCCAACATTTGCCCATTGAGTATGATGTTAACTGTGGGTTTGACATAAATGGTTATTTTTTTTGAGTTATATTCCTCCAGTGCCTAGTTTCTTGAGGGTTATTATCATGAAGTGATGTTGGATTTTACTGAAAGATTTCTCTGTATCTATTAAGATGATTTTTTTTTTTTGGTTTTGTTTTTAATTCTTTCTATGTGGTGAATCATATTTATTTATTTGCATATGGTTGAACCAACCTTGCATCCCAGGAATTAAGCTAACTTAATCATGATGCATTTCTGATGTGATGCTGAATTCAGTTTGCTAATATTCTGTTCAGGATGTTTGCATCTATATTCATGTATTCAACTGGAATACCGACCTGTAGATTTCTTTTTTCATTGCGTCTTTGCTGGGTTTTGGTATCAGAGTGATGCTGGCTTCAGGGAATGACAGGGAGGAGTCCATCCTCCTTGATTTTTTAAAATAGTTTCAATAGGATTGGTACCAGCTCTTCTTGTACATCTGATAGAATTCTGCTGTGACTCCCTCTAGTCTGGGGCTTTTTATGGCTGGTAGGTTTTTTTAAAATTACTGATTCAATTTCAGAACTCTATATTTGACCTGTTAAGGGTTTCAATTTCTTCCTGATGCTATCTTAGGAGATTGTGTGTTTTCAGAAATTTATCCATTTCCTCTAGATTTTCTAGTTTGAGTGCACAGAGATGTTAATAGTCTCAGAGAGTCTTTTGTACTTCTGGAGGATCACTATAATCTCACCTTCTTTGTTTTTGATTGTGCTTATTTGAATCTTCTCTTATTTTTTATTAAAGATTGTGTCATGTTGTGTCTCTATTCATGTTTATGTCAAAGTTTTAAAAAGTTTCTTCCTCCATTGTTTACCCCAAATCATTCAAGAGTAAGTTGTATAATTCCCATGTGATTTCATTGATTTGAGAGATCTTCTTTATATTAATTTCTATTTTTATTCTACTGTGGTCTGATAGTATGGCTGATGTGATTTTGATACTTTTGAACTTACTGAGACTTGCTTTATGGCAGAGCATGTGGTTAGTCTTAGAGTATGGTCCATGTGCAGATGAGAAGGATGTATATTCTATGGTTGAGGGGTAGAGTATTCTGTAGATGTGTGTTAGATACAATGGATCAAGTGTCAAATTTACATCCAGAACATTTTTATTAGTATTCTGCCTCAATGATCTGTCTAATGTTGTCAGTGGGGTGCTGAACTTCCTCACTATTATTGTGTGGTTATCTATGTCTTTTTGTAGGTTGAGAATTACCTGTTTTATGAATCTGGGTGCTCCATTGTTAGATGTGTATACATTTAGCATAGTTAAGTCTTCTTTTTGAATTGAACCCTTTATCATTATATAATGCCCTTCTTTGTTCTTTTCTACTGTTGTTGATTTAAAGTCTATTTTATCTGCTACAAGAATAACAACTCCTACTCTTTTTTGTTTTCCATTTGTGTGGCAGACCTTTCCCCAACCCTTACTTTGAACCTATGGGTGTTGTTATGTGTGAGTTGAGTCTCTGGAATATGGCAGATAGATTTGTCTTAACTTTTCATAGCACTTGCCACTCTGTGCCTTTTAAGTGGAGTGTTTAGACCGTTGACATTCAGGGTTAATATTGATATGTTAGGTTTTGATCCTATCATGAAATTCTTAGCAGATTACTTTGTTGTTTCTATTGTGTGGGTGTTTTATAGGGTCTGTGGGCTATGTACTCAAATGTGCTTTTGTGATTCCAGATATTGTTCTTTCATGTCCACATTCAGAGCACCTTTAGAGATCTCTTGTAAGAGAGATCTAGTGGTAACAAATGCCCTTAGTGCTTGCTTGTCTGAAAAAATTTTATTTCTCCTTCACTTATGAGCCTTAGTTTGGGGAATATAAAATTCTTGGTTTGAATTTCTTTTCTTAAAAATACTGAAAATAGCCCTCTAATGTCTCCTGTCTTATAACATTTATGTTGAGAAGTCTGCTGTTAGGTTGATGGAGTTCCTTTTGTACATGATCGCACCTTTATCTCCAGCTTCCTTTTCATTGTTTAATTTTTTAAAAATTTTATTCTCCAGCTTCCTTTAAGATTTTTTTCTTTAGCATTCATCTTGGAGAATCTGGAGACTATATGCCTTGGTGATGTTCATTTTCTATTGTATCTAGCAGGTGTTCTCTGGATTTCTTCTCTCTAGATTTGCACCTCTCTGGCAGGATTAGGAGAATTTTTCTGGAATTATTACCATATATGTTTTTCATGTTGTTTACTTTTCCTCTTTCTCTCTCAAAAACACCAATGATGCATAAGTTTGGTCACACTGCATAATCCCGTATCTTTCAAAGGCTTTGTTCATTTTTAAAAAGTTTTTTTTTTTTTTTTCTGACTGAGTTAATTCAAAAGATTATCTTCAGACTGTGATATTCTTCTGTTTGGTTCAGTTTATTGATAAAGCTTTCAATTGTATGTTGAAAACTTTAAGTGACTTTTTCTTTTGGATTTTTTTTTTAAAATTTTTATTATACTTCAAGTTCTAGGGTACATGTGCATAACGTGCAGGTTTGTTACATATGTATACTTGTGCCACGTTGGTGTGCTGCACCCATTAACTCGTCAGCACCCATCAATTCATCATTTATATCATGTATAACTCCCCAATGCAATCCCTCCCGCCCGCTCCCATGATAGGCCCCAGTGTGTGATGTTCCCCTTCCCGAGTCCAAGTGATCTTATTGTTCAGTTCCCACCTATGAGTGAGAACATGCGGTGTTTGGTTTTCTCTTCTTGTGATAGTTTGCTAAGAATGATGGTTTCCAGCTGCATCCATGTCCCTACAAAGGACGCAAACTCATCCTTTTTTATGGCTGCATAGTATTCCATGGTGTATATGTGCCACATTTTCTTAATCCAGTCTGTCACAGATGGACATTTGGGTTGATTCCAAGTCTTTGCTACTGTGAATAGTGCCGCAATAAACATACGTGTGCATGTGTCTTTGTAGTAGAATAGTTTATAATCCTTTGGGTAAATACCCAGTAGTGGGATGGCTGGGTCATATGGTACATCTAGTTCTAGATCCTTGAGGAATTGCCATACTGTTTTCCATAATGGTTGAACTAGTTTACAATCCCACCAACAGTGTAAAAGTGTTCCTATGTCTCCACATCCTCTCCAACACCTGTTGTTTCCTGATTTTTTAATGATTGCCATTCTAGCTGGTGTGAGATGGTATCTCATTGTGGTTTTGATTTGCATTTCTCTGATGGCAAGTGATGATGAGCATTTTTTCATGTGTCTGTTGGCTGTATGGATGTCTTCTTTTGAGAAATGTCTGTTCATATCCTTTGCCCACTTTTTGATGGGGTTTTTTTTTTTTTTTTTTTTTTTTTTTTGTACATTTGTTTGAGTTCTTTGTAGATTCTGGATATTAGCCCTTTGTCAGATGAGTAGATTGCAAAAATGTTCTCCCATTCTGTAGGTTGCCTGTTCACTCTGATGGTAGTTTCTTTTGCTGTGCAGAAGCTCTTTAGTTTAATGAGATCCCATTTGTCAATTTTTGCTTTTGCTGCCGTTGCTTTCGGTGTTTTAGACATGAAGTCCTTGCCCATGCCTATGTCCTGAATGGTACTACCTAGATTTTCTTCTAGGGTTTTTATGGTATTAGCTCTAACATTTAAGTCTCTAATCCATCTTGAATTAATCTTCGTATAAGGAGTAAGGAAAGGATCCAGTTTCAGCTTTCTACTTATGGCTAGCCAATTTTCCCAGCACCATTTATTAAATAGGGAATCATTTCCCCATTTCTTGTTTCTTTCAGGTTTGTCAAAGATCAGATGGCTGTAGATGTGTGGTATTATTTCTGAGGACTCTGTTCTGTTCCATTGGTCTATATCTCTGTTTTGGTACCAGTACCATGCTGTTTTGGTTACTGTAGCCTTGTAGTATAGTTTGAAGTCAGGTAGCGTGACGCCTCCAGCTTTGTCCTTTTGACTTAGGATTGTCTTGGCAATGCGGGCTCTTTTTTGGTTCCATATGAACTTTAAAGCAGTTTTTTCCAATTCTGTGAAGAAACTCATTGGTAGCTTGATGGGGATGGCATTGAATCTATAAATAACCTTGGGCAGTATGGCCATTTTCACGATATTGATTCTTCCTATCCATGAGCATGGAATGTTCTTCCATTTGTTTGTGTCCTCTTTGATTTCACTGAGCAGTGGTTTGTAGTTCTCCTTGAAGAGGTCCTTGACATCCCTTGTAAGTTAGATTCCTAGGTATTTTATTCTCTTTGAAGCAATTGTGAATGGAAGTTCATTCCTGATTTGGTTCTCTGTTTGTCTGTTACTAGTGTATAAGAATGCTTGTGATCTTTGCACATTAATTTTGTATCCTGAGATTTTGCTGAAGTTGCTTATCAGCTTAAGGAGATTTTGGGCTGAGACAATGGGTTTTCTAAATATACAATCATGTCATCTGCAAACAGGGACAATTTGACTTCTTCTTTTCCTAACTGAATACCCTTGATTTCTTTCTCTTGCCTGATTGCCCTAGCCAGAACTTCCAACACTATGTTGAATAGGAGTGGTGAGAGAGGGCATCCCTGTCTTGTGCCGGTTTTCAAAGGGAATTTTCCAGTTTTTGCCCATTCAGTATGATATTAGCTGTTGGTTTGTCATAAATAGCTCTTATTATTTTGAAGTACGTTCCATCAATACCGAATTTATTGAGCGTTTTTAGCATGAAGGGCTGTTGAATTTTGTCAAAAGCCTTTTCTGCATCTATTGAGATAATCATGTGGTTCTTGTCTTTGGTTCTGTTTATATGCTGGATTACGTTTACTGATTTGCGAATGTTGAACCAGCCTTGCATCCCAGGGATGAAGCCCACTTGATCATGGTGGATAAGCTTTTTGATGTGCTGCTGAATCCGGTTTGCCAGTATTTTATTCAGGATTTTTGCATCGATGTTCATCAGGGATATTGGTCTAAAATTCTCTTTTTATGTTGTGTCTCTGCCAGGCTTTGGTGTCAGGATGATGTTGGCCTCATAAAATGAATTAGGGAGGATTCTCTCTTTTTCTATTGATTGGAATCGTTTCAGAAGGAATGGTACCAGCTCCTCCTTGTACCTCTGTTAGAATTCAGCTGTGAATCCATCTGGTCCTGGACTTTTTTTGGTGGGTAGGCTATTAATGGTTGCCTCAATTTCAGAGCCTGCTATTGGCTCTATTCAGGGATTCAACTTCTTCCTGGTTTAGTCTTGGGAGAGTGTAAGTGTCCAGGAAATTATCCATTTCTTCTAGATTTTCTAGTTGATTTGCGTAGAGGTGTTTATAGTATTCTCTGATGGTAGTTTGTATTTCTGTGGGGTCGGTGGTGATATCCCCTTTATCATTTTTTATTACGTCTATTTGATTCCTCTCTCTTTTCTTCTTTATTATTCTTGCTAGCGGTCTGTCAATTTTGTTGATCTTTTCAAAAAACCAACGCCTGGATTCATTGATTTTTTGGAGGGTTTTTTGTGTCTCTATCTCCTTCGGTTCTGCTCTGATCTTAGTTATTTCTTGCCTTCTGCTAGCTTTTGAATGTGTTTGCTCTTGTCTCTCTAGTTCTTTTAATTGTGATGTTAGAGTGTCAATTTTAGATCTTTCCTGCTTTCTCTTGTGGGCATTTAGTGTTATAAATTTCCCTCTACACACTGCTTTAAATGTGTCCCAGAGATTCTGGTATGTTGTATCTTTGTTCTCATTGGTTTCAAAGAACATCTTTATTTCTGCTTTCATTTCTTTATGTACCCAGAAGTCATTCAGGAGCAGGTTGTTCAGTTTCCATGTAGTTGAGCGGTTTTGAGTGAGTTTCTCAGTCCTGCGTTCTAGTTTGATTGCACTGTGGTCTGAGAGACTGTTATAATTTCTGTTCTTTTACATTTGCTGAGGAGTGCTTTACTTCCAATTATGTGGTCAATTTTGGAATAAGTGCGATGTGGTGCTGAGAAGAATGTATATTCTGTTGATTTGGGGTGGAGAGTTTTATAGATGTCTATTAGGTCCGCTTGCTGCAGAGATGAGTTCATTTCCTGGATATCCTTGTTAACTTTCTGTCTCGTTGATCTGTCTAATGTTGACAGTGGAGTGTTGAAGTCTCCCATTATTATTGTATGGGAGTCTAAGTCTCTTTGTAAGTCTCTAAGGACTTGCTTTATGAATCTGGGTGCTCTTGTATTGGGTGCATATATATTTAGGATAGTTAGCTCTTCCTGTTGAATTGATCCCTTTACCATTATGTAATGGCCTTCTTTGTCCCTTTTGATTTTGATGGTTTAAAGTCTGTTTTATCAGAGACTAGGATTGCAACCCCTGCTGTTTTTTGTTCTCCATTTGCTTGGTAGATCTTCCTCCATCCCTTTATTTTGAGCCTATGTATGTCTCTGCATGTGAGATGGGTCTCCTGAATACAGCAGACTGATGGTTCTTGACTCTTTATCCAGTTTGCCAGTCTGTGTCTTTTAATTGGAGCATTTAGTCCATTAACATTTAAGGTTAATATTGTTATGTGTGAACTTGATCCTGCCATTATGATATTAACTGGTTATTTTGCTCATTATTTGATGCAGTTTCTTCCTAGCCTCGATGGTCTTTACATTTTGGCATGTTTTTGCAATGGCTGGTACCGTTTTTTCCTTTCCATGTTTAGGGCTTCCTTCAGGGTCTCTTGTAAGGCAGGACTGGTGGTGACAAAATCTCTAAGCATTTGCTTATCTGTAAAGGATTTTATTTCTCCTTCACTTATGAAACTTAGTTTGGCTGGATATGAAATTCTGGGTTTAAAATTCTTTTCTTTAAGAACGTTGAATATTGGCCCCCACTCTCTTCTGGCTTGTAGAGTTTCTGCCGAGAGATCTGCTGTTAGTCTGATGGGCTTCCCTTTGTGGGTGACCCGACCTTTCTCTCTGGCTGCCCTTAAGATTTTTTCCTTCATTTCAACTTTGGTGAATCTGGCAATTATGTGTCTTGGAGTTGCTCTTCTGGAGGAGTATCTTTGTGGCGTTCTCTGTATTTCCTGAATTTGAATGTTGGCCTGCCCTACTAGGTTGGGGAAGTTCTCCTGGATGATATCCTGAAGAGTGTTTTCCAACTTGGTTCCATTTTCCCCCTCACTTTCAGGCACCCCAATCAGACGTAGATTTGGTCTTTTTACATAATCCCATAGTTCTTGCAGGCTTTGTTCATTTCTTTTTCTTCTTTTTTCTTTTGGTTTCTCTTCTCGCTTCATTTCATTCATTTGATCCTCAATCGCTGATACTCTTTCTTCCAGTTGATCGAGTCGGTTACTGAAGCTTGTGCATTTGTCACGTATTTCTCGTATCATGGTTTTCATCTCTGTCATTTCGTTTATGACCTTCTCTGCATTAATTAGTCTAGCTGTCAATTCTTCCACTCTTTTTCAAGATTTTTAGTTTCTTTGTGCTGGGTGCGTAATTCCTCCTTTAGCTCTGTGAAGTTTGATGGACTGAAGTCTTCTTCTCTCATCTCGTCAAAGTCATTCTCTGACCAGCTTTGATCCGTTGTTGGCGATGGGCTGCGCTCCTTTGCAGAGGGAGATGCGCTCTTATTTTTTGAATTTCCAGCTTTTCTGTCCTGCTTCTTCTCCATCTTTGTGGTTTTATCTGACTCTGGTCTTTGATGATGGTGACGTACTGATGGGGTTTTGGTATAGGTGTCCTTCCTGTTTGATAGTTTTCCTTCTGACAGTCAGGACCCTCAGCTGTAGGTCTGTTGGAGATTGCTTGAGGTCCACTCCAGACCCTGTTTGCCTGGGTATCAGCAGCAGAGGTTGCAGAAGATAGAATATTGCTGAACAGCGAGTGTACCTGTCTGATTCTTCCTTTGAAAGCTTCCTCTCAGGGGTGTACTCCACCCTGTGAGGTGTGGGGTGTCAGACTGCCCCTAGTGGGGGATGTCTCCCAGTTAGGCTACTCAGGGGTCAGGGTCCCACTTGAGCAGGCAGTCTGTCCGTTCTCAGATCTCAACCTCCATGTTGGGAGATCCACTGCTCTCTTCAAAGCTGTCAGACAGAGTCGTTCGCGTCTGCACAGGCCTCTGCTGCTTCCCCTGTTGTTTTTTAGCTGTGCCCTGTCCCCAGAGGTGGAGTCTACAGAGACAGGCAGGTTTCCTTGAGCTGCTGTGAGCTCCACCCAGTTCGAGCTTCCCAGCGGCTCTGTTTACCTACTTAAGCCTCAGCAATGGCGGGCGCCCCTCCCCCAGCCTCACTGCTGCCTTGCGGTTAGATCGCCGCAGACTGGTGTGTTAGCAACGAGGGAGGCTCCGTGGGCGTGGGACCCTCCCGGCCAGGTGTGGGATATATTCTCCTGGTGTGCCCGTTTGCTTAAAGTGCAGTATTGGGGTGGGAGTTACCCGATTTTCCAGGTGTTGTGTGTCTCAGTTCCCCTGGCTAGGAAAAGGGATTCCCTTCCCCCTTGCGCTTCCCAGGTGAGGCGATACCTCGCCCTGCTTCAGCTCTCGCTGGTCCGGCTGCAGCAGCTGACCAGCACCGATTGTCCGGCACTCCCTAGTGAGATGACCCCAGTACCTCAGTTGAAAATGCAGAAATCACCGGTCTTCTGTGTCGCTCGCGCTGGGAGTTGGAGACTGGAGCTGTTCCTATTCGGCCATCTTGCTCCGTCCCCCTTAAGTGACTTTTTCAATTCCAGAATCTCTGACTTGTTTCTTTTAAAGATATTTATCTCGTCCTTTATTTTCTTTATTACTTTAGTATATTTGTGCTGATTTTCCATCTTGGGTTGGATCTCATTGAGCTTCCTTGTAATCCATGTTTTGAATTCTTTATGTCTCATTTCTTAGTTTCTATTTTGGTTAGGGAATGCTCCTGGAACACTAGTGTGATTCTTTAGTGGCATCACTATATTCAGAATTTTTATGATGGCAGAATTTTTATACTGGTTTCTTTTCATCTGGAGATGATGTTACTTTTAATTTTTGTAATTATTTTTATACAGGTAGGATTTTTTTTTCTTTCCCTATGATATTATTTTCTTTCCCTTTCTTTTCCCCACTCCTTAAGGTATGTACAGAATGTTGGGTAGAGTCTCTTGCCTTCCCTTCTATAGCCCTATGCATTTCTGTTGGCAGGTTTTATATTGGGCTGCATGGTTCAACCTATATGCCACTAGTTGACACTTATGAGTAACAGCTGGCTTCAGTCAATGTGGCTGGGTATATACTTCATCCTAGTTTACTGGGAGAAACTCTTTGGTGACTTGGACAATGGGCTGATCCATAGATTTCACAGTGATCTTAGTTTCCTGCTCAGCCCTGCTGAAGGGGTTGGGGCAGTTCAGGGAGCAAGATGGGCAGGGCCAGATTGAGCAGGCCCGCATAGAGGTCCCCTAATGCCAGATGCAAGCATCAGCACCAAGGCAGAATCTGGCAAGTGGCCATCAAGCACCTGGTAGTGTGCCTAGCCATAGAGCGGGGGAATCTCTTGACCTCAAGTTCTCTGCATGGGGAGTGGAGGCAACCCAGACTCCTAAGTCAGTGGGGGGAGTGCTCCAGATGTCTGGAGATCTGTCTGGGTGTGGAGTGTAGAGGGCCCTGATGCACCAGAATCTCCACACAGGGAGGGTGAGGTTGTTCCGTCTGCAAATCCATGCAAATGTGTGCTTTGAATGCATGTAAATACACCTGAACTTGGGGCAGGTAAGGCGCCACTTTACCACAGTATGCAAAGGAAGGATGGGCCAGCTCAGGCTGCTGATTCAAGCAAGTGGTCACATTAAATGCCTAGAGATTTGCCTGGATGTGGAGCAGAGGATGCTGCTTCATTATTATCTCTGTGTGGGAAGGATGGGTTACTACTGCTGTCAATCCAGGGAAGGAGGTGCTCTGAATGCCTGGATATCTGCCTTGGCATGGAATGGAGGTGGCCCTGCTTCACCAAAATCTCTGCACAAGAAGGGTGGGATGGCTCAGACTGCCAATCAGGGCAAGCAGTTGCTCTGAATGCTTGAAGACATGCCTGGGCATGGAGTGGAGAGGGCCCTGCTCCAAAATGATCTGTGCACAAGAAGGGTGGGCAACTCAGGCTGCTAGTCCATGCAAGCAGGTGCTCCAAATGCCGGAAAATCTGCCTGTGTGGTGGAGCAAAAAAGGCCCCATTGCACCATGATCTATGCACAGGAAGGGTGGGACAGCTCAGACAGCTGATCCAAGCAGGGAGGTGCTTGCAATGCCTAGAGACTTGCCTGTGCATGGACTCTAGAGAGCCCTGCTGCACCAAGATCTCAGAGAAGCAGACTGAGGCAGCCAGAAATGACACATGCAGACCAGTTTGAGGTCACGCAGCTGGTTCTGGATGCAAGTCTCATCACCCAGAAGAAACTGCAGTTGTAGTAGCTTTCCGCCTGCCCCAGGCCTGTGCAGTAGAGAGTACAATTTCAGTGCCTATGGCTGAGGTATTCCTCACAGTTTTGGCTGGGTGTAGAAGCACCTATCCTGCTGCAGAGCTGGTCCTCTAATCTCTGTCCTAAGACTACAATGCCTATGTGACCCTTTTGCTGGGTTGCCAAAGAATGGCTGACTTTGTATGCACCTGGATTAAAAATGTTGTCCTTTTCTTGGTCCCAGGTCTGGGAAAATGTCACTGCTTTTCCTGGTGTCTTTCCCTCTCAGCATCTCCAAGCCTCTCCTCAAGTTAGCTCAAGGGCTTGGGAGAAACAATGTGCTCTCACTCACCCCAAGTTGCTTGAATCCCCAGTGGAAAGGTGAGTCACAGAAGGAGGCTCTCTGCTTCTCTCAGGTACTGGGGCTTAACTCACTTTTATCAGCCAGACACCATCACAGGAGCTGTTAGCCCATATTCTCCTCTCTGAAATCTGGAGAGTCCTTCATGATTTCAAGGGATTTCCTTTTTACTTCTTGAATTAAAGCTAATAGAGGTGATATTTATGTATTATCTTGCTATTCCCAAGTGCCTGAGGCATGTTAAATGTCTCTAATTCACCATCTTGGAAAAAAATCAATAGAATTATTTAATCTAATTCTCACAACTGTTTGAACAGGGTGATAAACAGATGTAGGTATATTAGGCCTTTCTCTTTAATTCTGTATATGTTTAAAATTTTCCAAAGATAAAAAATTAAGATAAAAAACCAATATTTGTTATATATAATGCTATTGTACTGATGAATAAATTGAAGTTTGTAGACTTTAAATGTCTTGATTAAAGTCAAAAACAAACAATTAATGATAGCAATAGAATTTAGATACCAGAATTACTAGTTTCAAATGAACAATCTTAACATTATAGCAGCAATAATACCTCTAAATGCTGGACATTCAAACCAGATCCAGTTTTCACCTCCAGAATTCTCATATCAGGCCACTGATATGAGTATCACAGTAGATATGTAACGAAGAAATTCAGTTTATCTCTAGATAATGCATAAACAGTATATTGATATCAGAATAGTATTTGTCTGATAACATAAATTTTACTAGCTATTAAGTGAGTCATGGCTGATAATGACATTAACATGAGGCTTGTTATTCCAGATTTGAAGTCCTCTCTTACAATATCTCAAAATGGGAATCTAAGAGCACAGACTCTAGGGTCTAGTAAATCTAGGTTTGAACCTTTTGTCCACCATTACAGCCCTATGAACTTGGCCAACAAACTAACTACTCTAAGCCTTGGTATCTACCTCCTTTATAAAATGGGGACATCAATAATACCTAGGCATAGAGGGTGATGGTATACAGCTTAATGAGGAAATTTAAATAAAGTACTTAGCAAGATACCATAGTCCATGAAAACAACTTAAAAAGTTATTAACTTTCATTATTAATATAAACTTTGTATTTTAGGTCTTCCAGAGGGGCTGATATTTTAGTTGAGTCTAAAGGATTGCAAGGAATTCAACTAGTGAATAAAGGGAAAGGAAAGGGCATTCTAAGAAGAGGAAATACCAAGTGTAAAGCCTAGAAGCATGAATACCATAGGGGTCTTGTGCTTTGTGGCTAGAACATAGATGAGGGTAGTCATAGGAGATAAACTTGTAAAGTTGGGTGGTAGCCATCTTGTAAATCCCTTGTATGACACGCCAAGCTGTGTTGACTAGAGTACAGTGACTGTCATAATTCCTGATAAAAATCACCTGGTGTAATTATTAAGTATGTGGATAACTAGAATTTATTCCTATAAATTGTGATTTTTTTAGGTCTGTATTCGAGCCCAGGAATGTGTTTTGCAAAAGTATTTTGAAGATTTTTATCTTCAGAAAAATGTTAAAAACATTAGATTTCAAAAATATATGTATTTTATACATATATAAAATATATTTTATTTATAAAATATTTTTACAGAATGTAAGAATTATATAAGAATGTATGTGTGCATAGTCTATAAACAAATTAGAATATTTATGTATTCTATAAATAAAAATTATATTCATGATTCTATATATAAATATGCAACATTAAAATATATTACTATATATTATAGACTACATACAAATAAAATGCTTATATATTTGGTATGCAAATAATGCTTTGAGCAATAAACTAGATGTATGTTATTAATATAAATTAGAAAAAGGTATATTTTATATATTGTATATATAAATAAAACATATACTATTTTTAGGTTAGGTTCATATACTATTTGTTTTTGTTTTTGTTTTTTTACCAAGGATGAGAGAGGGAAGGATTCCAACTTTGTATTGCATTTTTGGGGGAACCAGCGCCCAATATTTCAACATAGGTTCTTTTCTATTTTCCCTAAGTGTCAGCCGGTCTGAGAAATAAAGAGAAAGAGTACAAAAGAGAGAAATTTCACAGCTGGGTCTCTGGGGGTGACATCACCTATTGGCAGCTTCCGTGATGCCCACTTGAGTCACAAAACCAGCAAGTTTTTATTAGAGATTTCAAAAGGGGAGGTGTGTATAAACAGGGACTGGGTCACAGAGATCACATGCTTCATAGGGCAATAAAAGATCACAAGGCAGAAGGGCAGAGTGAGATCACAAGGCCAGGGTGAAATTAGAATTACTAATGAGGTTCCATGTCCCACTGTGCATGCATTGTCATTGATAAACATCTTAACAGGAAACAGGGTTTGAGAGCAGACAACCGGTGTGACTAGAATTCGCCAGGCTGGAATTTCCAAATCCTAACAAGCCTGAGGGTGCTGCAGGAGACCAGGGTGTATTTCATCCCTTATCTTCAACTGTATAAGACAGACACTCCCAGAGCAGCCATTTTAGAGACCTCACCCTGGGAATGTATTCTTTTCCCAGGGCTATTCCTTGCTGAGAAAAAGAATTCAGCTATATTTCTCCTATTCACGTTTGCAGGAAGAGAAATATGACTCTGTTCTGCCTGGCCCCGCAGGCAGTCAGGCCTTATGGTTATCTCCCTTGTTCCCTGAAAATCGCTGTTATCCTGTTCTTTTAGGATGCCCAGCTTTCATATTGTTCAAACACACATGTTTTACAAACAATTTGTACAGATAACGCAATCATCATAGGGTCCAGAGGCGACATATATCCTCAGCTTACAAAGATGATGGGATAAAGGGATTAAAGTAATGACAGGTATAGGAAATTATAAGAGTATTGATTGGGGAAGTGATAAATGTCCATGAAATCTTCACAATTTGTGTTCAGAGACTGCAGTAAAGACATGCATAAGAAATGATAAAAGTATTAATTTGGGGAACTAATAAATGTCCATGAAATCTTCACAATTTATGTTCTTCTGCTGTGGCTTCAGCCTGTCCCTCCATTTGGGGTCCCTTACCTCCCACAATGTTGTATATGTAAACATCTGAAGAATAGAAACAGTGCAACCTCACCAAAACAAGGATAATGTCTGATCATTGAGTGATTTGCCTAACATCTGCTAAAAAGCCTTTCTGAATGTTTGAGTATTCTTAACTACCACCCAACGAGTCATCTAAAGGATATATTATTGGTCAGACAAAGAAAAGAGAATCTTCCTTGATGTTTTGTCAAAAAATTATTTAAATCAGATGGTACCTTATCTTTTGAACTTAATTATGCATTTCTTCAAGGAAATGGGCAATCTGCATCTCTTTCATGATACACAGTAGATAATTTTCACTAATGAATAATTATTAATTAACAGATAAGGCAGGGAGGAAAGAGAGCATGTTGCTAGAATTGTCATAGGTTAAGTCAACATCTCTAGGGCTGCTGAGAGTATTTCTAGCCACTATACCAAAGAGTATGCACCATCTGCAGCCTTACAAATTAAATGAGAAACATCAGTTCTATGCATAAGAGTTAGAAACATCATGGGGAAGCTGGTCAGAGAATGACTTTGACGAGATGAGAGAAGAAGGCTTCAGTCCATCAAACTTCACAGAGCTAAAGGAGGAATTACGCACCCAGTGCAAAGAAACTAAAAATCTTGAAAAAAGAGTGGAAGAATTGACAGCTAGACTAATTAATGCAGAGAAGGTCATAAACGAAAGTGACAGAGATGAAAACCATGACACAAGAAATATGTGACAAATGCACAAGCTTCAGTAACCGACTCGATCAACTGGAAGAAAGAGTATCAGCGATTGAGGATCAAATGAATGAAATGAAGCGAGAAGAGAAACCAAAAGAAAAAAGAAGAAAAAGAAATGAACAAAGCCTACAAGAAGTATTGGATTATGTAAAAAGACCAAATCTACGTCTGATTGGGGTGCCTGAAAGTGAGGGGGAAAATGGAACCAAGTTGGAAAACACTCTTCAGGATATCATCCAGGAGAACTTCCCCAACCTAGTAGGGCAGGCCAACATTCAAATTCAGGAAATACAGAGAATGCCACAAAGATACTCCTCGAGAAGAGCAACTCCAAGACACATAATTGCCAGATTCACCAAAGTTGAAATGAAGGAAAAAATCTTAAGGACAGCCAGAGAGAAAGGTCGGATTACCCACAAAGGAAAGCCCATCATACTAACAGCAGATCTCTCGGCAGACACTCTACAAGCCAGAAGAGAGTGGGGGCCAATATTCAACGTTCTTAAAGAAAAGAATTTTAAACCCAGAATTTCATATCCAGCCAAACTAAGTTTCATAAGTGAAGGAGAAATAAAATCCTTTACAGATAAGCAAATGCTTAGAGATTTTGTCACCACCAGGCCTGCCTTACAAGAGACCCTGAAGGAAGCCCTAAACATGGAAAGGAAAAACCGGTACCAGCCATTGCAGAAACATGCCAAAATGTAAAGACCATCGAGGCTAGGAAGAAACTGCATCAACTAACGAGCAAAATAACCAGTTAATATCATCATGGCAGGATCAAGTTCACACATAACAATATTAACCTTAAATGTTAATGGACTAAATGCTCCAATTAAAAGACACAGACTGGCAAACTGGATAAAGAGTCAAGACCCATCAGTCTGCTGTATTCAGGAGACCCATCTCACATGCAGAGACATACATAGGCTCAAAATAAAGGCATGGAGGAAGACCTACCAAGCAAATGGAGAACAAAAAACAGCAGGGGTTGCAATCCTAGTCTCTGATAAAACAGACTTTAAACCATCAAAGATCAAAAGAGATAAAGAAGGCCATTACATAATGGTAAAGGGATCAATTCAACAGGAAGAGCTAACTATCCTAAATATATATGCACCCAAT
Source organism: Rhinopithecus roxellana (assembly GCF_007565055.1). Taxonomy (NCBI): domain Eukaryota; kingdom Metazoa; phylum Chordata; class Mammalia; order Primates; family Cercopithecidae; genus Rhinopithecus; species Rhinopithecus roxellana. Next base: position 86,869,467 of record NC_044549.1, on the reverse strand, counting down.
ACTGGAGCACCCAGATTCATAAAGCAAGTCCTTAGAGACTTACAAAGAGACTTAGACTCCCATACAATAATAATGGGAGACTTCAACACTCCACTGTCAACATTAGACAGATCAACGAGGCAGAAAGTTAACAAGGATATCCAGGAAATGAACTCATCTCTGCACCAAGCGGACCTAATAGACATCTATAGAACTCTTCACCCCAAATCAACAGAATATACATTCTTCTCAGCACCACATTGCACTTATTCCAAAATTGACCACATAATTGGAAGTAAAGCACTCCTCAGCAAATGTAAAAGAACAGAAATTATAACAAACTGTCTCTCAGACCACAGTGCAATCAAACTAGAACTCAGGACTAAGAAACTCAATCAAAACCGCTCAACTACATGGAAACTGAACAACCTGCTCCTGAATGACTACTGGGTACATAACGAAATGAAGGCAGAAATAAAGATGTTCTTTGACACCAATGAGAACAAAGATACAACATACCAGAATCTCTGGGACACATTTAAAGCAGTGTGTAGAGGGAAATTTATAGCACTAAATGCCCACAAGAGAAAGCAGGAAAGATCTAAAATTGACACTCTAACATCACAATTAAAAGAACTAGAGAGGCAAGAGCAAACACATTCAAAAGCTAGCAGAAGGCAAGAAATAACTAAGATCAGAGCAGAACTGAAGGAGATAGAGACACAAAAAACCCTCCAAAAAATCAATGAATCCAGGAGTTGGTTTTTTGAAAAGATCAACAAAATTGACAGACCGCTAGCAAGACTAATAAAGAAGAAAGGAGAGAAGAATCAAATAGATGCAATAAAAAATGATAAAGGGGATATCACCACCGACCCCACAGAAATACAAACTACCATCAGAGAATACTATAAACACCTCTACGCAAATCAACTAGAAAATCTAGAAGAAATGGATAATTTCCTGGACACTTACACTCTCCCAAGACTAAACCAGGAAGAAGTTGAATCCCTGAATAGACCAATAGCAGGCTCTGAAATTGAGGCAACCATTAATAGCCTACCCACCAAAAAAAGTCCAGGACCAGATGGATTCACAGCTGAATTCTACCAGAGGTACAAGGAGGAGCTGGTACCATTCCTTCTGAAACGATTCCAATCAATAGAAAAAGAGGGAATCCTCCCTAATTCATTTTATGAGGCCAACATCATCCTGACACCAAAGCCTGGCAGAGACACAACATAAAAAGAGAATTTTAGACCAATATCCCTGATGAACATCGATGCAAAAATCCTGAATAAAATACTGGCAAACCGGATTCAGCAGCACATCAAAAAGCTTATCCACCATGATCAAGTGGGCTTCATCCCTGGGATGCAAGGCTGGTTCAACATTCGCAAATCAATAAACATAATCCAGCATATAAACAGAACCAAAGTCAAGAACCACATGATTATCTCAATAGATGCAGAATAGGCTTTTGACAAAATTCAACAGCCCTTCATGCTAAAAACGCTCAATACATTTGGTATTGATGGAACGTACCTCAAAATAATAAGAGCTATTTATGACAAACCCACAGCTAATATCATACTGAATGGGCAAAAACTGGAAAAATTCCCTTTGAAAACTGGCACAAGACAGGGATGCCCTCTCTCACCACTCCTATTCAACATAGTTTTGGAAGTTCTGGCTAGGGCAATCAGGCAAGAGAAAGAAATCAAGGGTATTCAGTTAGGAAAAGAAGAAGTCAAATTGTCCCTGTTTGCAGATGACATGATTGTATATTTAGAAAACCCCATCGTCTCAGCCCAAAATCTCCTTAAGCTGATAAGCAACTTCAGCAAAGTCTCAGGATACAAAATTAATGTGCAAAAATCACAAGCATTCTTATACACCAGTAACAGACAAACAGAGAGCCAAGTCAGGAATGAACTTCCATTCACAATTGCTTCAAAGAGAATAAAATACCTAGGAATCCAACTTACAAGGGATGTCAAGGACCTCTTCAAGGAGAACTACAAACCACTGCTCAGTGAAATCAAAGAGGACACAAACAAATGGAAGAACATACCATGCTCATGGATAGGAAGAATCAATATCGTGAAAATGGCCATACCACCCAAGGTTATTTATAGATTCAATGCCATCCCCATCAAGCTACCAATGAGCTTCTTCATAGAATTGGAAAAAACTGCTTTAAAGTTCATATGGAACCATAAAAAAAGCCCGCATTGCCAAGACAATCCTAAGTCAAAAGGACAAAGCTGGAGGCGTCACGCTACCTGACTTCAAACTATACTACAAGGCTACAGTAAGCAAAACAGCATGGTACTGGTACCAAAACAGAGCTATAGACCAATGGAACAGAAGAGAGTCCTCAGAAATAATACCACACATCTACAGCCATCTGATCTTTGACAAACCTGAAAGAAACAAGAAATGGGGAAAGGATTCCCTATTTAATAAATGGTGCTGGGAAAATTGGCTAGCCATAAGTAGAAAGCTGAAACTGGATCCTTTCCTTACTCCTTATACGAAGATTAATTCAAGATGGATTAGAGACTTAAATGTTAGAGCTAATACCATAAAAACCCTAGAAGAAAATCTAGGTAGTACCATTCAGGACATAGGCATGGGCAAGGACTTCATGTCTAAAACACCAAAAGCAACGGCAGCAAAAGCAAAATTGACAAATGGGATCTCATTAAACTAAAGAGCTTCTGCACAGCAAAAGAAACTACCATCAGAGTGAACAGGCAACCTACAGAATGGGAGAACATTTTTGCAATCTACTCATCTGACAAAGGGCTAATATCCAGAATCTACAAAGAACTCAAACAAATGTACAAAAAAAAAAAAAAAAAAAAAAAAAAAAAAACAACCCCATCAAAAAGTGGGCAAAGGATATGAACAGACATTTCTCAAAAGAAGACATTCATACAGCCAACAGACACATGAAAAAATGCTCATCATCACTCGCCATCAGAGAAATGCAAATCAAAACCACAATGAGATACCATCTCACACCAGCTAGAATGGCAATCATTAAAAAATCAGGAAACAACAGTTGTTGGAGAGGATGTGGAGACATAGGAACACTTTTACACTGTTGGTGGGATTGTAAACTAGTTCAACCATTATGGAAAACAGTATGGCAATTCCTCAAGGATCTAGAACTAGATGTACCATATGACCCAGCCATCCCACTACTGGGTATTTACCCAAAGGATTATAAATTATTCTACTACAAAGACACATGCACACGTATGTTTATTGCGGCACTATTCACAATAGCAAAGACTTGGAATCAACCCAAATGTCCATCTGTGACAGACTGGATTAAGAAAATGTGGCACATATACACCATGGAATACTATGCAGCCATAAAAAAGGATGAGTTTGCGTCCTTTGTAGGGACATGGATGCAGCTGGAAACCATCATTCTTAGCAAACTATCACAAGAAGAGAAAACCAAACACCGCATGTTCTCACTCATAGGTGGGAACTGAACAATGAGATCACTTGGACTCGGGAAGGGGAACATCGCACACCAGGGCCTATCATGGGGAGGGGGGAGGGGGAGAGGGATTGCATTGGGAGTTATACCTGATATAAATGATGAATTGATGGGTGCTGACGAGTTGATGGGTGCAGCACACCAACATGGCACAAATATACATATGTAACAAACCTGCACATTATGCACATGTACCCTAGAACTTAAAGTATAATAAAAAATAAAAATAAATAAATAAATAAAAAAGAAATTGCTAGCTTAGATCAATCATATTTTATCCCTTAGGGCGGGGAACATTGCTGAGTCAAATAAAAATTTGGATTATTTTAGCATGGGGATTACATAGATGTCAATATTAGTTAGGATCTGATATTGTCTTGTTATTAAGAAAAGTGATTGGCTGTAGTTAGTAGGGATACTTGGCTACATCATTCTTATTGCCTGAGCTGACCTTGAGCAAACTACCAAGCATGTGAATGAGGTCATCCTAGACCAGCCAAGCTTTAAGCTGACTGCAGACATGTAAAGAGATCCAGGAGGGACCAGCAAAACCAGCCTAAATATGAATTTCCTAGGAAACCACAGGATCATGAGAATGAATAAACGTTTGTGATTGTAAGCCAAAAAAAAAAAAAAAAAAAAAAAGAAGCATCATGGGGAAAAACAAAAACACAAAACAAAACAAAAACAAAACAATATATTTTAGAAAGTGACAACCCCCAAAACCACAGAAGCTATCAGATAATAAAATACTAGAAGTCATCAGCATTAGTTCTCTTTCAAAGAACTGAATGAAAACATCAAAGACATGTGCAGAGATGTTTTTGTGCTCAGTTAAGAAAATGTTATTTTTTAGACACAGTAATTTTGTGCGATTTTACTGTGCAAGAAAACAGCTTTAAAAACAAAATTTCTTATACCACAGTACTAAAACATAGCCAAGATAAGGTATGAGCTGCCCAGAGGTATCTTGTATGTAGGTGGTCAGCACTGCCACACAAGGGTACCTATAAAGGAGCAGGGTCAAGAAAATTTCTTGAATTTGATCAGAAAAATGAACTTTAACATCATCCACAGAGAAACATACAACAGTTGGAAAGCTTTGGTGGAAAATAAGAAAGAAATATTGCTTAATAGTCTTTGCAAAAAAAAAAAAAAAAATGCTTCTACAAAATAAAGCACCCTCTTTTACCTGACAAAGTCTCTTACTTGTCTAACATTATCAAGTACGGTAAATTAGCTTTCTAACTCCTCTATTATTACTCGTTCTAGAGAACAAGCTGTGGTTTGAAAAGGTAATCAGAGAAAAAAATTATAACTGTCTACCTGCAAAAAATTTCAATATGACTTTCAATAAAAGGGAATGTCAAAGACACTTACAACTTTCCCTTGTTCAAAATCTTAATATAGGAGAAGGAATGTATGTATCAGCTTTTTCATAAAAAGAAGGAGGGGTTTCATGTCACTTTATAAAAGATAGTTTTCTCTTTCCCTAGAAAAAAGTCATCATTACAAAACCTGGGAAAATGAATAAATGATTAAATGAAAAGTCAGATAAAGAGGAATTAACAACCATATATAAGTATCATTTCACCTAAAAATATGTGAAAAAGATTTAAAAAAATTAAAAACAAAACTGAGTTATAGAATTCTCTAATTTAATTCAAATTGAAAGTATAAAATATAACAATAGATTTGGGGTTGGGGACAAAAGTTCAAGCAATAAAGCATGTTGTATAATGTTATATAAAAAGCCAGAGAGAAATCCATTCTGGTTTTGATATGCAACTATGACATTGCAAAAACTAAATAAATGAAAGACCTTGTCAATTAAGTTCGACACCATTTAGTGTTGGGCAAATGAAAAGAAAACAATATTAAATGCCCTTTGTAAAGTATCTTGAAATGCAACCGTGAACTGAGGCTGTGAATTGCTGAACATGTTTATTTAAATTGGTAAAATGTTCATTACCAGACATATATAAAAATACTGCAGAACATTAGAAACTATACAATTAACTAATAGATATTTATGACTACTTTAATATTTATTACATAAAACCTAAGTACACAGCTAGTCAGATAACATACGTTATGTGAAATGTCAAAGCAAGAAACAATTTTGACAACAGAAGATATATTGGGGAAAACTGTAGTAAAGAATGATAAGGAAGCCAAAAATGTTGCCGGAAGTCAGGGACCCCGAATGGAGGGACCGGCTGAAGCCGCGGCAGAAGAACATAAATTGTGAAGATTTCATGGACATTTATTAGTTCCCCAAATTAATACTTTTGTAATTTCTTATGCCTGTCTTTACTGTAATCTCTGAACATAAATTGTGAAGATGTCATGGACACTTATCACTTCCCCAGTGAGTATCCTTGTGATTTCCTATGCCTGTGTTCTTTAATCTCTTAATCCCGTCATCTTCTTTGTAAGCTAAGGAGGATGAATGTCACCTCAGGATCCTGTGATTGTATCAACTGCACCAATTGTAGAGCATGTGTGTTTGAACAGTATGAAATCTGGGCATCTTAAAAAAAGAACAGGATAACGGCGATGTTAAGGAAACAAGAGAGGTAACTTTGAACTGGCCGCTGGTGAGCCAGACGGAACAGAGCTATATTCCTCCTCTTTCATAAGCAAATAGGAGAAATATCGCTGAATTCTTTTTCTCAGCAAGGAACATCCATGAGAAAGAGAATGCGCCCTGAAGGTAGGCTTATAGATGGCCGCTTTTTAAGGCGTCCCCTCTTTTATGGTCAAAGCCGAAGGGATGAAATAAGCTGTGGTCTCCTATAGTGCTCCCAGGCTTATCAGGTGGACAAAAATTCCCACCTAATAAATTTTGGTCAGACAGGTTATCTGCTGTCAAACCGTGTTTCCTGATAAGATGTTATCAATGACAATACATGCCCAAACTTCATTAGTAATTTTAATTTCACCTCATCCGGTGGTCCTGTGATCTCACCTTGCCTCTATTTGCTTTGTGATATTGTATTACCTTGTGAAGTATGTGATCTCCGTGACCCACACCCTATTCGTGCACTCCCTTCCCTTTTGAAAATCGCTGATAAAAACTTGCTGGTTTTACGGCTCGGGGAACATCACGGATCCTGCCGACATGTGATGTCTCCCCCGGACACCCTGGCTTTAAATTTCTCTCTCTCGTGCTCTTTTCCTTTATTTCTCAACCCAGCTGAGACACTTAGGAAATAGAAAAGAACCCACGTTAAACATCGGGAGCAGGTTCTCCTGATACAAAAATGTTTATTTTGATAATAGGCATATTTAATCTTATGCCAATGAGTATCTTAATCCCATACTTATGCCATCAAGTTCTAAAAAATTTATGCCAGGTGCATTTGGGCATTTTTTGTATTTTAAATACTAAATAAAACAAAACCTGCTTCTTGTGGTCTACGTCTTTTGTAAAGCATCACTTAATTTCCCAACCTCTTTCCTGCTGTGGTCTGTCTCTGAGTGCTTAGTGCCCAAGTCGGTAAGTGTATGGTAGGTAGATAGACACTCTATAAACCCATGTATAGCAACTGTATAGTAGCTCAATTGGTTAATGATTTCAAACAGTATAGACCATTGATATGGACCATATTATATTAATATTTCAGGCAACAATGTAATTATTACTTGTAATAATTTAGTGTTTTAACTTTTCTAAACTGGCAATATTTACTGTTTGGTGGTGTATAAAAATAATTTTATATATACAAAAAATGCCAACAATTTAATAAACAGAACATTTTGAAGAGCTGATTCCCATTGGTTATAAATAGACATAGAGAAACAAAGAATTCAACATGTAAGTATAAAATAGGCTATACAGTTTTACTTCTTTTCAAAAATGTTTGACAAACAAATTATCTTATTTTTCTATTGGTTATTATTCAAAGGAAATGTGTACAGTATGTTTAATGTAGCTGACCACACACTAATCAGATATTATAGTATATTATGTACTAATAATATACTATAGTGTACTCTATACTAATCATAAACTATAGTGTAATTTGTTTTAAAGTTTATGGAAAATTTTACATCTCTAGTGTAATAGACATCTGTCTTTTGTTGACCTCATATTTGACATTGTAAAGGAGAAATGAGACTGAGAAAGAAAGAATTTTTTTTTGAATCTATATTCTAGTTTTACTCTGCTGAATGAATAAGACATAGATATAAGCAAACAATAATTAGCTGGTTGAAACTTGCAACAGTTGCTGACTTTTTAAAAATGAAAATGTGCTCTTTTAAATTTTTTGCTTGAAAAAAAGCATATTTTAAAGAGACATATTAAAACAGAGCTTTTAAAATTGTTTATGTTCAATAAAATATCTTTTGCACATCATGACAAGGTTTTTGATGGTTAAGGATACAGAATGACCAAAAAGCAATACTCACATTATAGTGCCAATACTTTCTCTACATTTTTAGGTTGGGTGTGTGTGTATGTGTGAGTTTCTCTCCCTTTCTTTCCCTCTCTGTCAGTCTGTCAGGAGAGGTGGAGGAGGGAAGATACCAATGACCTACTTGAAAACTTTGCCTATTTCTGGTCATGTCTGAGAGAATATTTCCATTGAAACAAAATGATCCCAAGGACAGGTTAGTTTATAATATCAGTGAACCTTATGTAAAGAAATTAACCAGAATATGTAACTTAAAAATTAAATTGTGTTTCTATACATTAACAATGAATGATCTAAAAAATAAGAAAATTTTATTTTAAAAAGTATCTAAAAGAATTAGTTAAAAATAAATGTAACCAAGTAGGTGAAAGTCTTGTACATTGAAAACTACAAATTATTGATGAAAAAAATGAAAGGAGACACATATAAATGGAAGATATCTCTTGTTTATACATTGAAAGACTTAATAATGTTAAAATGTCCATACTACCCAAAGCTATCTACAGATTTAATGTTATCCTCATTCAATCCCAATGGCATTTGTAAGAGAGACAGAAAAAAATCCTGAAAATTATGTGAAACTACAAAAGATACAAAATATACAAAGCAATCTTGAGAAAGAAGAGCAAAGCTGGAGGCATCATAGTTCCTGATTTCAAAGTATATTACAAAGCTACAGTAATTAAACAGTATAGCACTGACATAAAGACAGACATAAACTATTGCAACAGAGTAGAGAGCCCAGAAGAGTCAACTGATCTTGGAAGAGGTTGCCAAGAATACACAATAGGGATACAGTAGTCTCCTCAGCAAATGGTGTTGGTAAAAACTGGATATTCACACACAAAGGAATGATATTGGATTCTTAACCTACACCATACAGAAAAATAAACTTAAGATGGATGAAAGTCTAAACATAAGACCTGAAACTGTAAATCTCCTAGAAGAAGATGTAGGACAAAAGCTCCTTGAGATTGGTCTTGGCAAAGATTTCCTGGATTTGGTACCAGGCACAGGAAAAAAGCAAAATAGACAAGAAAAACTACATCAAATTATAAAACTTCTGCACACCAAGGGAAACAATAAACAGAATTGGAAAAGACAACCTATGAAATAAGAGATAAAATTTACAAGCCATGTATCTGATAAGGGATTGATTTTTAAAATATATAAGGAACTTGTACAACTCAGTTGCAAAACACAAACGAACTGATTAATAAAAAAATGGGCAAGGGACTGAAACATTTATTCAAAGAAGACACACAAATGGCCAACAGGTACATGAAGAGATGCTCAACATCATTAATTATGAGGTAAATGCAAATGAAAAACTGTGAGAATTTACTTCATACCTGTTAGGATGTCTATTGTCAGAAAAACAAAAGACAAGTGTTAGTGAGAATATGGAGAATTTAGAAATCTTAAGCACCGTTGGTGGGAATGTAAAAGAGTGCAGCAGCCATGGAAAACAGTATAGAGTTTTCTCAAAAAATTAAAAATAGAACTACCATATGATACAGCTATTCCACTTCTTGGTATACATCCGAAAGAACTGAAATCAGGATCTCAAAGAGATATATCTGCACCCTCATGTTCATTGCAGTGTTATTCATAAGAGCCAAGATATGGAAACAACATATGTTCATTAACAGATATATGGATTAAAAAGTGTGATATATATATATATATATATATATACACACACACACACAACGGGATATAATTCAGCCTCAGAAAAGAAGAAAATTCTAACGTTTGAGACAACACAGATTAATTTGCAGGACATTCTAAGTGAAATAAGCCAGTTGCAGAAGAACAAACGCTACATAATTCCATTTACATAGGTATCTAAAATAGTTAAACTTATAAAGTCAGAGAATATCATTGTTACCAGGGGCTGGGAGTAGGAGAAATGAGAAATTTTTGTTCAATAAGTATAAACTTCCGTTAAGTGTTCTTATCATAAAGTATAAAACAAACAAAAAACAACAAAGGTACACAAAAAAACTTAGGAAAGTGTTGAATATGTTGATTGTCTTGATTGTGGTGATGGTGTCATAGGTATCTGCATATGTTTAAATTCATCAAATTGTACACACTAAATATGTGCAATTCTTTGTATATCAATTATACCTTAATTTAGCTATTAAAAATTTATTTACAACTCATTTTTTTCTAGTTGTTTTGTAGTTATGTTTCAAGACCAAATCCTACATGTTCACTAAAAATTGTCCATGCCAAATGTCCCTAACTCATTTTCGATGAACAAATGCAATATCTCAACCAATTAAATGTCCTGAGTTTCATAATATAATATAGATTCCTGATTTTAATTATTTATTGGCATGTCAGTTTTATCATGGCCAAAGTATTTGTGTATTTTCATCTTTACCGATAAATAGGAATATGTGTGTCTCCTTTATATTAGCTCTTAAAACTATGTATTTCGTTAACTGCAATATTAAGAAATATAATTCCTAGAGAATTATATTTCAAAGGCTGCAAATAATAAAATGTATTGCAACCTCATAAACAGAAAGAATCCCATTTTCTAGCTGTTATTCACAATAACATTTTTTATCTACCTGTGTCAACACTTTTCATCTACCCATGTTATATGCCACATTGAGGGACGAAGTGGGGAGAGGGGCCTAAGAGATTTAAAACATAGTCAAATATTGTTTGCATGGCTTTAGTAACTACTTAAGTATTTGCACAATTACAAAGTTTGGGGGAGAATGATAAAAAATTACTTAATGGGTACAATATACATTATTTGAGTGGTGGATGTCCTAAACTCTCACTTCACAATTTATGCATGTAATAAAATTACACTGGCATCCTATGCACTTATACAAATAATTTAAAAACTAAAATTAAAAAACTGAAATTGTGAATAGACAGAGAGAAAAAAAGACAAAAGTAAGCATACTTTCTTACAAAAACACAGTAAACAACATAACATTACTATTCGATAAAAGCAGATACATTCAGTTCTTGTATTTGAGTGAATTAATAAAATATTCAATTCACCTAAGGTATTGGATCAAAATACTTTGTGATGACTTAATCATGTTTTTTTGGAAGGTAGGATAGTGGCTCTCGTCTTAGAAAAGCAAAGGCATACTCATGTATTTAAAATCATGAGTAAAACCAATGAAATTTTTTAATTCAAAGAAATAATGGGTAGTAGTTGCTTCTCCCTGTAAAAAGTTGAATTCCATGAATGGAAATGCTTGAAATGAAAAGTCTTACATCTGCTGCATTTAGTTTGTGTAATCATTTTCAATGTATAAATGCCAACTGAACTTTCTATAAATTTTAGTCATATAATAGTCATTTAAAAATTATCCCAAAGTATGACATTTCTATAAAATGTCCTCTAAAGATGATTTTTAGCTTAAAAAAATCAGTATCTTTGAAAAAACAACGACAATATATATTTTTACTATTAAGGTGTTTATCAACAACACTTTCAATTGTGCACAGTATTATCTTTCCAGCAAAGTCATAAGCTTCCTCTGGTCTTCTGAATATTACCATTCTACTCCAATATTTCTTAATGTCTACCACATATCTTGAGCATTGTTGAACTACAGACTGTACATTCATTGATATCTGTGAGCTAAATGAAGACAGTTTATATAGTTACCCCTTGTACCACATTTTCCAGGACAAATGCCATGATTTCATATAATTATCTGCATTGTGCTGAATATAATACTAAATTATTTTAATTTTTTTAACATATGAAGCTCTTTCAAATAAATACCTGACAAATTAAGGGAAAAATGTGTGTGCATATACATGTATTTTAACCTACACATCATAATTTTTGGTTTACAATGTATAATCATTGCAAGAACCTCTCATGTTAGTAAGATTTCCAATTACAATTAAAATTCTTATATTACTGTAGCATATTATTTGTATAATAAATTTTATTTTATTTTTCATATTATGGAGACCTTCATTTGTTTTGTAGAAATGGGGGAGGATGATAAAAAATTACTTAATGGGTACAATATACATTATTTGAGTGGTGGAAAATACAGATAATCTCCTGAAACAAAGGAGAATAATAATTAGTTGTAATGTCATCACCCACAGAGTATTTTAATCTTGGTTCAGTTTCCTTAAACTCTTAAGCACTTAATTTTGACCTTGCTTTAATTTCCCACTGTCTCTATGGTTGATGTTGGCTCCATTCTACTTGTCTTTTATTGGCCAGTGTGATTTTTGTCACTCAGCTCTATTTATTTAATCCTCCTACTCTTATATCCTTGAGCTGGTCTTCAACAGGCAATGTACATTTTTCACTCTTCCTGAAAGGCTGAAGACCTTTCACTTTTCTGAGCCTGTTTCCCACAATAAGCAGAGGAACCTTGTCTTAAAACCAACTCCAGTCCATTTTCTATGAAGCCATTCTGCATACACTTCACTTGTATAGAAACTGATTTTCATGGAACTTGAAATAGAGACTCTCATTTCACTCTCAATGTTCAACTTGGCTTTGATTATAGAAATCTGGTCTCCACTGGAGGACAAAGACTTCTCACTGCCACATACATTAAGTGATTTTCACTACCCCCTGAGATTAAGCTCAGCATTATCCTGGCAAGTTGTAGTGCTGTTCTTCAGTCCTTGAATAGCACTTTTCCTTAAAAGACCCATGCTGATTCTCTGCATGCACTCTCTGGCTCAAAGCACTGTTATTGATTAGTTTGTACCATTCAAAATTTTAAATGGTGAGTATTTTATAACCCATGCTGCAAAGAACACAAAATCAGACATAAAGCTTATATACTGTTCAAAAACATAAACACAAAGTCATTTATTCTAGAATCTCATAAAAGCAATTAGTATGTGTGTGTGTTTACTTTAAAACATGTAAATTACATATTAAGTGATTTTTCTTTCATTGGAAATCTTATGGTAGAAACTCAAGTTAAGAAGAGGCAGTGGATCTGCACCAAGATGGCCAAATAGGCCTCCAGCTCTCAGTGTGCACCAAGATGGCCAATAGGCCTCCAGCCTCCAGCTCTCTGTGTGAGCAACACAGAAGACGGGTGATTTCTGCATTTCCAACTGAGGTACCGGGTTCATCTCACTGGGGTGTGTCGGACAGTAGGGGCAGGACAGTGGGTGCAGCCCAATGAGAGAGAGCCAAAGCAGGGTGAGGCATTGCCTCACCCAGGAAGTGCAAGGGGGAAGCGAATTCCCTTTCCTAGTCAAGGGAAACCGTGACACATAACACCTGGAAAATCGGGTCACTCCCACCCTAATACTGTGCTTTACCAAGGGTCTTAGCAAATGGCACACCAGGAGATTATATCCCACACCTGGCTTGGAAGGTCTCATACCCACGGAGCCTCCCTCATTGCCAGCACAGCAGTCTGAGATCTAACTGCAAGGCGGCTGTGAAGCTGGGGGAGGGGCGCCTGCCAATTGCTGAGGCTTAAATAGGGAAACAAAGCGGCTGGGAAGCTCGAACTGGGTGGAGCCCACTGAAGCTCAAGGAGGCTTGCCTGCCTCTGTAGACTCCACCTCTGGGGACAGGGCATAACCAAACGAAAGGCAGCAGAAACCTCTGTAGATGTAAATGTCCCTGTCTGACAGCTTTGAGGAGAGTAGTGGTTTTCCCAGCACAGATTTTCAGATCTGATAATGGACAGATTGTCTGCTCAAGTGGGTCCCAGACCCCCGAGTAGCCTAACTGGGAGACATCCCCACTAGGGGCACACTGACACCTCATACCTCACACAGCTGGGTACACCTCTGAGACAAAGCTTTCAGAGGAACGATCAGACAGTGACATTTGCTGTTCAGCAATATTCACTCTTCTGCAGCCTCCACTGCTGATACACAGGCAAACAGGGTCTGGAGTGGACCTCAACCAAACTCCAACAGACCTGCAGCTGAGGGTCCTGACTGTTAGAAGGAAAACTAACAAACAGAAAGGACATCCACACCAAAACCCCATCTGGACATCACCATCATTAAAGACCAAAGGTAGATAAAACCACAAAGATGGGGAAAAAGCAATACAGAAAAGCTGGAAATTCTAAAAATCAGAGTGCCTCTGCCCTCCAAAGGAACGCAGCTCCTCGCCAGCAATGGAACAAAGCTGGAGGGAGAATGACTTTGACGAGTTGAGAGAAGAAGACTTCAGACAATAAAACTTCTCCGAGCTAAAAGAGGAATTACGAACCCAGTGCAAAGAAACTAAAAATGTTGAAAAAAGATTTGATGAATGGCTGACTAGAATAACCAATGCAGAGAAATCCATAAATGAACTGATAGAGATGAAAACCATGACATGAGAACTATGTGACAAATGTACAAGGTTCAGACACCAACTCGATCAACTGGAAGAAAGGGTATCAGTGATTGAAGATCAAATGAATGAAATGAAGTGAGAAGAGAAGTTTAGAGAAAAAGAAATGAACAAAGCCTCCAAGAAATATAGGACTATGTTAAAAGACCGAATCTATGTCTGATTGGTGTACCTGAAAGTGATGGGGAGAATGGAACGAAGTTGGAAAACACTCTGCAGGATATAATCCAGGAGAACTCCTCCAACCTAGCAAGGCAGGCCAACATTCAAATTCAGGAAATACAGAGAACGCCACAAAGATACTCCTCGAGAAGAGCAACTCCAAGACACATAATGGCCAGATTCACCAAAGTTGAAATGAAGGAAAAAATGTTAAGGGCAGCCAGAGAAAAAGCCGGGTTACCCACAAAGGGAAGACCATCAGACTAACAGCGGATTTCTCAGCAGAAACTCTACAAGCCAGAAGAGAGTGGAGTCCAATATTCAACATTCTTAAAGAAAAGAATTTTCAACCCAGAATTTCATATTCAGCCAAACTAAGCTTCATAAGTGAAGGAGAAATAAAATCCTTTACAGACAAGCAAAGGCTGAGAGATTTTGTCACCACCAGACCTGCCCTACAAGAGCTCCTGAAGGAAATGCCAAACATGGAAAGGAACAACCGGTAACAGCCACTGGAAAAACATGCCACAATGTAAACACCATCAATGCTAGGAAGAAACTACATCAACTAATGAGCAAAATAACCAGCTAACATCATAATGACAGGATCAAATTCACACATAACAATATTAACCTTAAATGTAAATAGACTAAATGGTCCAATCAAAAGACACAGGATGGTAAATTGGATAAAGAGTCAAGACCCATCAGTTTGCTGTGTCCAGGAGACCCATCTCACATGCAGAGACACACATAGACTCAAAATAAAGGGATGGAGGAAGATCTACCAAGCAAATGGAAAACAAAAAAAGGCAGGGGTTGCAATCCTAGTCTCTGATAAAACAGACTTTACACCAACAAAGATCAAAAGAGACAAGGCCATCACATAATGGTAAAGGGATCAATTCAACAAGAAGAGCTAACTATGTTAAATATATATGCACCCAACACAGGAGCACCTAGATTCATAAAGCAATCCTTAGAGATGTACAAAGAGACTTAGACTCCCACACAATAAAAATGGGAGACTTTAACACACCATTGTCAACATTAGACAGATCACTGAGACAGAACGTTAACAAGGATATACAGGAATTGAACTCAGCTCTGCACCAAGCGGACCTAATAGACATCTACAGAACTCTCCACCTCATATCAACAGAATATATATTATTCTCAGCACCACATCACACTTATTCCAAAATTGACCACATAGGTGGTAGTAAAGCACTCCTCAGCAAATGTAAAAGAACAGAAATTATAACAAACTGTCTCTCAGACCACAGTGCAATCAAACTAGTACTCAGGATTAAGAAATTCAATCAAAACCACTCAACTACATAGAAACTGAACAACTTGCTCCTGAATGGACTACTGGGTACATAATGAAATGAAGGCAGGAATAAAGATGCTCTGTGAAACCAATTGGAACCAAGACACAACATACCAGAATCTCTGGGACACATTTAAAACAGTGTGCAGAGGGAAATTTATAGCACTCAATGCCCACAAGAGAAAGCAGGAAAGATCTAAAATTGACACCCTAACATCACAATTAAAAGAACTAGAGAAGCAAGAGCAAACACATTCAAAAGCTAGTGGATGGCAAGAAATAACTAAGATCAGAGGAGAACTGAAGGAGATAAGAGACACACAAAACCCTTCAAAACCTCAATGAATCCAGGAGCTGGATTTTTTAAAAGATCAACAAAATTGATAGACCGTTAGCAAGACTAATAAAGAAGAAAAGAGAGAAGAATCAAATACATGCAATAAAAAACTATAAAGGGGATATTACCATCGACACCGCAGAAATACAAACTACCATCAAAGAATACTATAAACACCTATACGCAAATAAACTAGAAAACCAAGAAGAAATGGATAAATTCCTAGCCACATAACACTCTCCCAAGACTAAACTAGGAAGAAGTTGAATCCCTGAATAGACCAATAACAGGCTCTGAAATTGAGGCAATAATTAATAGTCTACCAACCAAAAGAAGTCTGGGACCAGACGGATTCACAGTCGAATTCTACCAGAGGTACAAGGAGGAGCTGGTATCATTCCTTCTGAGACTCTTCCAATCAATAGAAAAAGAGGGAATCCTCCCTAACTCATTTTATGAGCCCACAATTATCCTAATACCGAAGCCTGGCAGAGACACAACAAAAAAAGAGAATTTTAGACCAACATCCCTGACGAACATCGAAGCAAAAATCCTCAATAAAATACTGGCAAACCAAATCCAGCAGCACATGAAAAACCTTATCCACCATGGTCAAGTGGGCTTCAGCGCTGGGATGCAAGGCTGGTTCAGCATATGCAAATCAATAAACATAATCCAGCACATAAACAGAACCAAAGACAAAAACCACATGATTATCTCAATAGATGCAGAAAAGGCCTTTGACAAAATTCAACAGTCCTTCATGCTAAAAACTCTCAGTAAATGTGGTATTGATGGAACATATCTCAAAGTAATAAGAGCTATTTATGACAAACCCACAGCCAATATCATACTGAATGGGCAAAAACTGGAAAAATTCCCTTTGAAAACTGGCACAAGACAGGGATACCCTCTCTCAACACTCCTATTCAACATAGTGTTGGAAGTTCTGGCTAGGGCAATCAGGCAAGAGAAAAATAAAGTGTATTCAGTTAGGAAAAGAAGAAGTCAAATTGTCCCTGTTTGCAGATAACATGATTGTATATTGAGAAAACCCCATCATCTCAGCCCAAAATCGCCTTAAGCTGATAAGCAACTTCAGCAAAGTCTCAGGATACAAAATTAATGTGCAAAAATCACAAGCTTTCTTATACATCAGTAACGGACAAACAGAGAGCCAAATCATGAGTGAACTCCCATTCACAATCAAAGAGAATAAAATACCTAGGAATCCAACTTACAAGGAATGTGAAGGACCTCTTCAAGGAGAACTACAAACCACTGCTCAAGGAAATAAAAGAGGACACAAACAAATGGAAGAACATTCCATGCTCATGGATAGGAAGAATCAATATTGTGAAAATGGCCATACTGCCCAAGGTAATTTATAGATTCAATGGCATCCCCATTAAGCTACTAATGACCTTCTTCACAGAATTGGAAAAAATTACTTTAAAGTTCATGTGGAACCAAAAAAGAGCCTGCATTGCAAAGACAGTCCTCAGCCAAAAGAACAAAGCTGGAGGCATCATGCTACCTGACTTCAAACTATACTACAAGGCTACAGTAACCAAAACAGCATGGTACTGGTACCAAAACAGTGATATAGACCAGTGGAACAGAACAGAGCCCTCAGAAATAATGCCACACATCTACAACCATCTGATCTTGACAAACCTGAGAAAAACAAGAAATTGGGAAAGGATTCCCTATCTAATAAATGGTGCTGGGAAAACCTGGCTAGCCATAAGTAGAAAGCTGAAACTGGATCCCTTCCTTACACCTTATACAAAAATTAATTCAAGATGGATTAGAGACTTAAATGTTAGACCTGAAACCATAAAAACCCTAGAAGATAATCTAGGCAATACATTTCAGGACATAGGCGTGGGCAAGGACTTCATGTCTAAAACACCAAAAGCAATGGCAGCAAAAGCCAAAATTGGCAAATGGTATCTAATTAAACTAAAGAGCTTCTGCACATCAAAAGAAACTACCATCAGAGTGAACAGGCAGCCTACAGAATGGGAGAAAATTTTTGGAATGTATTCATCTGACAAAGGGCTAATATCCAGAACTTACAAAGAACTCAAACAAATTTACAAGAAAAAAAAAAACCCATCAAAACGTGGGCAAAGGGTATGAACAGACACTTCTCAAAAGAAGACATTTATGCAGCCAACAGACATATGAAAAAATGCTCATCATCACTAGCCATCAGAGAAATGCAAATCAAAACCACAATGAGATACCATCTCACACCTGTTAGAATGACGATCATTAAAAAGTCAGGAAACCAGTAAATTGTGGTATGGGAAACCAAACTCATGTCTATTCCATGGCAAAGCCCATGCTCTTAAACACCATGGTAGATTGCCCAGAGTAAATGTTTGTTGAATTGAACTGTTAAGCTGAACATCAAAATATTAAAGACACTTTCATGAAATGGGTTTTATTTTCAATTTTACAACAGAAGCTAAGTATTTGTTACTTTCACTTTTTTGGTAACTTCAGCTCAGAAAGTTGAATATGAATGATTCTACATTTACTTTAAGTGAGTCGTGCATTCAACTTACAAAAGAAAAAAATAGAATCTCAAAATTTTAAGTCTTACATTTCCTGACTATTAGGTTTAGCTATTTTCTTGCCTATTCATTTCCCTTTTGGTAATGGGGCTTTATCACATGTCATATCAATTTATTTTCACAAATAGAGTTTTTCTGAATCTTAGATCTGGAACTGTAGCAAATGTTATATAATTGTTTATTGTAATTTTAAATTTAATTAAAAATATTAAATCAGCATCCATCTTAAAAAAACACACATACTGTACTGAGGTTTACATCTGCCTTTTATGGTTTTTTGTGAGTACTGTAATTTTGAAAAATAATGATTCATATATTCTAATGTGTAAAAACCATAAGTCATACTAAATAAAATAATTCATTTCTAAATTAAAAAAAAAATAAAAATAAAAATAAAAAGTCAGGAAACAACAGGTGCTGGAGAGGATGTGGAGAAATAGGAACACTTTTACACTGTTGGTGGCACTGTAAACTAGTTCAACCATTGTGGAAGACAGTGTGGCGATTCCTCAAGGATCTAGAACTAAAAATACCATTTGACCCAGCCATCCGATTACTGGGTATATACCCAAAGGATTATAAATCATGCTGCTATAAAGACACATGCACACGTATGTTTATTGCGGCACTATTCACAATAACAAAGACTTGACACCAACCCAAATGTCCATCAATGACAGACTGGATTAAGAAAATGTGGCACATTTACACTATGGACTGTACTATGCAGCCATAAAAATGGATGAGTTCATGTCCTTTGTAGGGACATGGATGCAGCTAGAAACCATCATTCTCAGCAAACTATCGCAAGAACAGGAAACCAGTCACTGCATGTTCTCACTCATGGTTGGGAATTGAACATTGAGAACACTTGAACACAGAAAGGGCACCATCACACACCGGGGCCTGTTGTGGGGTGGGGAGAGTGGGGAGGGATAGCATTAGAAAATATACCTAATGTAAATGATGAGTTAATGGGTGCAGCACACCAAAATGGCACATGTATACATATATAACAAACCTGCAGGTTGTGTACATGTACCCAAGAACTTAAAGTATAATAAAAAAGAAGAAGAAAAAAAAAGAGGCAGTATACGTTAATTCAATTTTTAAAGTGTTGAAAAAAATTGTGCTATTTAGGTGTGCAAAGCATTGTAAAAGACATTTTTATTCATTTGTAATGCTGCAAGTGTCTTTTGGTCTCTTTGATGAAGCCAATTTGGGAAGCCATGGGTAAAAGCAGAACAACAGTTAAAGCCAGCCACTTGGAAGTCACTGTGGGATTTTCATTCAGTTTTATCACCTCAGAATGAATTAAATAGGCAAAGGATTAGGGAACTTTGAACGATTTCTGCACTGGTTCTAATATTAATCTGGTGAAAAATTTGGTTGAGTTTCAGCATTGCTGTCAGCTTCTCCTATTATATAATGAGTGAGATTGACCAAGTGATCTCCAAATACCCTTCCAGCCTTAGAACTCTATGAATCTGTGTTTTTGTTTCTATTATCCAGGAAACAAAGGAAACAATTGATTATTACATACTTTAATTTCAGCTAGAACAAAAGGTTTTATGGGGTATGAGGCTCTTTTGCTTCATGGAAACTATGTGGCCTGGGGTAAACTAAGACAGTTTCTTCAAGTGTCTGTGCCTTCAGAGGTGAAATAGTAATAATTTAATGGGTCCTACCAACCTCAGAGTGTTTTTACATTTTCCACTGAGAGAAAATAGGTGTAAAGACACTGCTAATTTTAAATACAACACAAACACATATATTTGTCTTCCCTTGACATACTACTTAATATAGTTTGGCTCTGGGTCCCCACCCAAATCCCATCTTGAATTGTGCTCCCATAATTCCCACATGTTGTGGGAGGGACCTGGTGGGAGATAATTGAATCGTGGGGGTGGTTTCCCCCATACTGTTCTTGTGGTAATGAATAAGTCTCATGAGATCTGATGGTCTTATAAGAGGCTTCCACTTTTGCCTCTTTCTCATTCTCTCTTGCCACAGTCATGTAAGAAGTGCCTTTCATCTTCCACCATGATTGTGAGGCTTCCCCAGCCACATGGAACTGTGAGCTCATTAAACCTATTTTTCTTCCCAGTCTTGGGTATGTCATTATCAGCAGTGTGAAAATGGACTAATACACTAAATTTGTACCAGAAGAGTGGGGTGCTGCTGAAGAAGTACCTGAAAATGTGGAAACAACTTTGGAACTGGGTAACAGGCAGAAGTGGGAACAGTTTGGAGGGCTCAGAAGAAGACAAGAAAATGTGGGAAGGTTTATAACTCCCTTGAGACTTGTTGAATGGCTTTGACCAAAATGCTGATAACTATATGAACAATGAACTCCAAGCTGTGGTGGTCTCAGATGGAGATAAGAAACTTGTTGGAAACTGGAGTGAGGGTGACTTTCATTACGTTTTGGTAAAGAGACTGGTGGCATTTTGCCCATGCCCTAGAGATTTGTGGAACTTTGAACTTGAGAATAATGATTTAGAGTATCTGGTAGATGAAATTTCTAAGCAGCAAAGCATTCAAGGTGTGACCTGGGTGCCACTGAAGGCATTCAGTTTTAAAAAAGAAATATACCATAAAAGTGTGGAGTATTTGCAGCCCGACCATGTGATAGAAAAGAAAATTCCATTTTCTGAGGTGAAATTCAAGCCTGCTGCAGAAATTTGCATAAGTAACAAGGAGCCAAATGTCAATCACCAATACAATGGGGAAAATGTCTCCAGGGCATACCAGAGATTTTTGCAGCATTCCCTCCTTTCACAAGCCTGGAGGATTAGGAGGAAAAAAATGGTCTTTCTGCTGTATGCAGTCTAGAAACTTGGTGCCCTGTGTCCTAGGTGCTGCGGTCATGACTAAAAGGGCAAGGGTACAGCTTGGGCTGTTGCTTCAGATGGTGGAAGCCCCAGCCTTGGCAGCTTCCATATGGTGTTGAGCCTGTGGGTACATAGAAGTCAAGAATTGAGGTTTGGGAACTGCTGCCTAGATTTCAGAGGATGTATGGAAATGCCTGGATGCTCAGGCAGAAGTTTGCTGCAGGGGTGGGGCCTTCATGGATAACCTCTGCTAGGGCAGTGTGGAAGGGAAATGTGGGGTCAGAGCCCCCCATAGGCTCCCTACTGGGACACCACCTAGTGGAGGTATGAGAAGAGGGCTACCATCCTCCAGACCCCAGAAAGATAGATCCACTTATAGCTTGTACCATGTGCTTGGAAAAGCCACAGACACTTGGTGCCAGCCCATGAAAGCAGCCACGAAGGGGGCTATACCCTCAATGCCACAGGGACAGAGCTGCTCAAGGCCATGGGAACCCACTTCTTGTATCAGCGTAACCTGGATGTGAGACATGGAGTCAAAAGGGATCATTTTAGAGCTTTAAGATTTGACTGCCCTGCTGGATTTCGGACTTGCATGGAGCCTGTATCCTTGTTTTGGCCAATTTCTCTCATTTGGATAAATGTATTGGCTGTATTTATCCAATACCTGTACCTTCTTTGTAACTAGGAAGTAAATAACTTGCTTTTGATATTACAGACTCATAGGCAGAAAGGATTTGCCTTGTCTCAGATAAAACTTTGGACTGTGAACTTTTACATTAATGCTGAAATGAGTTAAGACTTTGGGGGACAGTTGGGAAGGCATGATTGGTTTTAAAATGTGAGAGCGTGAGATTTGGCAGGGGCCAGGGGCAGAATGATATGGTTTAGCTCTGTGTCCCCACCCAAATCTCATCTTGAATTGTACTTTCGTAATTCCCACATGTTGTTGGAGGGACCTGGTGGGAGATAATTGAATCGTGGGGAGGATTTCCCCCATACTGTTCTTGTGGTAGTGAATAAGTCTCACAAGATCTGATGGTTTTATGAGAGGTTTCTACTTACACTTCTTTCTTGTTCTCTAGTACCCCCACCATGTAAGAAATGCCTTTCACCTTCCACCATGATTGTGAGGCCACTCCAGCCACATGAAACTGTGAGTCCATTAAACTTATTTTTCTTTGCATCTCAGGTATGTCTTTATTAGCAGTGTGAAAATGGATTAATACATTCCTTATATAATGTAATGGGATAAAGTATTAAAGTACTAAGGAAGTATATGTGTTTAGTGTGTGTGTGTGTGTATTATTCTGACTACTGACATATACCTTACTCCATTACATAAAACTCTTTACCTAGTGTTATATTTAATTTGCATAGGTCTTATATCTGCACTACATTGTTATTCCAAGGCATTGAGCAGTTTCTTGAATTGAACAGTTTCTTGAGTTAGAGGTAATATGTTCAGTTTATTCATCTTTAAAATTCCCACTGTCTCAACTCTTGTAGGTACTTCAGACCCAGTTTCAATGCCAAGCTTGGATTGCAGCCAGCCTACATGCTTACTGTCATCAAAGATCATGGTATTAGCCTGGGCATTGCTGTGGAGCAAATGTAAGGCTGAATTTGGTAAAAAATACAATTGCCTTCTCCTTCTCCAGTCTCAGAGCATGTCTCTTTATTAATCCTTTTTTTTAAAAACAGTTCTAGTAACCTATTGTTGAAATGCAATAAACTGCCTATTTAAAGTACACAACTTAATAAGCTTTGACATATGTATAAACCCATTAAACCATCACCATAATCAAGATAATATTACTAATTGATCCTGATGAATCTTAAGGGAATTCTTCTGTGTTCCCAGCTGGATAATTGTCTCCCTAGAGAGAGATGAAGTTGCGCTGTGGCATTACAAACCCCCAAATCTCAGTGGTTTATTTTTTGCTCACGTTATGTTTATTTTGGGAGGCTGGGTACTGTTCTGCATCCTTCCTATCCTCATTTTGGGGTCTAGGATATCAACACAGTAACTGCCTGGAACACTGTAACAAACAATGGATGGAAAAACAAAAGAAAATGTGGAAAATAAGCACTGACTTTTTAAATTTCCACCTTCTGCCTGCAAATGAAAACTATCTCCGGTGCTCAAATTTCATTGCCGAAGAAATCATAAAAGTACGACTGAATTCAATGCAATAGAGAAAAACAATCTCACCAATGTTTCCAGAAAGAGAGAACAAAACATTTATGTAAAGCCCCATTGCCTATCTACAACTATATTTTAATAGTTAACACTTCAGGAAATATATTTAGAAAAGGAGATAGCTTCTTGCTGTGAATGTCTCCATTTGACCTGTAATTTATTTATTTATTCTTTCAACTTTTATTTTAGATTCAGGAAGGACATATGCAAGTTTGTTACAAAGGTCTATTAAGTGATGCCGAAATTTGATGTACAAATAAATCTGTCACTCAGGTAGTAAGCATGACACCCGAGAGATAGTTTTTGAACTCTTATTGCCCTCCCTCCCTCCTGCTTTTGTATTCCCATTTCTATTGTTCCCATATTTATGTCCATGTGTACCCAATGTTCAGTGAGAATATGCAGTATTTGGTTGTCTGTTTTTGTTTTAGTTTGTTTGGTATAGTGGTTTCCAGCAGCATTCGTGTTGCTGCAAAGGGACACGATTTGCTTCCTTTTTAATAGCTGCATAGTATTCAATGATATATATGTACCACGTTTTCTTGATCCAATCCTCTCCTGATGGACACCTATGTTGATTACACGTCTTTGTTCTTGTAAATAACACTGTGATGAACATAAGCATGCATGTGTCCTTTTGGTAGAATGATTTATTTTCATTTCAGTATCTAACCACTAATAGAATGGCTGGGTCGAATGGCAGGTCAACTCTTAGTTCTTAGTTCAAAAGAAATATCTGAACTACTATCCACAGTGGCTGAACTAATTTACATTTCAACCAACAGGATATAAGTGTTCCTTTTCTCCACGGCCTTGTCAAAATCTGTTACTTTTTAAACTTTTTAACAGAAGCCATTTTGACTGGTGTGAGATGGTATTATGGTTTTGATTTGCATTTCTTTGATGATTAGTGATGATGAACGTTTTCATTTTTTTGGCCGCTTGTATGTCTTCTTTTGAGAAGTATCTCTTCATGTCCTTAACCTATTTTTAATGGGGTTGTTATTTTGCTTGTTGATTTGTTGAACTTCCTTAGAGATTCTGGATATTAGAGCTTTGTTGGATGTAGTTTGTGAATATTTTCTCCCTTCTGTAGGTTGTTTAAGTCCTTGAACGTTTCTGCTGCTGTGAAGAACCCTTTTAGTTTAATTAGTTCCCACTTGTCAATTTTTGTTTTTGTTGCCATTGTTTTTGAGAATTTAGCCATGAATTCTTTGCCACAGTTGATATTGAGAAGGGTATTTTCTAGATTTTCCACTAGAATTGTTATAGTTTAACATCTTACATTTAAGTCTTTAACCCATCTTGAGTTAATTTTTGTATATGGTATAAAGAAGGAGTCCAGTTTCAATTTTCTGCATATGGCTACCCAGTTACCCAGCATAATTTATTGAATAGGCAGTCTTTTCCACATTGCCTATTTTCATCAACTTTGTCAAAGTTCAGAAAATTGGAAGTGCGTGGCTTTATTTCTGGGTTTCCTATTCTGTTATATTGGCTTATGGATCTGTTTGTGTACCAGTACTATGCTATTTAGGTTTTTGTAGTCTTATAGCATAGGTTGAAGTCAGCTAATGTGATGCCTCTAGCTTTGTTCTTTTTGCTTATGTTTGCTTTGGCTATTTGGGCTCTTTTTTGGTTCTCTATTAATTTCTTGATAGTTTTTTCTAGTTTTGTGAAAAGTGACATTGGTAGTTTGATAGAAATAGGATTGAATCTGTAGATTGCTTTGGCAGTATGGTCATTTTAATAACATGGATTCTTCCAATCCATTAGCATAAACTGTTTAATCATGAAAGAAATGTATTTTTTTTTTCCTTTCTTTGTGTCATCTACAATTGTTTTCAGCAGTTTTGTAGTACTCCTTTTAAAAATCTTTCACCTCCATGGTTACATGTATTTCTTGGTATTTTATTCTGTTTCTGGTTATAGTTAATGGGATTGCATTCTTCATTTGGCTCTCAGCTTGAACATATTGGTGTATAAAAATGCTACTGATTTTTGTGCATTAATTTTTGTATCCTCAAACTTTATTGAAGCTGATTATCAGTTCTATTAATAGACAGCTTCTGGCAGTTTTTAGAGTTTTCTTTATGTAGAATCATATTGTCAGAAAAGAGAGATGCTTTATTTTTCTATTTGGATGCCTTTTATTTATTTCTCTTGCCCGATTACTTGTCTGGGACTTCCAGTACTATGTTAAATAGGAGTGGTGAGAATGGGCATTCTTGCATTCTTGTCTTTTTCTACTTCTCAAGGGGAATAGTTCCAGCTTTTACCCATTCAATATATTGTTGTCTGTGGGCGTGATGTAGATGGCACTTGTTATTTTGGGATTTGTGCCTTCAATGCCTTGAGAGTTTCTTGAGGGGTTTTAACATGAAGAAATGTTGGATTTTATAGAATCTTTTTCTGCATCTATTGAGATGATGATGTGGGTTTGTTTTTAATTCTGTTCATGTCATGAATCATGTTTATTGATTTGCACATGTTGAGCCAACATTGTATCCCAGGAATAAAGCAGAATTGATCATGGTAAATTAGCTTTTCATGTGCTCCTGAATTTGGTTTGCTAGTATTTTGTTAAGAATTTTTGCATCTGGGCTCATCAAGGATATTGGCTTGAACTTTTCTTTTCCGCTGTGTCTCTGCCAGACTTTGGAATGAGGATAATGCTTGCTTCATAGAATGAGTCAGGGAGGAGTCCCTCTTCCTCATTTTTTGGAATAGTTTCAGTAGGATTAGAAGCAGCTCTTTTTTATATATTCTGGTAGAACTTGGCTGTGAATTCATGTAGTCTGGGGCATGTATGGTTGGTAGGTTTCTGTTATTGGTTCAGTTTCTGAACTTGTTATTGGTCTGTTTTGGTTTTCAATTTTCTCCTAGTTAAATCTTGCAAGGTTGTGTGGTTCCAGATTTCCTAATCTGTGTGTATACAGATGTTCATAATAGTCTCTAAGGATCTTTTGTATCCATGTGGGATTAGTCGTAGTGTCATTTTTTTCATTTCAGATTGTGCTTGTTCAGATCTGCTCTCTTTTTTGGTTAATCTAGCTAGAAGCCTAACAATCTTGTTTATAGTTACAAGGAAACAACTTTTGGTTTAGTTGATCTTTTGTGTAGATTTTTGAGTCTCAATTTTGTTCACTTCTACTCTGATTTTGGTTATTTCTTTTCTTCTGCTAGCTTTGGGTTAGTTTGTTCTTGTTTGTCTAGTTCCTCCAGGTGCAATGTTAGATTGTTAATTTGAGATCTTTCTAACTTCCTGATGTAAATGTTGGGTGCTATAAATTTTCCTCTTAACATTGCTTTACCTACATTCCAAAGATTTTGGTATGTTGTGTCACAATTTTCATTAATTTCAAATAATTTTTAAATTTTTGCCTTAATTTTATTATTTACCCAAGTCATTCAGAAGTGTGTCATTCAATTTCCATGTAACTATGTGAACCCTGGAGGTATTCCTGGTATTGATTTCTATTTTATTGAACTGTGGTCCAAGAAGGTGCTTGGTATGATTTTGATTTTTTTAAATTTATTGTGACTTGTTTATAGCCAAGCATGTGGTCAATTTAGATTATGTTCTATGTGCAGATGAGAAGAATGTATATTCTGTGGTTGTTAGTCGAAGTATTCTGTAGATGTTTATTAGGTCCAATTGGATCAAGTATCAAGTTTAATTTCAGAATTTTTTTTGTTAGTTTTCTGCCTTAATGATCTGTCTAACACTATTAGTGGGGTACTGAGGTCTCCCATTATTATTGTGTGAATCTTTTTGCAGGTCTAGAATCAGTTTTTGAATCTAGGTGCTCCAGGGTTGGGTGTGTACATATTTAGGAGAATTAAATTGTCTTGTTGAATTGAACCTATTAACATTATGTAATGTCCTTATTTGTCCCTTTTTACTTTTATTGCTTTAATGTCTATTTTATCTGATATAAGAATAGCCACCCCTTCTCTTTTTTGTTTTCCATTTGCAAAATGGATCTTTCTTCATCCTTTAACTTTGTGCCTGTGTGTTTGGTTACATGTGAGCTGGGTCTTTTTAAGACAGCTGACAGTTGGGTCTGAATTTTTCTTTCAACTTGCCACTCTATGCCTTTTTAGTGGGGCATTTAGACCATTTATGTTGAAGGTTAATGTTGATATGTGAAATTTTGATCCTGTTGTCATGTTGTTATCTGGTTATCTTGTAGACTTGATTGTGTAGTTACTTTATAGTGTCTGTGGGCTAGGTACTTAAGTGTGTTTTTGTGGTGGCAGGTATTGTTCTTTCATTTCCATGTTTAAGCACTCCCTTAAGGGCCTCTTGCAATGGTGTTCTAGTGGTAATGAGTTCCCTTAGTCATTCCTTCTCCAAAAAGGATTTTATTTCTTCTTTGCTTATGAAACCTATGAGAAATATTGGTCAGATATGAAATTCCTGGTTGGAATTTTTAAAGTATGCTAAAAATAGGTCCTATCTCTCTGGCTTGTAAAGTTTCTGCTGAGAGGTCTACTGCTAGCCTGATGGGATTCCCTTTGTAAGTGACCTGACCCTTCTCTTTACTTGCCTTTCCCTTTTTCTTTTCATGTTGACCTTGGGAAAATCTGATGATTATAAATCTTGGGAATGGTTATATTGTATAGTATCCAGCAGAGGTTCTCTAAATTTATTAAATTTACATGTCTACCTCTCTAGCGAGATTGAGAAAATTTTTGTGGACTATATCCTCAAATATATTTTGCAAAGTGCTTACTCTCTGCTTCTCTCTCAGGCCTGCCAAAGAGTCATAGGTTTGGTTTCTACATAATTCTGTATCTCTCAGAGGCTTTGTTCAATAAAAAAAAAATTTATTTATTTTTGCCTAACTGAGTTGATTAGAAGGACTTGTCTTTGAGCTCCAAGATTCTTTGCTCAGCTTGATCTATTCTGTTGTTAATGTTTCCAACTATGACTTGAAATTTCTATAGTGAATTTTTCAATGTAAGAAGTTCAAGTTGGGCGCGGTGGCTCACGCCTGTAATCCCGGCACTTTGGGAGGCCGAGGCAGGAGGATCACGAGGTCAGGAGATCCAGACCCTCCTGGCTAACATGGTGAAACCCCATCTCTACTAAAAATACAAAAAATTAGCCGGGCATGGTGGTGGGCGCCTATAGTCCCAGCTACTTGGGAGACTGAGGCAGGAGAATGGCGTGAACCCAGGAGGTGGAGCTTGCAGTGAGCCAAGATCCCGCCACTGCACCACTCCAACCTGGGCAACAGAGCGAGACTCCGTCTCAAAAAAAAAAAAGTTCACTTCAGTTCTTTCTTAACATGGCTGTGTCGTCTTTCAACTCTTGGGTTGTTTTACAGACTTCCTTGAATTGGGTTTCAACTGTCTCTGGGATCTTATTGAGCTTCGTTGCCATCCAGGTTCTGTATACTATGTCTGTCATTTTAGCTGTTCCAATTTATTTAAGAATCATTGCTGGGGAGCTAGTGTGATCATTTGAAAGTAAGGAGACACCCCAGTTTTTGAATTGCCAGAGTTCTCTTGCACTGATTCTTTCTCATCTGAAAGGGCTGGGGTGTTTATCTTTTTCAATTTGCTGTTATTTGGATGCAAATTTTTGTTTTTATATTAAATTGAGTATAGTTGATTGGCTTCGTTTCTGAGTGTTTTCAGTGAGCTAAGGCTATGTTTGGAATCTTCATTTTTGGCTATATTCCTGCATTAGGTTTCACAGGCAATGTATACAGGAAAGATCTTGTTGGTGATGTGATTCAGGCTGTGATCCAGTGGATGGTGCTTGAAAGTAATGGCTGGCAGATAGATTCTCACTCAGCTCCAAAGTTCTGCATTTCAGTGCATACTCATCATTGCTCTGTATTTGGGGAGATAATAGGGTACAGTGACCCCTTTGCCAGGTCCATTCCCAGGCCTTATGGGATCCCCCTCCAATTGCTGGCACTACCTCTGTGTTTCCTTAGCCCCAATGGTGCACTAGCCATCTGTGTTCCCCTTCCTGAGACCAGCCCAAGCTGAAATGTAGGCTGCCAGGAGACCTGTAGCACTACAGAGGTCTGCTGGTCATCTGTGCTTAGCAGAGTCAGAGCGGATTGTGGTATGTCTGCAGGCCATCTGTTGATGCAGTAATTCAAGGGGAGAGAATCTCCAGGAGGGGTGGTGTTGCCATGGGCATGTACCTGGTGTGGCACCCACATCCCATGTTTTTTTTGTATGTGTGTGTGCTGAGCAAACAGCTGTGGGGACTACTTAGCTCACTCTCCCTTGACCAGGTCTCCTTCTGATGGCTGCCCCAGAATCTCATCTGACCCGCTAGTTTTTTCCAAGCCTTCTATACCCAGATTGCTGAGTTATTAGGTGTTCCAGGCTCTTGTGCTCCCTTAGGCAGAGGTTGCAGCTAGCAGACAGGTCACATTCTTCCTAGATTGGCCTTGTAGAGGGAGGCATACCCAGCTCCCCCACCAGCCCATAAACTTGCATCTCACTCTTCTCAGTGTTCTGAGAGTAGGGACTCTTCCTCCTCTCAAGTGCCAGACACAGATTTCAGCTTAGCACTCCTGAACTCTAACCCTTGTTATTAGGACTGGGATGCCAGCTTTTGTCTCCTGGATCCTCAGAGTCAATCTGTGCTATGGGTGCTGATGTGCTCCCAGGATACCAGCAAAATACTCAGGCTAAGCAGGAGATGCTGTGCTGTAGATATGTTCTTGCTGGAGTGTTCAGGCAGGAGCCTTGGAAGGGGCTGATAGATAGGTGGGTACACAGAGCCAATGTGTCCCAGTCCTGCAGGAAAGAGAGCCCTGCTCTCTCCTGGCCCAGAGTTTGTAGTGGTTAGAGTCACTCTGAAGAAGATGGAGAGCCTTAGGAGATGGGCACTCATGGCCACATTTTGCTATAGCAGCCCCAGGTACAAAATCCCCTGGGCTACATACAGGCTCCAGCTCCATCTCTGCCTATTGTCTGGGTAGATCCTGCTGCCAATTCAAATTTCTGTGGAGGTCATGGGATCTCCTGTAGCGAAGATCCCAGAGGTCTAAGAAGAGAGTAAGTTGCCCTGCAGTTGCTTCACTCATCCTTCCTTAAGAGCTATTCAGGATCAGGGGCCAGTTCTGGTGCTCAGCAACCCTGTGCAGGGCTCCCAGCTTCCTCCATCTTCAGCCTCAGAGTCTCTGTCAGTTCTCTGTTGGCTCTCAGTGTTTTCTCTTAAAACATCTGTTCACAATGTATTAGTTTACTCAATATTTTTGTCTCTCTCAGTGGAAGAGGTGCTTCCTGGCTGCATCTAGTCAGCCATCTTGTCCTGAATCTGGCCTGTAATGCAAATCTCTGAGGTTTCAAGAGTCAAGAAGGCATGAACTGCCTTTGTGGAAAAAAGAAGAAAAGATATAGGGCAAAATAAATAATTGATGTATTAATGCATTCTTCAGTCACATATGTGTATTCCAAGGGGAGAATATGATTGGACTGTTAATGTCATATAAACAACTAATGATCATAATAATATCACTGCAAAAGGACTTATTTTTATCTTATGTTTTACATTGGTATTTATTACCATAGGTAAAAAACCTAACATATGAGTCTCTGTAAACACACAGACCACTGAAAATACTGCTTTTGGTTATTATTGCATTGGCAACAAAAAAATATTTTGAGCATCAACTCAATACAAGATCTTTTCTAGAAACCAAAGTTCTGTCACTAAACCAAGCAGATGAGATTCACTACCTTCATGGAGGCTTCAGCTGCAAGAAAGAGAAACTACAACAAATATATAAAACACCTGATACACTGAATGATGAAAGAGCAATAAAAATATAAAGCCATAAAAGAACAAATGTAAGAAAATTAGGAAGTGAGCTGTTCAGGAAATTCAAAGTATTTCTAATTCTGGCATTTATTAATCTTGCAC
Organism: Rhinopithecus roxellana; assembly: GCF_007565055.1. Taxonomy (NCBI): domain Eukaryota; kingdom Metazoa; phylum Chordata; class Mammalia; order Primates; family Cercopithecidae; genus Rhinopithecus; species Rhinopithecus roxellana. The sequence goes on along the minus strand of NC_044549.1, from coordinate 86,837,853 downwards.
ATTTATTATACCATTAACATTCCTTTGGCAGATATTGCTAATTATTCCTGGATATCTACTTCCTAAATTTTGCCAGTGTCTGTGGCGAACAGTTAGAGACCAGTTTCGTTTGCAACTAGGTGTGCCAGGTGGCAATGCTTTGTCCAGTGGCACATGAGTGACATGTGAGCAATTTTTGCACTGAGTTCTTAAAATCGTGCTGCTTGCCTCCAACCCACTCTCTTTTCTTTTCCTGCTTTTTCTTTTCTTTTTTTTTTTTTTTTTTTTTATTATACTTTAAGTTCTAGGGTACATGTGCATAACGTGCAGGTTTGTTACATATGTATACTTATGCCATGTTGGTGTGCTGCACCCATCAACTCGTCAGCACCCATCAATTCATCATTTATATCATGTATAACTCCCCAGTGCAATCCCTCCCTCCTCCCCCCTCCCCATGATAGGCCCCTTTTCCTGCTTTTTCAAAATTGTTATAGATGGAGCAGTTCTTAGACCTAAAGAGAAAACAAGATTCAGGGCCACTTGGCATCCACCAACCTCTCACCTCTGCATCATGTGAGACAAATAAACTTCTATCTTATTTAAGTGTCTGTATTTGGAAATGTCTTTGTTAAAGCAGATTTGCAGCATGCTAACACAATACCTGCTGCCCCAGATTAATTATTATCAGTCCCCCATTTCATGCTTGAAAGTGTCCTGGATTAGACAACAAATGACAAAATCACTATAGCTGTAAATACACAAGTGGTTATTACTATATCATACACTCATTCTCCAACTTTGAGAAATATTTTGCTCCATAAGCATTATTATTCAACTATGCTATTTGTTATAAGAAGCATTCCCACATGTGAACACCCTGAAGGGCAGAGAGTGATGTCTTTTTATGTTTTGAAAGTGAATTCAGACAAACTCTACAAAGCCTTTGAAAATAAAGACAGGACAATAAAGCAGCTCAGCACAATCTTTATTCTTGAAAAACATGGCTTTCAGAGTTATATCGTCATCTTAGAGTTGCAGTGGCTTTCAACTTGAAGATTGCCTGCCTACTAAAAATTAAGAAAATCCAGTGACTCCATGGGGACAGCAAGATCCTAGCCCAGAGTTAAACAGCAAGAGCAAGAAGTGAGACCAGCCATGGTCTTGGAGAAGGGTAGGACTTTTAAGTATTAGATTGCATTTGAGAATTAAAGTAACTTAGCACTTTAAACATTTCTTGAAGATCTGGGATGGAAGGCAAAAATCATATGACACAAGACTGCAAATCAGAACTGGAGATAAATGCTGAAAAAGATTAAGGATCGTGGTCCTGTTCTTGCTTAGGAACATGTGGGCAGGACTACCATTCCTCCTTTCTCTCCAACAAGCAACACCTCACCACTACTTGCCTTGTGCCATCATGACTAACCTTGTGCCTTTTATTCTTGTTTTCATCAAGCACTGGGAATCCCATATAATCCTTCAGTTTCATTTTCAATTTCTTTCCGTGCATTCTCTTTTCTATGTACTTCTACTGCCAATGTCCAACTCCCAAAAATTTTATCAGTGTGCTGGAACTGAGGGTCATGTAGGAGCAAAACCTCCTACATTCTCAGTCTCTGTGCTGAGTGTTAATTTTACCTTCTTGCTGGCACCTGATTTCCCTTTGAGAATGCTGCTTCCTTACAGTTCTCTCAGTTGGTGACTTTTTCCCCATATTCTTATGTATACCTAGAAGTGTGTGAGGTTTCTCCCTTATATTTATGATTGTTTTCAGATATCTCCTTCCTTTTTTCCTAAAAGTTCCTCAGATTGGAAGTTTTAACCGTTAGACTACATTAAACATTACCCAACCTTTTCTGGGTTATTTCATATTTTAACTCCCTGGAGATTTTATCACCTGATTTAAAATTACTTCTAAATTCTCTAAAAATACTTCTCAATTCTCTAAAATTACTTCTCTCAATTCTTAGTAAATTAAATATACATGTGAATGATTCTTCTCATTCCTTGGCCTTTCAATTCTTTTACTTCCTTTGCTCCAGAAATCTTGTTCCAAGATCTTCTTCCAATATATAGTAATTCACTCTCACTGATGTTTCCTGGGTCTTAACACTAATAATCGTATCCCCTTCATGATATAATTTAGCCACCCCATTCAACAAGTAACATCTATCTTTGTCATATGCCTAACACAGGATTTCTTTAACTACAACTGCAGTCCTTTGAGCCTACCAACTTTTTACTCTTTTTCATTCTTTTCATGTCCTTCTCCCTCCTTTAATGAGCTTCATTACATTCCATGGTTAATTATTACAATATTTCCTTTGTATACATGCTCAATTTCCTTCTACCTCACTCTACTTGTTACTCTTAGCTTGTACAGCCTCAATCCTGATTAAATCAGATTTTGTACTTATTTGGCATAGAGAAATTGTTTGAAGAAGAACACACAATGTATTACATAGTCTTACATTTTCATGACCACTCTCTTAGTCTGGTTAAGCTGTTCTAACAAAATACTATAAACTGGGTGGCTTAAAATCAACAAAAATATGTCTTACAGTTCTGAAGACTGGAAAGTCCAAGATCAAGGCCAACTCAGAGTCTGATGAGGAACTCCTTTCTGGCTCATAGACAATGCTTCCTTGCTGTGTCCTCACATGGTGGATGGGTCTAGCTAGCTCTCTGGGGTATCTTTTACCTCAGACACTCATTCTATTTGTGAAAGCTCTACCTTCATAACCGAATTACTGCCCTATCTCTTAATACCATCACCTTGGGGTTTAGGATTGCAACATATAAGTTTGGGGGGACATAAGCATTTAGACCATAGCAACAAACAGTCTCAGATAGTCCCTTAGTGCTTTCCCAAAGTAAGCACACTTTGGCCCCAAGAGCCAAATCTAATCCATTGTCTGATTTTCTTTTAAAGTTTTGTTAAAATATAGTCACACTCATTTATATATGTATCTATGGCTGCTTTTGCTGTTATGCGGGGCTGAGTAGTTGTGAAAAAAACCAGATGGGCCACAAAACATAAAATATCTATATTTATTATCTGATCCTTCATTGAAAGTTTGCTGACCTCTTTTCTTATTTTTTCACTCTCTCATTCTCCTGGAGGACAATTTTTAGCCTTGTTTATCTTCTTCTTAACTTTCCAACAATACTTTCTGAATTCTCACTTTCAACTGATGTTTTTGATTCAATTTTATTCAGTAAAAAAGAAGCAGTAAACACTGGAAGATCTACCTTACCACCATTTCTCTTTCTGCCTACTGCTATGTATGTTAGTTTAATGGACACTTTTTGTTTCAATTGACAATTTTCTGTTTGTTATTACAGAGAAACACGCATGCTGGCATTTGCTCTAAATCCACTTTCCTGTAGTGTACTCAGGATTGTCACTCTAGCAAATTCTTTACTCTACTGAGTGATCCATTTTCCCATCTTTACTGGATTATTCTCTTTAGCATACACACACGCTGCAAATTATTTCATGTTCAAAATTTCTTCATCTGACTTTCAGCTAGTAACCTGCTTTCCAGTCCTCGTTACAGAAAACCTTTTCAAAAGGGCTGTCAGCATCTCTATATTCTCTCCTTGAGCTTATTTGTCTCAGGCTTTTGCCATTCTCATTCAATGGGAACTCAACTGAGTGAGAATGAAAATTGAAAGTTTTCTTATCAGGATTACTCAGGACCTCTATCTGCTAAATCCAGTGTTAAGTTTTTCTTATACATGATCTACTAGCAGAATACAAGAGTGAGTCCCTCCATTTTTCTGCAAACTCTTTCTTGAGCAGGCTTCTAGAACACCATACTGTCTGATGATTTTCTTCCCACTTGACCAGCCACTTCTCTTCCTCTCCCTGACTGTACCACTTTAACGTGAGTCAGACATACTTCACAGAGCTCCGTACTCTCTCTTTTGGTCACCTTATCCACTCTCATGGATTTTGGTACCATCTCTACCTGATGACTCCCAGACCTCTCATCTGAGGTCCAGATAGAGACAATCAACTATTTAAAGGTTTAAAGGAACTTTAAATGTTGCATGTCCAAAATCAAACCCCTGACACCCATCTCCCACCAAAATGTGATTTTGCCAAGAATCTTACCCATCCTAGACAGTGGCATCTCCTCCCACCTGGTTTCTATGGCCAGAAAGACTTCATTCATCTGGGTCCTTTTATTTCTTATTCTTTCTTATGGCAGAAGCTAAGTCCTTACAGTGTCCTGCAAGGTTCTAGAATTTGACTCTCATCCCCTCTGTAACTTACCTCTAACTATTTTTCACTTGCTCTATTTGTCCCAATTCTATAGCTCTTGATTTGAACTTCTAGGAATGTTTTGACCTCAGGGCCATGGTACTTATTTCTCTTTCCTATATCCTACTGACACTTCATAACTGGTATTTCTGCTTTATTTTTCTTCTTATATTTAATACATTCTGGTGTAGCTGTTTTAACAATATATTTTTCTCCCTCCACCCACTAGAATGTAAACTTTATAAAATAAGAATTTTAACATTTTGTTTTTGTCATTTTTTTTCAGTGCATTATCTCCTGCACTTGGAATAGTCTCTGGCTTGTAGAAAGCTTTCATGCCATATTTCTTAAATAAAAAAATGCATTAACATTATTTAAAGACTGCAAAAGTCAGCAGGCATAAAAAAATGATGGAGGAGAGAGAATAAAATGGTTTTCTCAAAAAGACATCCTTTCTTGTCTGACCCTGAAATGCTAGTAAATACAATTAGTCACAAGGTTGTGTGTGCATATTTATTAATTTATATTCTGTTTAATAAAGTATAAGCTGTCAGTTCTGAAAGCTTTTGTTACGGGACCTGAAGTGGAAAATTGGCTGCCTTGCATATTTTCCTTCTTGTGAGTCGAGTTTGGGAGAAATCCCTTATGGTTACACTGAATATGTTCTTTTAGGTTGACTTGGCTTACAGAGTAGTTTACAGCCTTTTAATTCTCATTCACTATGTCTAATCCAACATAAGTCTAAGCTATAAAATGTTCCATTTTTCCCCAGGAAAAAATGGATTATTGATCATGCATCTGCTTGGGATGGTCCAGGTCGCCTTTGAAAAAATCAGGTAAGTAAAGTTCTCACTATCACAGGAAGAGTCAAATGATACAAAACAGCATCTTCTATAGATCTGTGGTATGACGGTGTTCATTAAAATAATTAATCTCTGAACACCATTTTAGTGGATGGACAAGACACACAGCCCAAGAGTTTACAAGATCGCTATTTTAGTACAATTGATTCATTCACTTACTGAATTCATTTCAACTCAATTCCCCAACTAAAATTTTTTGTGCATCTACTATGTGCCAATCCACCATATAAGGAATTGTAGGATTAATAGGTATATATATATATATATATATATATATCCTATTGCTTCTGTCCCTCTGGAGAACCCTTACTAATACACTATAGAAACCAAAAATTCCTATCTTCCTATTCCCACCATCTGATGCCCATTCACACAATGTCAGAAAACAATTCTCTGGTTTTGAGGCATTCAGACTTGGTTGTGTGCTATGGCTTCTCTCTTTCCCCAGCTTGCAGGCAGCTTATTGTGGGACTTTGCCTTGTAATCATGTGATGGGATGTGGTAATAAATAAGACTTTATAATGAGTCACCATTATTATGGAGTTTAAATTCTATTAGATGAAAATCTAATATGCTAACCAAAAGAAAATGTCAAATAGCAAAGATAATTTTGATGTACATAAAATGGTGATGTGATTGATTGGAGAGCTACTATAGAGTGTTTCAGTGAGTCCTCATAAGGATGAGTTCTAATGACAAGATGAGGCCTAAATGGTCAGGAGGGAAATAAGAAGGTATTGGAAAGGATTATTCCTGGCAAAGGGAACCATGCATCCTGTACTAAGACTTCCAGGTGGGAATAAATAAATACTAAATGTACAGGTGTGTACATTTATGACCAAATAATAGATTAGCCATTACAAGTCCCCTCCTAAAAAAACTTCATTAAATATATATTAATAGAACAGACAATTTTTATAGAAACATGGGCAATGGAGGCCAACAGAAAGTAGCTAAACAAAAACCATATATATTACCACCACCAAAAGATAAGTTACAATTTTCTATGAACATCTAATGTGTGCATATTTATTTATATAATGTGATGAGCATACCTTATTAAATGTATTGTCTCTCTCTCTCTTATTTTTTTTTTTTTTTTATTTTTTATTTTTTTTTTGAGACAGGGTCTTGCTCTGTTGCCCAGGCTGGAGTGCAGTGGTCTGATCATGCATGGGTCAAGCCCCAAGGCCTCTTCCTGCCTTGTCCTCCTGAGTAGCTGGGACTGCAAGTATGCACCACCAAGCCTGGCTAATATTTTATTTTTATTTTTGTAGATATGGGTTCTCACTATGTAGCCCAGCCTGGTCTCAAATGTTATCCAGCCTGGTCTTGAACTCCTGGACTCAAGCGATCCATCCCCCTTGGCCTCCTGAAGTGCTGGGATTACAGGCATGAGTCACTGTGCCTGGCCATAATATACGGATTCTCTAAGAGGAAAACTCCCATTAACCAGATTCCAAGTTTGGTGTTTATGATTATGACAGACTTAGCCAGTAATTGTGGAATTCTGGCAGTGGTCTACCAACTTGTATCCTACAATCATGGCAACATTTTTCAATTTTGATTTAATTTTATTTTTGTTCATGTTAAACACCTTATGCAAAAGTCATAACTATATGTGATGATTATTATTAGGTATCCAATTTGACTGGATTAAGGGATGCCTGGATGACTGGTGAAGTAGTTTCTGGGGTGTCTCTGAGGACGTTCCCAGTGGACACTGACTTTTGAAACAATGGACTAGAAGAGAAAGACCCACCCTCAGTGTGGGTGGACACCATCCAACCAGCTTCCAGTGTGACTGGAACAAAGCAGGCAGAAGAAGGAGAGTAAGTAAATTGCCAGTGTGACTGGAACAAAGCAGGCCGAAGAAGGAGAGAAAGTAAATTGCCTGCTGAGTCCACTTGCTTTCTCTCTTCCCGTGCCATGCCAGATGCTTGGCTCCCTTTCCTCCTGCCCTTGGACATTAGTCTCCAAGTTCTTCGGCCTTTGAACTCTGGGACTAGCATCCCAGGGGCTTCAGGTCTTCAGTTTCAGAGTAAGAACTGCACTGTCAGCTTCCCTAGTTCTGAAACTTTTGGACTCGGACTGAGCTATGCTATCAGCTTCTTTCTTTCCCAAGCTTGCAGATGGCTTATTGTGGGACTTTGCCTTGTAATCAGGTGAGCCAATTCTTCTTAATAAACTCCCTATATAAATGAGAATTTGTACAAAAACGAAAACATTATATGCATATTTAAGATGTAGTGCCTCTAATTTTCATATCTATAGCGTACAATGTAAAAAATGCACATGCCATCATTACCAAAGCTATTAGAATATGTGTTCAACCATTTGAAATTTTTTTTGAAACAAAAATTTCAAAGTTATTCTAGGATAATGTTTAGGTCAGCTGGAAACTACATAAAAACTCAGGGTAGAGATTCATCTAACATGGTTTCTCCCTTTGCAAGTTCTCTCATTTCAGCAAGTAGAAAGCAAAAGGAACTTGTTTGAACTGTTTTGTTGTTGTTGTTGTTGCCATTGTTGTTATTTGTTTAATGGAAATTCTTTAGCAAAAGATCTAATCAGTTGTTCGTACTGATTGGTTAATTAGAATGCATTTAACCAAGTGCAAAACATCTGGTCAATTTGACTCTATTATTTAAGCTGCCAATTTTATTTTAAAGAAAGAAAACTGATAGCCACACTTGCATCATTATAGCCCCAAATTCCTAAATGGTTTGAATTACTCCCTTTCCTCTTTTGGTGAGAATGTTTGGTAGACTTAGTAACCAGCATAAGTATTCAAGTTCAATTATCTAAATAGAAATGGTACCCCAAATTTGTGTACTTCAAACTAAAACAAAGCCAACAAGGACAAGAAAACATGTTGCTAAAAATTGTTGACTCTGTTCTGATCTCTCAAAGCAGATGGACTGGATCATGGTAAGGGCGAGGAGAGCAACCTAGGCAACAGGCTTGCTTCATGATTGCTTTAATCCCAGGCCAGCTCACACAGTACATCAGAAGAATGAACCTCTTTCTCTGCCCATTGTATGCCTTATTTCACATAGTGATTCTGAGTAGTGAACACTGAACAATGCAATTTGCAATTACATGAAGTATTAACCACATTGATCTGACCAGTATCAGTGGGAGAAGTGCCCAGACATTCTCAAATGCATGCTTGAACTGATCATCAAAAATCTCTGCTTCCTTTGTTACAGCATTTTTAAAAGCTTAAATTTGAATGTAAAAATATGTTTTTGTCAGTTTCACACTTCCTTATCTCACTCTCGACAACAGTAATACCAGGAGCTGCAAGTAATATGTATTGAATGTTTACACGGTTTATCCCCCCAGTTACCTTCATTTTTTAGAAAAGGGTACCTAGGCTTGGAGGGGCTAAGTAACTTCTGCAAGGTTAGAGAGCTACTAACTGATGCAACTGAATTCAAGTTCATGTCATCCAGCTCCACAGCAAGTGTGCTTAACTGCTGTATTAGCAGGTTCATGAGAATAGAGACCTGAGAACACCAATAATAATATCAAAAAGGAGTGTGACTATGCTCAAGAATAAATTTTATTAATTTATATTAAATAATTACAGGTTAAGCATTCATTATCCAAAAACCTTGGGACTAGAAGTGTTTTAGATTTTGGACATTTTCTGGTTTTGGAATATTTTCATGTACATAATGAGATATCTTGGGGATGAAACTCAAACGTGAATTCGTTTATGTTTCATATCTACCTTATACACACAACATGAAGGTAATTTTACACAATATTTTAAATAATTTTGCGCATGAAACAAAGATTGTATACACTAAATCATCAGAAAGCAAAGGTGTTGCTAAGCCGCCAACGTGGACAATTGGTTGTTTAGCATCACCATCATTCCTGACTTTCAATTTGTATGCTACTGATGAGCAATCACTTTCTTACATTTATTCACATATAAGTACTTAACAGTAAAAATATAACATACTGTTATTATGGTTAAAAAATGTGTTCAAGGTAACTAAGCAGCACATTAGCATCACCAGAATACTTGTATGAGCTGTTAAACAATAGCAGCAGTAAATGATGGCAGGCTTTTGTCTCCACTTACAGACTTACAGTGTTTTTTTTTTTTTTTTAAATTCAAAAGCTTACTGTACACTTTATTATTTTATTTTACTTTTTAGCTAGGAAGGAATATCAGAAACAGCTGAGGGACCATAACGTGTATCCCATAGGGATGAGGAGGCGTTCTGCTGAATGGTTTTTTAAAATGCTTCTTCCAGAGTCATCTGCCTTAGTAACAACAGTTTTATCTTAGAAGACTCTCTGATTTTATAAACTGACATGACTTCTTGTTCTGTTACAACTCTGTGCTCCTCTAATCCTTCAACAGGTCCATCACACATTTTTCCTATGTTGTCTATAGGCACTTTTTCTGCAGTGTTAATAAAGTCATTTTTATCATTGCTATTATTATGATCACCTAGATTCAAAAGCATTTTGGCTATTTCACCATCAGTCAATGAATGAACAACTGGAGCCTCATTATCAATGTTAAACAAGTTCTTCAATATTCACTTCTTTCAGCTTACTGATGGATGCTGAAGGTGTATTTTGTGCTTTTGTAAGGAGGTTAGACATTATTTCTTTTCCACACGTGATATATGGAATTCTTCAAAGTTACTACCTTATTCATCATCATCACTGAACACAGTCACAAGGCAAAGGTTGTGCCAGGCATACACAACTGTGTCCTCAGTCACTGTGTTCCAAGCATTGGCAATGATATATGTGGCATCCATCATGCTAAAGTCCTTTTGAAAATCTTCCAGACCCATGCCTCTCTATTCACTGCTGCTAGCATGGTATTCAAGAAAATACTTTTATATTTACTTTTCATTGATCTAAGGAGATCCTGGTCACATGACTTAATAGTCATATTTGAGGAAATGTATATGACATACATATTTCTTTTAATGAGAATTTCAGCTGGAAGTGGAGCAGAATAGTTGTCAAGGGAGAACAAAATATTGCAGTCATCATTCAGTCCACCTTCCCTGCAGTGAACATGAGCCACTGCTACAAAATGTTTGTGAAACCAATCAGAAAAGATATCCCTGATAATATTTGTCTATTTGTTTGCATAAAAAGTGGACTGGCAAGATGCTCACTACTTGAAAACAGTGAGGATACAAGCTTTTGTCTATCACAGCAAGTTTATGTTTATGTCTGTCTGCTGCATTAGCACATCCCAGCATAGTTATTCTCTCCTTGACATCCATAATTCTTATTGGGACTCTCTCATCAGTTAAACTTCGTATCTCTCTGAAGCAATATGACAAAACAGTGATGTTTCATCAGCATTATAGAGTTGTTCTGGCATCAAATTTCATCAACAATGACTTTGATAAACTTGTCAATGAAATTCTTTACTGGTTCATGATTAGCAGATGCTTTATCAGCAAAAATCTTTAAAAAATAATGCCATGTATTTTCCTAAATTTCTTCAATCAGCCTGTTGAATATTTAGTTTCTTTCAATTTTCAGTTTATTGTAATATATCTTTGCCTGTTTCATGATCAGCATACTCTTAAGTGACATGTGTTCACTGTGACTCTGACAGATCCACATTTCAATACACAATTGAGATCTTCATTTTTAGCTATATACAGTGTTTTAAAAAATATTTTTTAACTTACGTTCATCACTTTCAGCATAAAATTTCAACAGTTTGTCCTTCTCTTTCTTCAGGTCATGTACAATAGCCACTCCAACACCATACTCTACTGTAAGGCATTTCACATTGACACTGCTGTCCAGTTGTTCTCCAACAGCTTCACTTTCTGTTCTATAGATAGACATAAATACTTCCGCTTTTCAAAATCACTGTTACTCATAGGGGTGTCTTCAGGCTTGTTGATATTTTCAATAATATCTTTTACCACAAAGAGCAAGTAAAACAAAATGAGTAATACATACAGATCATGGCTCCATGTAGGGCATTGTGGGAAACCTACCACTAGTGTGTCTGGCCTATACACATGCCTTTTTAATATCCTTTGTGGATGTATTTCCATGGGGAAATCTGGGCTGATGTGGCATAGAGATATTACAGATGAAGGAGTATTTCTTTCTCTTGGGGATACCAAATAAACTGTGTGTTGCCTGCATTTTGACTGTGAGGTCAGGGGTAGAACTTTCCATTTGTGGCATCATGCCAGGATTCAAAAAGTTTCAGATTTTGGAGCATTTCAGGTTTCAGATTTTTGGATTAGGGATTCTCAACCTGTACAGTCATCATATGCTTTTACCAGTTATCAAATGAAATTGTGAAGTCTATTATATTTTGAACTACATTATGATATACCTGTCTTCCCCAATCTTGATAGGCTCCTTGCACATGTTTCTATTAGCAAGGCCAGGTGACCTGTTCCTTCTCGATCTTGAGCTATGCAAGGTCAAATAAATTTTTCTTCTTGTGTCTCCAGTAATTGTCACAGTCTTGGAAGCATAGTCCTAAAGTCATAAATGCAGTGAAATAATTGTTGCTGAATAAATTTTGCTACTTACACTCAGAAGAATAAACAAGATGACCTTTGAGTGTCTCCCAACTTTGTTATTTCTTAACACAGGTCTTCATAGAAAACTTACTGTTCCTAACAGCTATTTAAAACACTGAAATGTCTTGCTAGAGTAATACATTCAGATGTTTAGGAAAGTTCATTAGTCAGCTTTAATATAGCTGAAAATGACCATTTCTCAGCATGACTCAGCAGTTTTCATATGTTGGTACAGCAATGGGTTGGCAAAATTAAATACATATATTAATTTCCTAATAATAGGATAACTATTCTTAAGTAAATAACAGGGTTTTTAAATGTTCACTTGCCACAGGGCCTGAAAGCACAGAAACCCATCACATGGTTCTGTTTTTTCGTGTCCAAAAAAAGAAGAACATGGCTGCTGGAATCAAACTTTGCTTTTGAAAGCTAACTCCATCAACTTCCAGATATAGAACCTTGGGCAAATTTTGCAAGCCATTTGCCTTAATTTTCCATAAGATGCTTGTGAGGACCAAATGAACTAAGCAATGTAAAGCACTTAGAACAATGTCTGACACACAGCCCTTAATATAATTTGTCTAACTTCATGTCATTTTAAAATTCAGAATATCAATAATTATGAGAATTACCCCTTTTTACATTTGCTTTGGAACTACAACATGCAAAGACAACTACACAATAATGGCATTTTTGTCTCAAAATGTGTTTTCCAACTATAGCTTTATGTCTTAGTTTAATGAAAGGGAAGGCTAGGGGATCTATCACCTATCAGGCAGTGCCCCTGTTTGTGTGAACTTGTCTAATCCTCAAATCATCTTCATAAATAAGGCTTAGAGAAATTAACTTATTTAGAGTTACACAGCTTGTCAGTGACCGAGGTCAGATTCAAACCCAGTTCTCTCTCATTTAGAAAATGATTCTCTAGAGCAATGTTTTTCATTAGGTGGGTTGAAGAGCTTTTAGGGACACTGGAGTTATTACAACTGGCTGTTTAATCTACATGTGCAGAAAGTGCTGTCTGCAAACTGAAGTGCTGCTATGTTTCATACAGACATGAAACAGAATTTTAGCATGCTGTTAAGAATAAATACAAATGTAGTATTTTAATAAATTCATAAAATCTTGTTCTTTTATAGTACTCAACTAACAGATCATAAAAATAAAACTCATCATGTAGAGAGATCCATGAAATTTGTCATTTAAAGAAAGTTATAAGGCCCTGCTGTAGCTCTTTCTCTAAGACATGGAGGAGAACTACATAACTAGAGGGAACAGTCACAGTATATATCATATACAGGACTTATAATGGACCTAGAAGAAAGGTGAGGCCCAATATAGTAAGTGTCTACCATCATGAATTTTTATTGAATGAATAAATGAATACATATGTAGATACATACATAGAAATGGAAATGGTCAGTTTGTTTAAAGTCGGTGGAACCAGCCTAAGAACAATTAGGATGGCTTCATTAGCAAGGGAACTATAATTATCTCCCCTTTTCCTGCCCATGAGAAGATCTAAAATAGCTTTTCCCAGAAATGTCCATTCCAGGAAAGTGAGAATTTGTATTTCTTTATGGAAAGTTTTGTGTGGTCAAGTAAGTTGGCAAATGCTGTACTCTATCTTTTGGAGATTTGCCAGGCACATAAGTAAATTACAGGCTCCGAGAAATCTTACGGTTAAAAAAAAAAAAAGAAAACTCAGAAATTCCCTAACCTATTGGATCACAGAAGCCCATTCTCCTGTAACACCTATTAGCCTTCTGCAGAACTAGTTATCCAAAGTACATAATTTGGGCAACAATCTTCTACATAATTCTTATCCATCAAGGTGCCAGTCCGTTCCCTTTTGATACTTCATGTGATTAGGCTATTAGTCTTTCTAGTATTTAAATATGAGGGAGGCTATTAGATAGTCTTTCTAGTATTTAAATATGAGGGGGTAAACTCTTTCATAAAAAGAAAACATGCAATTTCTAAAATGGGTCTATAAATTTCAGAAGCTAGAAAAGCAAGACCCCTGCTCTTTGTGATGAGAGCTTATGAGTATCCAGTCAGTGGAACTCCATCTCACTAACTGCCCTTTCTCTGGGTGTTCAGTTGTGTGCTAAGGTTCAACTTCCCCAGGGGAAGATAGCTCTGGGGATTGTTAGCAGGTCACACAGCTGAGTCAACTGCAAAGCTGCTGGGAGGAATGTAATGCTTTTGTAGGTTGGGGAAGAAAATAAACAAAACAACTACTCCTGGGAAACCCTACGACCCAATATAATCAGTAGCAGGTGCCACAAGCTTCCCACCATGGAACATTCCCTTTCCACAGCTGCTAGTCTCTGAAAGGCTTGCAGCTGGTGCCACTTAACAGAGACAGGGAGGCTTTGAGATCTTTCCAGGACCTACTGAGGTGTTGAGAGCAAAGATGTCTGTTTCCAGAAGGTGATCAGAGAGATACCTTCCAAATCCCTTTTAAGAAGGTATGATATCCAGGTGTATGGCCTGATCCCAGGATTCCCTAAGAACATAAAAAGCTGAAGGAAAGCCACAAGCTGATACGCTCGGATCTTATCCACAAATCCTCAAACTTTTGCTCATTGGAAACTACATGCTCTGGACTACATTATCTCCATTGGGAGGTAGAAAGTGAGGAGCATAATGTTCTCTCCTTTGCCCCTCAGTGAACTTACAGCTTATTTTGGTAAGATAATGTGGATGCACTTTAAATAGATAAATCATTATGCAAAGCAATTCATCATCAGCATCTGGCAAATGGAATGGGTGCAACTGCCAGAGGAGGATAGTCCAGGTGGGCAGAACAGTTTTGAGCAAAAACTGGAAGGAAGAAATATATCAGCTCAGTGGAGAAAGAAGAAGAGTTTGGATATAAAAAAGTTCAGACGGGAGACTTGATCTGAAAATGAATCTTGGATGTCAGGCTAAAGAGTGCAGTGTAGGCATTAATATTTAATAAACAAAAAATGAGCTAGCTCCATCTATCTCTAATATTATGCCCTCTTCCCCTAAAAGCATACTCTCATTGCTCTGTTCATACCCAACTATACACTATTACCCGCATACACCATGTTTTTTCATGCTTTTGTCTGTCAACACTATTCTCACTCTTCAGAATGACGATTCTATCTTTGCATCTTGTTGACTACACCCTATGGTTTAGGTAACTCAAATATTCCAGGTGACCTGTTATTCAGTACAAATGAGGTCATATAACACCAATGCTCAGACTACCAGAGTATTTAGCTCTGCCTATGTGACCGTTAGATATCAGCCCCCTCTCAGCATCTTTCCTGCTATTTCTGAAGAGTTCTCATGAGAACTGTTCACATCACAATTTATTTTTTATTTTAATCTGTTGCCCACAGGCCAAGTACTCTTTGGAGAACTGTCTCTCCTGCTGCTGACTGAGCCATCATGCCATCATTCAGCAATGGCCATGCTAAGCTCTCAAAGGGCCAGAGCTTATGAACTAGGAATAACAGGGTTGGGGACAGATGGTATGGAAGAACAGGCATTGTGCTAGTTTTTTCTCACCAAGTTTTCTTTAAGAAACTGAACTTAAAATTGTGAAGCCATACAACGAATTTCTTGGCTTTCATAACTGAAAAGTTCATTCAGTCGTGGCTGGATTCAAGACCTTGTATGATGTCATCGGGATCTGAACTTGGTCACCCCTTCTATGTCCTGGCTTTGATTTTCATTTTTCTGTTTCAGGCTCAGGTACATGTACAGCTGCATCGCCAGTCACAGAAGAGCTTCTGTTTCACAGGCATGTCAAAAATGTACGGAGATGACCTCCGCTTTGTCTGATTTGTGTCACATCCCCAACCCTGAACCAAAAACAATAGAAATAGAACATATTGACCAAACAGGATTGTATCATGATTTACCAATGCATCTAAGGGTGAATAGGTCCTGCCCCTCTCTGTAAAATGAGAAAAACCTGCTTCCTAATAGCAAAAGAGAAACTTGGAGAATAGTACCACAAAATTAATAAGTAGATGTGAAGGAAATAAACATATTTCACTCCAAAATATAATTCTTTGACATAGTTTGAGATGGCTATCAAGGGGCCAACAAACAGAAGTTGCCTTGCAAAGCTGTCTTTTGTGGAGGAGATTTGCATCTGAAGAGAATTTGCCTTAATGCAGCCAGTCCTCTTGTCCAGATCTAGGAAACATTAAATAAGAGTCTGACACCTTTAAAAGTCTGAAAGAAAATTTGCCATCTATTCTCTCTAAGGGCTGCTACTTGTGAGATTTCATCTACATAAGACCATCTTTGCTAGCTAAAATTAACTCATGATGAATTAAAGATTGAAACGTAAAACCTCAAACTGTAAGAATCCTGAAAGAAAACACAAGAAATACCATTCTGGATGTCAGCCTTGGGAAAGAATTTATGATAAGTCTTCAAAAAATGGTAATAAACTCCAAAATTGACAAATGGGAACTAATTAAACTAAAGAGTTTCTGCAGAACAAAAGAAAAGATCAACAGAGTAAATAGACAAGCTACAGAAAGAGAGAAAATATTCACAAACTAAGCATCTGATAAATGCATAATATCCAGAATCTATAAGAATCTTAATCAATTGGAAAAGCAAAAAACAACCGCATTAAAAAGTGGGCAAAGGACAAGAACAGACACTTCTCAAAAGAAGACATACAAGTGACCAACAAACATGAGAAAATGCTCAGCATCTCTAATCACCAGAGAAATGCAAGTCAAAACCAAAATGAAATAACATCTCATACCTGTCAGAATGACTATCATTAAAAAGTAGAAAAAACAACCGATGCTGATGAGGATGCAGAGAAAAAGGAATGCTTATACACTGTTGGTGGGAATATAAATTAGTTCAGCCACTGTGGAGAGCAGTTTGGAAATTTCTCAAAGAACTTAAAACAGAACTACCATTTGACTTACCAGTCCCGTTGCTGAGTGCATATCCAAAAGAAAATAAATCACTCTACCCAAAAGACACTTGCACTTGTATGTTCATCATAGCACTATTCACAATAGCAAAGGCATGGAATCAATCTAGGTGCCCATCAATGGTAGATAAGAAAAATAAAATGTTGTACATATACATGGTGGAATACTAAACAGCCATAAGCAGGAAGAAATAATGTCCTTAGCAGCAATATGGATGCAGCTGAAGGCCATTATCCTGTTAATTAACACAGGAACAGAAAACAAAATACTGCATGTTCTCACTTATAAGTGGGAGCTAAACACTAGGTACTCATGTACATAAAGATGGCAACAACAGACACTGAAGACCACTAGAAGAGGAAGTGGGGAAGGGTTGAAAAGCTAACTGTTAGGTACTATGCTCACTTCCTGGGTGACAGGTACAATTGTATCCCAAACTTCAGCATCATACAATATTCCTATGTAACAAACCTGCACATGTACCCCCTGAATGTAAAATAAAAGTTGACATTATTTTAAACAAGCAAAAGAAACAAAGATGATAACAGCCCCTTTCTGAAACAAACCCCTTCCTTGCTTGTGGACCTGACCACCTTTGTAAAACTAGCAAATTAGCCACAAGATTATAAATGGCGCAGGGAGTCATGCAGCCAGAGGTCACAAGATTCCTAAACTCCCCAATTGCTCCTATAGATGATATCACAATTGTATAACCTAAGATTGGTGTTTGAAGTATTTTTCAGACCCTACTTTCTGATGGACAAGCTGGCAGCACCCAGACGGTTGAACTGGCTCATCTGGTCTTGTAGCCCCCACTCAGGAAGTGACTCAGAACAAGAAAACAGGCTCTGACTTCCCATGATTTCTTCTCCAGCACAAACAATCAGCATTCTCCATTCTCTAGCCCCCTGCTTGCCAAACTATCCTTCAAAAACTCTAGCCTCTGAATTTTCAGGGAGGCTGATTTGAGTAATAATAAAACCCCTGTTCTTCCATTTAGCTGGCTCTGCATTTTTAAAATTTCTTATTGCAAAAACCTGCTGCTATCAGTGCATCAACTTTTCTGGGTAGCGACCAAGATGAACCTATTGGGTGAGTACATAGGTTTTATTATATATCATATATATATGATGGTGAGGCAGCTGTACGTATGCCTGAGTCTGAAGCAGACAAATGAAAATCAAAGCTAAGACATAGAAGGAGTGACCAAGTTCAGGATGTGATGACATCATACAAGCGCTTGAATCCAGCCATGACTGAATGAACTCTTCAGTTACGAGAGCCAAGTAATTATTTGTATGGCTTAATAATTTTAAGTTTGGTTTCTCAAAGAAAACTTGGGTGAGAAAAGACTTAACTCAATGTTTGTTCTCCCATAAGACCCATCCCCATATGTATAAAAAAGATAGAACCTATGCACTCACCTATGTATATGTGTGTGTATATATATTACATTTAAGTGTATACATATATGTTACATTTAAGTGAACTGTTAAATGTTATAGATTTATATTGTAATCACAGCAGAAACCTCTAACAATATACAAACTTCCAGAGCTAAAATGCTAATAAATGGATGAAGCAGAATACTTAAAAATAGTTAACCCAAAAAGAAAGAAGGAAAATAGAAAGATGAACTAAGAACAGATGGGACAAATAGAAAACAAAGAGAAAAAAATTAGGCAAATGCCAATCATAATATTAATTATATTAAACACAAATAAGATACACACACCTTCAAAGAGGTGAAGATCATAAGATTATATTAAAAAGTGAGAGCTATGTGCCATCTAAAATAATTGCACTTTAAAGAACTAGAGGGCTGAAAGCCAAAGGATAAAAAAAGTTAAGCCATTTGAACAGTAAGCATAAGAAAGCTGGGTGATTCTATTAACATCAAAGTGAAACTAAGAAAAGCTGATTTTTAAAAATGTGAATTATCTTATATTTGAGTGAAATATTCTATAAATATTAATTGGGTACAGCTAGTTGATAGTATTGTTCAAGTCTTCAGTATTCTTACTGCGTAGCAAGAATTCAAGTGAAATTGAAAACTAATATTTTTAGATTATTATTAGCATTTTTTAGCAATAAAGTGTTTTCATTTAGGGTATGTACATTGTTGTTTTAAACATGATGCTATTGCACTCTTAACATACTACAGTATAGTGTAAATATAACTTTATGCACTGGGAAACCAAACAATTCATGTGACTCACTTGATTGCAGTAATTGGTTTCATTGCAGTAGTCTGGAGCCAGACCCACAATATCGCCAAGTGTATTAGTCAGGGTTCTCTAGAGGCACAGAACTAATAGGATAGTTATATATATGAAGGGGAGTTTATTAAGGAGTATTGATTCACACAATCACAAGGCGACCTCCCACAATAGGCTGTCTGCAAGCCAATCCGAGTCCCAGAGCTGAAGAACTTGGAGTCCAATGTTTGAGGGCAGGAAGCATCTAGTGCAGGAGAAAGATGTAGGCTGGAAAACTAAAGCAGTCTAGTCTTTTCACGTTCTTCTGCCTGCTTTTATTCTGGCCACGCTGGCAGTTGATTAGATTGTTTCCACGCAAATTGAGAGTGGGTCTACCTTTCCCAGTCCACTGACTCAAATGTTAACCACCTTTGGTAACACGGTCACAGACACACCCAGGAACAATACTTTGCATTCTTCAATCCAATCAAGTTGGAACTCAATATTAACCATCACACTGAGGTATACTTTGAAGCCTTTAGTGACTTTGGGTCTTTCTATGAAGAATCGATTTTGGAAGTCACATCCTATGACTATCCTTGGAAGTTACTTAGCATTACTTCCAAAATACTTTGTTGACTAGTCACCAAGTCCAGCCCACATTCACAGAAGTAGATTCAACTTTGAAGAGAGAAGTATCAGATAATTTGGGGACAAATTTTGAAATACTGCACTTGACAAGGAATTTGAACAAGGGAAGTTTTGTAAATATTTAATGGTTTTAGGTTAATATACCTTGATTCTCCATCTCACAATGAAGGATTTAATCATGTTTAATGGTCCTGGTATACTTGAAATCCTTTGTCTATAGATTTTCCCATTTGTTACTGTTTGGATGGGCACTGTCTTTATTTGCTTCTGAAGAGAATGAAGACTAATGAGAGAGTGCATTCCAATCAGTGCTTGTGCAAAGAGGCCATTCAGAGAATTCAGTATGAATGAAACATGGGACATAAATGAGGGGGTAATGGTAAATGCAGTTGGATAGCTAGGGCCCCACAGTTTCTCCTCTTCTC
This sequence comes from Rhinopithecus roxellana, assembly GCF_007565055.1. Classification (NCBI taxonomy): domain Eukaryota; kingdom Metazoa; phylum Chordata; class Mammalia; order Primates; family Cercopithecidae; genus Rhinopithecus; species Rhinopithecus roxellana. The sequence continues at coordinate 86,817,964 of NC_044549.1, read as the reverse complement.
CTTTCACCTTCAGTTTTTGTCATTTTTACTTTCACATTTTCAAGAGTAATCTCATTTATTTTCTATAACCATAATTGTTTTGTAATTTGTAAATTAATTCTTTTTTCCTTTTCAATTTTTATTTTAAATTCTGGGGATGTTAGAGTAGGCGGATTGGATACCTAGACATGAGCCCCTGAGAAAAATGGGGTCTGGAAAATCTCACGCCTCAGAGATCACCAGAAACATGCATGCTAGCTTTGAGCAGATAGCAGAGGAAATACCTATGCAGGAAGGAACACCCCTTAAGATGCCCAGTAATTGCTCACTCTGCAGTCGATCTGTCAGAATGTAGCTGCATGCTGATAAAGAAGAAAGAGGACAAAGGAGAAATTCCTAAGAGATACACAGGTGAAATAAGTATAGATTTGACCTCTATACAACCATCCTGGGGTGGCGGTAATGAGCAATGCAGCTATTAGGTAGAATTCACATCTAACACTGGAACCATGCATGTGTACCAACTAATAGTAAGGGAGGATCCCACAAGCTTGGGGTGGGAACTAGGTGAGAAAAAGGAGGGGACTTAAGGCAGAAGTGGGAAAACTAGACCAAAAAAAAGTTGAAGACTTAAGACAGAGTTGGGAACTTCAAGAAAAAATCCACCATCATAAAAACCCAATGCAGAACCCTCGGGGGCTGCTGGTTGTTCTGTTTCAGTAGCCTGCTCTGCCTCATCTTTCAGAGGGTAACGTCTCTCTAAAGAACCTTTCTGCTCTCCTTTTCTCTTCGATAAATTCGTTTTGGCTAAATTGTCTCTTGGCTGAAATCTTTCACCCAAGATGACTAAAGACCAACGATTCCCCCACTTCCTGGTAGCAGGGGTCCATGTGCAGGTTTGTTACAAAGGTATATTGCCTGATGTTCGGAGTATGATTGATCCCTCATCCAGGAAGTGAGCACAGTACCCAACAGGCAGTTTTTCAACACTTGTTCCACTCCTTCCCTCCCCCATCTTTTATTCCCCAGTATCTATTGTTCGCATCTTTATGTCATGTGTACCCAAAGTTTAGTTCTCATTGATAAATAAGGACATATGATATTTGTTTTCTGCTTCTGTTACTTCACTTAGGATAATGGCCTGCAGTTGCATCTATGTTGCTGCAAAGGACATAATTTCATTCGTCTTTATGACTGCATAGCATTACATGGTGTATCTGTACCACATTTTCATTATCCAATCCACCACTGATAGGCACCTGGGTTGATTCTATGTCTTTGCTACTGTGAATAGTACTGCGATGAACATAAGCTTGCATATGTGCTTTTTGTGAAATGATTTCTTTTCCTTTGGGTATATAGCCAGTAGTGAGATTGCTGGGTTGAACGGTAGTTCGACTCTTAGCTCTTTGAGATATCTTCAAACTGCTCTCCACAGTGGATGAACTAATGTACATTTCTAGCAACAGTGATATTCATTCCTTTTTCTCCACAGCCCTGCCAATGCCGTTATTTTTTGACTTTTAAACAAAAGCCATTATAATTGTTGTAAGATGGTATCTCATTGTGATTTTTATTTGCATTTATCTGATGATTAGTGATGTTGAGCATTTTTTAATGTGCTTGTTGGCCACTTGTATGTATTCTTTTGAGAAGTGTCTGCTCATGTTCTTTGCCTATTTCTTAATGGGATTATTTGGGTTTTTTGCTTGATGAATTAAGTTCCTAAGAGATTCTGGATACTAGGCTTTTATTGGATGCATAGTTCACAAATATTTTCTCTAACTCAGTATGTTGTATGTTTATGCCACTGATTGTTTCTTTTGCTATACAGAGTATCTTAAATTTAATTAGGTACCACTTGTCAATTTTTGGAAAGCACAACAATATTAATTATCCAAAATGAAGTATAAAATGTTTTAAATTCAATTTGTTCTACTAACTTCTGAAAAAAACAGTCTTGAACTCTTCAACTATAATTACAGATTTGTCTGTCTTTTCCTTTTAGGCTTTATTAATTTCTGCTTCATGTATGTTCAAGCTCTGCTTTTAAGTGCATGTTCATTTGAGTTTGCTATATCTTCTTTAGAAAATGACACTTTATTATTATTCTTCTTTATTCCTGGAAATATTTTAAATTCTAAAGTCTGCTTAGTCTGACATTAACATAGCCACTTCAGTTTTCCTTTGATGGGTATTCTAATGCTATATATTTTCTCATCATTTTATTTTAATTGATCAGTGTCTTTTTTTGTAGACAGAATATAAATGGCTTTTCTTTTGCACCCACTCTGACAATTTCTGCCTTTTAATTAGAATGTTCAGACCTTGTGATGGTTAATACTGAGTGTCAACTTGATTGGATTGAAGGATGCAAAACATTGTTCCTGGGTGTGTCTGTGAGAGTGTTGCCAAAGGAGATTAACATTTGACCCAATGGGCTGAGGAAGGCAGACTCACCCTTAATCTGGTGGGTGCAATCCAATCAGCTGCCAGCAAATATAAAGCAGGCAGAAAAACATGAAAAATGAAGACTGGCCTAGCTTTCCAGCCTACATCTTTCTCCTGTGCTAGATGCTTCCTGCCCTCAAACATCAGACTCCAAGTTGTTCAGTTTTGGGACTCAGACTGGCTCTCCTTGTTTCTCAAGCTTGCAGACAGCCTGTTGTGGGACCTAGTGATCATGTAAGTTAATATTTAATAAGATCCCCTTTATAATATAACACACACACACATATATATATTACATATGTATATATACACATATTATATTACATATGTATATATATTAACTGCCCCTAGAGGGACAGAACTAATATCTATCTATCTATCTATCTATCTATCTATCTATCTAATATAACAGAACTAATAGGATATATATAGGATATATACAGATAATATGTATATAGGATATATAATAGGATATATATGTCCTATATTAGTCAGGGACCCCTGACTAATACAGACCTTTCATTAGAATGCATAGTTAATGTGATTGTTTATATGGCTGGATTTAACTCTACCATTCTGCTCTATGTTTTGTTTCCCCTAACTGTATTGTTTTCTTCTTTTCCCATTTTCTTTTGAATTATTATTTTAATGATCCTGTTTTATTTTCATGATTGGCATATTAATGATATTTCTTTTTTTCAGTGGGGAGTGTTCCTTTAGAATCTATAGTACACATCAACGTATTATAGTCCATATTTGTCTACCATATATATCTTCATGAATATTATAAAAGCTTTACAATAGTGTACTTTTATTATTTCTCTCCCATCTTTTGTGCTATTGTCGTATATTTTAATTTATACCATTTGTTTTCATGTTACAAATACTACAATAAATTATGGTTTAAATTTTTCTTTAAGTGTAAGATTATTTAAACAGGCTAGAAATGAGAGAAAATATCTTTTGCATTTACTCACATATTTCCCATTTGGAAGGTTTTTACTTCTTTACGTAGATCCAAATTTTCATTCTGTTTATTTCCCTGCTACTTAAACTTTTTTTTTCTTTGGTATTTCTTATAGTGCAGGTCTTATGATGGTGAAATCACTCAGCTTCATTTGCTTACAAAGTCTTTACTTTTCCTTTGCGTATGATAGAGAATTCTAAGTTAATTTTTTTCATTTAGCACATTTAAAATGTCATTTCACTTTACTCTAGGCTCCATAGATTCAGATTAGAAGCTCATCATAAGTCTTCTATTTATTCTTGTGCACATAATGTGTCTTTTTACTTGGACTTTTTAAAAATAATTTTTAGTTATTAGTATTTTTTTTTTTGCATTTTAATAGTTTTGTGCTTTGCTTTTTACTTGAGGTTCATTGAGTTTTTTGGACATGTGTGTTTATTTTAGTTTTTATCAAATTTGGAAAAATGTTACCCATTATTTCTTTAACTATATTTTTCTACCGTTCCTTAACTCCACTTTGAAGACTCCAATTTCATATATGTTAGATCACTTGATATAGCTCATTTCTGCTGTTATTTTTCAGACATTTGAAATATTTTACACTTCATTTTGGAAAGTTAATAGTTCTATGTCTTCAATCTCATTGATTGTTTCATCTATAGTGTCTAATCTACTGTTAGTTTCATTCAGTGTACTTTCTATTACAGGTTTTTTCTTTCCAGAATTTTCATTTTTGTTCCTTTTTCTTTATCATTATTATGTTAATGTTTTAGTTTATATCAGTGGGCATATCAACAATATTTATAATACATTCTCTAAGGACCTTGTCTGCTAATTAAATGATATCTATTAGCTGTCTGTTTCTATTGATTGCTTTTTTTCCTTAGAGATGGGTAGTATTTTCTTGCCTCCTAGCATAGCAGGTAAGTTTTTAATTAGGTGCCGGATGTTGTACCTTTTTGTGTTTGGCTTCTGATTTTTATTCTATTTCTGTAAAGAGTATTGGATTTTGTTTTTTGTTCTCAACTAAGTAACTTGAAGTCACTTTATCTTTTTGATATTTGCTTTTATGTTTTGTTGTGATGGATCCAGAGAAGCCTTTATTCTTGGACTAATATAACTTGGACTACTAAGGAATGACCCTTCTAAGGAAACTACCTGTTATGAATTGAACTGTGTTCCATGAAAAAGATCAATTGAAGTCCTAATCCTTGGTGTCTTTAGAATGTGACCTTATTTAGTGTGTGTGTGTGTGTGTGTGTGTGTGTGTATACATATATATAGTTGCATATAGTTAGTTAAGCTAAGGTGAGGTCATACTAGAATAGAATGGGCCCTTAATCAAGTATGGCTGTTGTATTTAAAAGAAGAAGAGAAGAAACATACAGGGAGATGGCCATATGACAACAATTTCAGAGATTAGACTGGTTTATCCACACGATAAGGAATACCACAGACTGTCAGCAAACACGAGAATCTAGATGAGATTGGGAAGATTCTCTGTTAGGGATTACAGAAGGAGCATGGCCCTTCTAACATGTTGATTTTTGACTTTGAGCCTTCAGAACTGTAGGGCAATACATTTCTGTTGTTTTAGTGATACTTTGTTTCAGGAGCGCAAGAAAACTGATATACTACCAATGCACCATGTATTACAAGATGTCTCTCTTTTGGTCACCAGGAATAGAAAACTCTTCCCAGCCCCATGTGGGTATCAGAAATTCTTTGACCTATTGCTTCCTTGAAAGAGTTTTATGATTTTGTTTTTATTTTTCTTTTATTCATTTGAGTCTCATGTCCTTCTTCTTAGTCTAGTTAAAGGTTTGTTAATTTTGTTTACCTTTTCAAAAAGTCAACTGTTAGTTTTGTTGACTTTTAAAATGTATTTCTCATTTTCATTTCATTTATTTCTGCTCTCATCTTCATCTCAGTTTAGGTCTCCTAAGCGTTAAAAATCATGCTGAATGCAAGAAAAAAAAGTGTGTGTGCAAATAAATAAATTACCATGATTTGTGTCACGTAAGTTAAGCCTTCACTTACTGGATGATCTTGGTTATTATAAGAAAACGAACTATTGAGAGCTTGGGTGACAAAATAATATAGTATTTTCCCATAATAATTGAATATCTATTCTGTTTAAGGCTTTGTGCATACTATTCACATGCATCTTCTAAATAAATTCATCGAGAAAACCATGAGAGAAGGTTAATATTGCCATGCGTCGTAACTCACGCCTGTAATCCCAGCACTTTGGAAGGCTGAGACGGGCAGATTACCTGATGTCAAGAGTTCGAGACCAGCCAGGCCAACATGGCAAAACCCCATCTCTACTGAAAATACAAAAATTAGCTGGGCATGGTGGCACATGCCTGTAAGCCCAGCTACTCGGGAGGCTGAGGCAGGAGAATTGCTTAAACCCAGGAGGCAGAGGTTGCAGTGAGCTGAGATTGTGTCACTGCACTCCAGCCTGGGCAACAGACAGGGACTCTGTCTCAAATAATAATAATAATAATAACAACAACTCTGAGAACTGGAGGTTAAATTATATACCCAAGGTCATATAACCATTCATGGGTATGAGCAAGACAGAACACAAATTCTGACTACAAAATCCATTCTCTAATATTTGCTTCTGTAATCTACCAATGAAGTATTACTTTCTCATAGAGAAATTGCTTTCTCATAGACAAAGTACAAAAGCATCTAAATACTCTAATCATGTTTACTGGGCACTTATAATAAAAGCCAGGATAGAATGTCATGCACAGATAGAGAAAAAATTTGATGAATAGCTGAAAACATATGGGCAAATTCATACAATAAGACATTCCATTTATGTATAATCGAGGAGACAGAGAAACTCTCATTGGGAGAGGTGATAAGTAAGAAGAGATTTGCAGGTATTGGCTATTTACACAAAGGGATACATTTTGATTTCACCTTCTTAGGGGAATCGCTAACTACTATCTATGTCAGATCATTTCATGTCACATACTAGTGCAATAGTGTAAATAATTGCACAGTTCTTGTTCTAAAATAATGATTCTGCAAATAATGATGCTGAAAATAATTAGACAGCATTATAAATAACATTACATAGCCAGAACAATTGTTACATTCTAATTAAACTCAACAATTAGATTCTGCTTAGGCAGTAGAAATGGTATCATGCATTCATTAATCAAAAGTCACATACAGGTTTTACTTATTGCTAATAATACAATCGTGTCACTTTGATTGCTTTATAATTAATTTGTTCTTCAGGATAGCTTCTTCAACACTGAATATTAACACTGCTGTTGCAAACACTTTATTTATTTATTTATTTTTGATTTTTTCTAAGTTCAGTTTTATTTTTTATGGGTAGCTATTTTCTTTATCTGACTATGTTGTAAGTTTTTCAAATTGATGGACTTTTTTACCCACTTTGATTAATGGACATTTGGGCTGGTTCCATATTTTTGCAATTGTGAATTGTGCTTTAACTTATAAACATGTATATGCATGTATCTTGTTCTTATAAATGACTTCTTTCTCTCTGGGTAAATATTCAGTTGTGGGATTGCTGGATCAAATGGTAGTTCTACTTTTACTTCTTTAAGGAATCTCCACACTGGTTTCCAATAGTGGTTGTAATAGTTTATATTCCCACCAGCAGTGTAAAAGTGTTCTCTGTTCACTGCATCCCCACCAACATCTATTTCTTTTTGATTTTTTGATTATGGCCATTCTTGCAGGAGTAAAGTGGTATCACATTGTGGTTTTGATTTGCATTTCTCTGATCATTAGTGATAGTGAGCTTTTTTTATTTGTTTCTCATTTGTATATCAAAATGTATGACAATACCTTTTGAGAATTGTTTATTCATGTCCTTAGCCTACTTTTTGATGGGATCTTTTGCTTTTTTCTTGCAATTTGAGTCCTTGTAGATTCTGGATATTAGTCTTTTATCAGATTTATAGATGGCAAAGACTTTCTCCCACTCTGTCAGTTGTCTGTTTACTTGCAGACACATAATTTAAAGAGACACATCAAGAAATTCAAAACTCACTGCACTTTTTTTTTTTTTTTGGTATAAATTTGACATTTGACTTTGGAAACATCTTACTTCCTGTCTTTCCAGGAACCTATCGTTTGACTCATCTGTGAGTATCTATTTTGCAGGATTGTTCCTGTTACCAATTTTTTACTAGTCAGGGCCCAATCAAGACACAGAAAGCACTGCAGTTATTTTAACGGAAATAACTTAAGGATGCATTTGTTTGCTAGGTAACTAAAAAGGCAAAAAGAGAGCATTAAAATATTGTGAAGGCTGCAACCATAGGAAATGGCTATGACCCGTAGAGCTGAGGAAACAGTAACAAAAAAAGAGGTTGGAAATTTTAAAAGTTAGTAGCTTGCAGCAGAGGTCTGAAACTGGAGCTGCAACTTAGACTTCTCAGGGGACAACATCATTCACCTTGTGCTGGTTTTCTGAGCTCAGAGAATGAGCCCATGGGGTTGTGACCCAGATCTCTGAGGATGGAACACTGACTAATGCTGATATCTCTGAGAGACCCACAATAAGGCTGAGTCTGCAAGTGTTAAAAACAGTGTGAGCTTGATTCTTGAGCTGCCATAATGAACTATTTACCACTGCTGGGTGGAGAAGCAAGGCTGGGGCGATGCTGATAAGAGCATGTTAGGAGCAGGGAGCAGATATGAATCCTGCTGGAAGGCAACAAGAAGCAGAAAAGAAGGAGAATGTCCTTTCCTCTCTTCCAGCCTTGAGTCTTCCTCTAGAACCCCCAATAGTCATGGCCTAATAGGGAGCCAGATGGAAAGGCAGAAAAGTAGTTTTCAGACTTCAAGCCCAGGCATCATCAAGTAGGGGATAGAAGCATGAATTTGGAGTTGAGAGACCATAGCTTAATACGTGCACATCCTCCTTGACATTTCCATTTTCCACTTGATTGAGAAGACCTTAAAGGCAGCAACATTTCTTATTCACTTCTACTTCCTATGTATCTAACCTGGTGTCAAATTGAAAGGAGCATTCAATTTTTTCTTTCATTTAAAATAAAGAAATATTAAACTGTGTATATGAGAAAGAGACAGAGACAGGCTGGCAGAGACAAGAGGGAGTATGTACTATGTGCTGGACATTTTCTTTCGGTGATTGAACAGTGAACAAAACAAATGCCCTGCTTTGATGGAGTTTATATGCTCAATAAGTGTTGAATTAATAAATACCTGATACTGCCAATTTCTCCTTTTCTCTAAAATGTTTCCCTACAAGCCACATTGCCTTGCCTTCTTCTACCTCTTGATGGTTTCTCTGGGGATCCTTGGTGGCTCCTCTTTCTACCTCCATTCCTAGAAATAAATATTTCTCAAGTTTCACTTGTCATGCCTCTGCTCTTTCCTTTCTCTGCTCTCACCCACTGAGATCTCATCAATTCTTACAGATTAGACTATAATGCATATTGTCCCAATTCAAATGCTTCATCAGTTGTCTGCTGGAAATGTCAATTAGGACACCCACCCATAACTTTGGACTCAACATATCTGATGAAAGCTCATCTCCTCTCCCCTTCAGACTACTCATAAATAGTGGAGGTAAATTTCTGGTTTAAAGAATTTCACATAAAGAATTTCAGTTTGTGTATGTATATAAACATATGTGTGTATATATGTGTATGTGTGTGTGTGTGCTCGTATATGATGGATGAACAAAACATATTTTCTACTATGAGCTGTGGCCAAAAATATTTGAAAGCCAATGGAGTATATGAGCTCAAAATTCTAAGAACTTAAAAACATGATATGTTAATATACCTTAAACTCACAAGAATTCAATTATTATAGCAAAATTTATAGCCATTCTACCATGTATTCTGCTGTGCTAAGTGCTGGGATCATTGGTGATGTGGTTGTTTACTGTGTTTTTCCTGATGAGAAGGCACCTTTTCCCAGGGTTGGGCCGTTGAGAAGGCACCCTTTCCCAGGTGCCTTCTCATCAGGAAAAGAAACAGGAAACAAGCAAATAGGGCCAAAATAACTTGACAGGTATTGTATGTTTATACATGATGTAGATGTTTCTGCTGTGGCCTAATATATGTCTTTCTGAAAAATCTTCTGTTGTACAAAATTGAACGTGAAAGTAGCAGGGCTTATATGACTAATACAAATCAGAGTAGATCACTCAAAATCAATACAATATTTTAATCAAAGCAATAACAAAAACAACAATTTATATGCCACCTGATAACTTGGATATCCTAGACAAGCTACTTCTGCAAATTATAAAAGTTCACATAAAATAATAGCCTTGGAGAGCTGGCTTGCAGGTACTGGATAAAAGCAGATACAAATGGAGCTCTGAATCAGCAGGGTTGCTGTTAAGTCGAACAGAGGAGGAAGTGAAACCTGTCTTTAGCAGAGAGTCACACAGGCTAGGGTTTATAACTCTGTGGGGAAGGAGACTGAGCACACACATTTATTTTTATTTTATATTTATTATTTTATAAATAAATGCCTTTTATTTGTAGTTGACACATAATAATTGTCCATATTTACGTGATATACAGTGATAGTCCAATGTATGTATACAATGTATAGTGATCAAATCTGGGTAATTAGCATATCTGTCATTTATCATTTCTTTGTTTTGTGGACATTTAAAATCTTTCCACTATCTATTTTGAAAATATAAACCAAAATATTATTTTTAAGTGTGCCTTTCTTCCCTAAAGCTCTTCAGCCCTAAAATAGAACTAAAGCATTTCTATGCAGCAGTCAAGCTTGGAGCATTTTTTCCTTCTGGGTAAAGTTTTAAACTCTGCTGTAGTTATTGTGTCTCTCCTTGTCTAGGAAAAAAAATCACAAATAAACCAATACTCCTTCCCTACCGGAATATCAGTATAACTCCCCTGTCCATATGTCTACCTTGTTTTGTTTGCCTCAAGTTCATGGTGCTGGCATAGTTATTAATAGCACCCCTTTCATTCTCAAAAGTATCTGAGTTTGCACAACAAATTAAATGGTCATACTAATTATTTTGATATTTAACAATCTATTGTAGCAGGGAAGACTGAAAATTCTGGATAATAGGTTGTGATAAATAGAGTGATAATATTAAGCATGTGTTGATAGGACTAACAAGAAAGACACATGTAAAACGTTTCAGCACCAGCTCCGTGGAGAAGACATTTAAACTGAACCGTAAGAGGGAACCGGCAAAAAAGTTGTTGTCAATGGAAAAGGAAACAGAGAAAACTGCCTGTGCAAAAACCCTGTGGTGAGAAACAGTCTGGCAGGTTAGAGGAACTGAAAAGCAGCCAGCATGACTGGATGTGGAGGGAAGGGAGTCAAGGATGGTGGCTTGAACTTAGGTGATCTCAAGGTGGACAGTGGGTGCCATGAGGAGGTCTGGAAATACAAATGGCAGAACTTATCAATAGATTAAAAGAGTCATAAGGGAGAGAAAGGAGACAGGATGACTCCCGAGTTTTTAGAATAAACTCAAGAGATAAGGATTCAATTTCTAGCTCTCTTTCTTCATTCTTAGATATTTTTAGTGAGATCACCTCCCTTTGGGACTCAGTTATCACATCTATGAACAGAAGATGAACCGTATGACATCCAAGCATCCTACCACCTTTGGCATTTTGCTATTATAATTGCATTTCTCTAAGCACTTGGTTCATATGCATATTGGGGCCTGTTCCTTCATGCACATCAGTCCCTTTAAAGGAGTAAATAAAACATTTATCTCAACAAGTAAACTTATCCTTCTGCACATTTTCTCAGTGGAATTCCTCCAGGTTTCTCTCTGTTACTGTAATGCATTTCTTCTCATTCCCCTTTAATTCTGAATCTACTCCTTTTAGCCTTTCTGGGAATGAAGATTGGCATAGATAGTCCAAAATCAATTGGCTTTTACCACCCACCTTAAAAAAATAACACAGAAAGAAAACATTAGCAAGCAAACTGGAACCCTGATATAAGGTCACCTCCCACTACATTCCACTGCTGGTGAATCTCCCTGGAGTAATTTGATTAAACACATTCAATTTACTTTGCAAAGACAGACTCTGCTTCTACTGGCACTCACAGACTCTGGGGGGAGTTTTCTACATTTAAAGAAATGTGTCTATTTATTTAACAGAGTTTTATTTTCTCCAAAAAAAAATCCTGCTTCAATTACTCTAGTGTATTCTTTCTAGGTACCTAGAAAATGTATAAACTAAAACCAAAGTGAATGTATGAGTACACACATGCATATAAACAAGTTTATGCCTTTGTTGCTTTCAAGGCTAGATATTAAACTGCATTGATAAAGCACATATTGGTGCTATAGAAGTAGCCCAGGCTTAGAGAGGAGCTGACCAGAGAACATAAACAATTCAAGTTTCCAGTCTTCCAGTTTTTCCCAGAGGAAATGCCCCTAAGGCAAAAGTAGAAAGAGTGAATTAAGAACAGACCCCTTCAATGTGTGAACTGAAGACAATGTGCTTTATTAAAACTGTTGATTCCTGAGCTCTATGACAGAATGGCTGATGCAGAATCTCAGGAGGCAGGGACAAGGTACAAAGTTTCTCAATGTTGTACGTGTACATGACTCATCTGGGATCTTGTTAGAAACACAGATTCGGATCCAGGAGACCTGGGATGGGGCGGGAGATGATGCCTTTCTCAAAGCTCCCACGTGATGACATGCTGGTACTCTGTGGACCACACTCTAAGGAACAAGGCACTCACGTTTGGGCACTAATGTGTAGTCTAATACTGGTGTCCTGTCATTAGCAGATTCCTCTTGCCAGCTTCATTTCAAAGGTGATTGACTCACTGCTAAAGGCCTGAGAAGCAATAGTGGAGAATGCTTCAGATAATACGGCTCATTAGAAATGGTTCAAAAAACAATATGATCATTTTTACAATTTGAAAATGCCTATGCAATTTACCTTCTTAACACATCAAGCATAGAAAGGCTCAGCGAGGTTTCATCCACCTGTCCAATTTATTTCCTGAGCAATTGTCATCCAGCATTGTCTGTATCACCTTTGTTACTATCACAGCAAAGTGGAACAAGCTGTCAGTCAGCCTTTCTAGTCTTTGATGAAGGAAAATTGAGCTTCTCAACACTGATTCTCAGCTTTTTATCACTGATTGCCCCTCAGCAAGGTAAATTCAGTCTTAAAACAGCCTTTTATGTTAACATGGCTGGGGAGGGCAAGAGGTACCTGCAATATCAGCATTTATCCCTTTTTTTTTTTTTTTTTTCCAGATGGAGTCTGGCTCTGCCCCCTGGTCTGGAGTGCAAGTAGCGTGATCTTGGCTTACTGCAACCTCCACCTACCAGGGCTAATATTGCAACCTCCACCTCCCAGGTTCAAGTGATCATCCTGCCTCAGCCTCACAAGTAGTTGGGACTACAAGCACCCGCCACCACACCTGGCTGATTTTTGTATTTTTAGTGGAAACAGGGTTTCACCATGTTGGCAGGGCAGGTCTCCAACTCCATACCTCAAGTGATCTGCCTGCCTCAGCCTCCCAAAGTGTTGGATTACAGGTGTGAGCCACCACACCTGGCCCACATTTATTCTTGAGCTAACTCATATGCAGCTTTTTTGCTGTGGCATTTTAACATTTGAGATGCTGGCTTCCATGCTTGCATTATTTTTAAGGAAAATCATTTCATCTGAACGTGCTCACCAACTCCTACATGTGTTGATTTTTTGCATAGTGCTGACTGAAGTTGCCAAAAATAAAGGTAGGAACTAATATTGATCAATTTCTAATTAGGTAAACAACACCTACATCTTTATCTGATGTAACCTTCATAGTAATACTCTAGGTGTGTTTAGCTACTTCCATTTTCAAATATAAAGAAACTAGGCCAGCAATCTTAATGGAACCAGTAATGGAACTAGTAATGGAAATAATGGGAAAGTCAATTCAGGCCTAGATACCTCACTTTCAAACCCACAAATTCCTCTACAGGTACCTAGGCCTCCTGGATACTAGAATTAAGTGAGATGGGATGATATTAACCACTGGTCAGAGATTTACAGGCAATATTTATATAGGAGACATGTGAGCAAAATGGTCTCAAAAGATTCTTTATAATTCTAATGTTCTAATATTTTATCAACAAATGAATAAAATATTTTATTCATTATGGATTGTAAACACCATGTTCCACTGAATCACACATAAGCTTAAGTAAACTGACAAAAACTTAATAAGTGATTTAAGTTAGAAGGAAGTAGAACAAAACAAAGTTTATCCTGGAACATTAAAATCACTAATAAGTGCAAGATAAAGGAGACATCATAGTTTGGGAACAATTTATGTTGAGAAAACAGGTAAATAAAAATCCCAGGTTTATTTGACCACAAAGTCAATGTTATTGAACAATACAAGCCAAGAGTACTTAAGGATCATTTAATGAAAGAGTAGAGTAACTTCCATATAGAGAAAAACAGTGTTGCTAAGTTCTGAACTAGTTATACTGTAAAATGGGTTTAACAGAATAGGATCTCTCTTTTTCACCTGTAAGACTCTTTGAAATTATAATGATGTATTACGTTATTGAACAATAACAAAGTACATTTTAAAAATCAAAATTGGTCAATTATATCTAAAATAGCGTGAATCAAGGATTGTGAGCTCAAGGGCTGGTGGGGAAGAGGCAGGTAAGATAATTGAGTACAATTGACTTTGTAGAGATTGGGATAAACTGGGGTATACTGTTCTCATGGAGAGGAAACCTGACCAATACATCAGATAATCAATGTATTGGAAGTAATCATCCAAGGTCAGTTTGTGAAAATATCAATTAACAGAAATGACCACTTCTGCAAAGGTTACCTCACATAATAAATGTACTGAGTAATCATTTACCAGATTACTGGTTCAACAGAAATTTGTTTCTATTCACTAACTTCTAAGGAGTAGAGCAATTTGTGTTGTTTATATGTTCTAAAATCAGTCTTTGGACTATTCTTTGTACAATTTGAGGGGAATGAGCTTCTTTTGAATTTAGATTTAAAGTGCTGTGCAATGTTCCATGTGTCAAAGATTTTATCAATGGTAAGTAGGGCAGGTATCTCTTTTCTAATTCATTTTCAATTAAATCCACTGTGTTTTTTACTTTTCTCATTTAATAGTTTTGCTTTCTTGAGTGGGAGAAAAAGGAAGAGTTAACAACTAATGCATGGGAATTGAGACTTGAGGTATCTGTGTGAAACATAAAGAATAGTCATAATTATTTTAAGGGATTGTTGGAGAATCAAGCCAGGCAAGTTATCTTAAAGTTCATAGTAATTAGAGAGCAATAAGTATACAATTAGGCATTCATTTCTTCATCTGCCCATAGAGAAATATCATCTATGTATTCTTATATCAGAAAAGCAAGAAGAAATTGCTTCAATAAGAACTTTGCGTTAAATTTATCATATTTCATATTTCTACTCTGTGCAGGGAAGGCCAGGCCTGGCAATGCCAAGAAGCCAGCACTATAAATATAAGAATGAACACTCACATATTTGAAGCAGAAAAAAAAAAAAAAACCATCATTTTAGGAAGTTTTAAAAAATGTATGCAAACATGTCACAACCTGATTCTTTAACAAATATCTTAATATGTTGATAGAAGGTTTTGAAGGATATTCACTAACAAATACAGAGAGAAGAAATAGAATGGAGTGTTGCAGAACAGTAACAGATGACAAGACAAAAGATGGAGAAGGGAAGATAGCAAAAAGTAATTCCAATTGGATTAGACATTGAAATGTTTTTAAAATCTTCTACACCCTTTAAGACAAAATATTGAAAAATATGCTTATCATATTACCACAAGGAAAAGTTCTCTAAAGCAGCCATAGAAAGCATGACTATAAAGGAAAGATAAGTAAATTTAACTACAGAAATTAAATATTTCTCTGTGGAACAAAGGACAACCCTTACCGAGTCCTCAAAAAAGCAAATGCCTTAGAGAGTGGATTTGCAACCCATATCAAAGGAAACTGATTAATGTCTTTTGTGGTTAGAGAACTCCTCCAAATTAATTTTAAAAGGCTAGTAATCCGATAGAGACGTGAGCAAACAATGAATGAACAATTCCCAGAGGAAGAATCCTGTTTGGACAATAAATACATGCAGAACATTAATACCAGTAGTTATTTGGGACACACAAATTTTAAAAAGGTAATATTTATCTCCCACTAGATTAGAGAAACTTTAAGGAAACTGACATTAAGTGTTGCATAAGATGAGGGAATCGCTAGCATGCAGTTTGTATAAAAAACAAATACTTTAGAGACTATCTTGGCAAAATTCACTTTCATTCTTTGCTATGTCAGAAGCACTCTCCTAAAAGTACATATAAAGACATATACAAATATATTGTTGAAACAATATTTATGGCAGTAAACATTTGAAAAGAAGAAAGACTATCCAAGTAACCAAATTGTGGCATATCACCCAATAGAAGACCATATAGCAGCTACCATAAAGAACTCAGGTTACCTGCATTAACTGGGATGATTCACAAACACATTATTAAACTTAAAAAACCTAATGATGATATATAAACCATGCACTATTTTGAACAATTTTCAAACATAGTAAAACAGTAGTACCTATTGGTCTTTGAGAGGGTCTTGTGGAATAAAACCAAAAACCTAGGCAAGAAGGAAGCAATGCAACTTCAGCATAGTAATTACCAGGAGGAGTATGAATAGGACATAACTATTTTTCCCTGTATTCAAAATATTTTATTTCCTCCAAAAATATGAAAAGTTTATACCAAACCATTATTTTTAAAACCAAGATAGGTTTGTAAGTGTTTCCTTGTATTTATCCTGATATTTTCCAAATGAAGTATTTGAAATTATTCATAATTAGAAGGGAAGAGGAAAGAAAAATTAAAGAAAAAAAAGAGGGTTATAGTGTGAGACAAAGTAAATAGTCAAGAGAAAGATTATGACTAGGAAAGAAGGAACAGAGATTAAAACAACAACAACAAACAAACAAGAAAGGCAGGACACGGCGGCTCACATCTGCAATTCTAGTACTTTGGGAGGCTGAGGTGGGCGGGTCCTTTGAGCTCAGGAGTTTGAGACCAAACTGGGCAACACAGTGAGACCCCATCTCTACAAAAATACAAAAATTAGCCAGGTGTGGTGGTGCAAGTTTGTAGTCCCAGCTACTTGGGAGGCTGAGGTGGGAGGATCCCTTGAGCCCAGGAAGCCAAGGCTGCAGTGAGCTGAGACTGTGCCACTGCACTCCAGCCTGAGTGACAGAGTGAGACTCTGTCTCAACAGCAACAACAAAAGGGTCTGGGTGTGGGGGTGGTGGGAAAGAAAAAGAAATAAAAGAGAGGGAGAACAAAAAGATACTGTAGCGGGGAACAAAGTCTCAAGCACTATCTCTTGGTTGGGTCTCAGTTTCTCCCCTTTCTTGCATCCTTTTTCCATTTTCCCCAGGTCCTTTTTCATAGGACTTAAAAATATGCAACATACTTAAAACCAAGCAATTTTTACAACCTTATCATATACACAAATGTGTTCACATGTTATTGTCTGAAACAAAATCCTCTGAGGAAGCCCCACAACAAGTGTGTGCCACGCATCGTGGCTAGTAAAGGACAGAAACTGGGCATGTTTAGAAACTTCCATAGCAATTTGACAGAGTAATTTTATATCCCTTGTCATAACAATACAAAGTGTAGGCTTGTATTTTACATATCATCTTTTAATTTCATTGCTCTGTTATGTTTATTATATTTTACAGAGGCATCTGTCTGCAACAGGTTGAAAATTAATAATAATAATAATGAAGGGTTTTTGAACAGATTGATAAGCACTACTCTAAAAATCAGAAAAACAGAAAGAATTGTTCCCTTAGGGGATGTGTGTGTGTGTGTGTACACTCACACACATGTAAATTTGACTTTAAGGAGGGGCTGTTGTTTCTCAGTGCTCCCTGGAGTACTTGTATTCATTCTTAGATCTAAGTTAGTCATGGAAAACCTAAGCAACCAAATGAACTAAAATACCATTAATCCATTCCTCAAGAGAAAGGACCTTTACATTTAATTTACAAACCACCTTTGCTAAGGATTAAGAGAGAACCGAACCATCTTCAAAGAAATGAAAATACAGAGCCGCCTATATCTGCTTAGGAGACTAAAATCCAGCCTGTTTGGAAAGCTAGTGTTGTCCAGTTATGCGATTTGTTTTTTCTTTCACAGTACGTCCTGTTCCTGTGACTTTCACCAAGAAAGTACTTTCTTCAGATCTTCAGTTTCTGGCATTGCTAGCACCCCCTTCTTCAGGGAGGATTACCAGACAAGAAAAGATAACAGAATGCTTAAAAGTCTAAGCTTTGGCACCCTATCAGTCTAGTTTCATAACTTGCCTAGGCTACTTTAGGTAATTTTTGGAAGAATTTTATAACCATCCTGAGCTTCAGTTTCCTAACACATAAATAGAAAAACGAGGATAATGTACACCTCTCTCAGAAGGTCACTGTGAAGAAAGCAGCAGCTAATATACAAAAGTGCTCTTCTCAGTGACCGAAAGGGTCAGTCATTACTATTTCTACGACTACTACTACTATTATCATTACTGTATTAGGAGCCGTGTTTGTAGCCATCCCTCAGGAGAATATGGGTCATACTCAGAAAAAAGAATAATGTAACTGCATTTACTCAAAATTATATAAGATATAAATTTTTAGCAGTTGAAAGTTTTGAGAAACTTGCAATAAAAGCAAATTCAGCAAACATATAAGAATTATCTTCTGGAATTTACAAACTATCATAGTTAAGGGTGAATAGACACTCTAGGCTGCTTTAAAAGTCAAAACATGAATCAGTGGGTGAACTTAAAGGGTGGAAGATTTTGAATCAAACAAATGGCTTTCTTAAATACTAGAATTCCAATACAGAGAAATGGACTGAAACACAAGGGAGTATACCTATATACTCATACAAATACACACACACACACACACACACACACACACACACACACATACATATGAACAGAGAAAAAGAGAGAAATTTATATATCAGGCTATATGGAATGCTTTCCATGTAATATATTGTCTCATTCAGTTTCTCCAAATGTCTTAATATTTTCTACTCAGTAGATAAACCTGGTCTTCAGTTCCTTTTAGGGATTGCTTGCTCTATTTGCACCATTGTTCTGAGAAAAGTAATTCCCCATGTAAATGCATGTTACAAGTCACTGGAAAACTCCAGGCATTGTTTTTTCCTGCTGCATCGCATCTTGGAAATTGCCCACCATTGTGGTTCTGTTATTTTAGAAGCAGGAGCAGAAGGCAGCTCTGCATTTTCCATGAAAGGGCCCCATAGGCTTCATTAGGGAAAGACATTTCCCCCTTGAATTTCCACCTCCTCCACTGAGACTCCAGCTCCAAGCTGCATGTGGCTGGCAGAGGAAAATGAGAGAGATTTGAAGGCATCAGCAAGGCTTCCCTGATAGGCAGAAACCTGCCTTTGTCACAAAGCTATGGCTTGGCTGTATGCCTAAGATGTGGGTAGGCACAAACTGATTTTAGCACCCATATCATGATTCTATTATCATAATTGAAGCATTTACAATATGGAAAAGTGGCTTACTACCTTCAATAGATTCATCTATAGAACACTAGAAAAAATAATCTTTATAAGATCTTCTTTGAGGAAAATTAAACTATTTTATATTCTTGAACTTATACAAATGCAAAGGTGAAGATTTATATAAAAATAAAAATCATAGAAAAAATCACAGAAAGTTTAAAACTAAGAAATACTTTTAAAGACTTTAACTTAGTATTTTACATGAGAAAAGTTTCTTTTTTGAATGACTAAGTATGAGTTTATTTGAGCCCAATGCCTGAGAATGGTCACCTGGTAGAAGATTCAAGTTGCCCTTAATAAACACTCCTGAGTAAAGTTTTTGACTCTAACAAATGTTAAATGTGTATCTGTCAATAAATCTAACCATTAATCAATGAATTTTAAATTTCTGTCAAATTATAACTAGTCACTGTGACACCTATCCATGGTTTAGTGAAGATCCATCTTATTAAAAGGTCAAGACCTAAAATGAAATGTTAGTAATAGTCATAAATAATTTACATGTTAAAAGTTTATTTTGTGCCAGGCACAGTGTTAAGTGCTTTATGGGACAAATCACATTTAATTTGCACAAAACTCCTATGGTGTAGGATGCAAAATTAATGTTCCTCTTTTATAGACAAGAAAACATTCATTTGTTCACAAATGTCAAATACATTGAGTTGGTTCACAACTAGATATGAACCCATGTCTATCTGAATCTAAAACTTATCCTCCAAACCACTATGTTGTAGTCTGCATGTATCAGTCATACTCTCTCAATTTGAATTTGTACTTACTGAGTAAACTGATATGGAGGTACCTGTTAGGAATTATCCCTCAGGAGTCACTTATTTAAGTTAAAATCCTAGAAAGCCTAACTCAGCCTGGAGGGAGTGTCTACATGCCCCCATAGCCATACACAGCATCAGGATGGATTGTACCTGAGGCATCCAATCTCCCCAACTGCTTGGGTGTCATCTTGCTGTTTTGCTTAACTTGTACATCCAAAAGGTTCAAGGCTATTATCCTAAGTATGTTGTAACTGTGTTTGTATTCTGCCTATAACTGGGCTGGATTATTCCTGAGCTCCTGGGATCCTGGTGGGTTTCATTGCTTGTGGACTTTATACTGCATCTTGGACCCTCAGCTCTATAGAGGCTTAACTGACCCCAGGTAATCTTATTCAACAGGTCAAGGGAGAGCCGTTTCATTTGAATTTCATATTCACAGAAGATTTCAAATGTACAATTCTGACATTATCTGCAAAGAGTGGAGACACACTTGCAGGACTGATACATTTGAAGGACTGGAGCGTAATATACTTATCATGTATCTTTAAATATGCATTCCATTACCTGACCATGCCACTGTAATGTATTAACAACTATTTTTAAGAATTATGTAACCATTATGTAAATTGTATAGTCAAACTGCATTATACTTTGTGTTAAAATTATTTTTAAAGAAAACTTTTAAATTATATCAGCTCTGGTAACCCTATTTTGGCATTTGTTATTTTTTTAGATTCTTATCTATCTCAGTAAAAGCAAGTGGCATGAGTTTCTTTTGGCTTGTGAAGAAACTTGTGTATCTATCCTTGAGTTCTATACACACTAACTCATAATACAAGGGACAAGCCTCAAGAGGGGAGTGAAACACAATGATAGGAATAAAGCAGGAAAATTAGTGGCATGTCATAGTTATCTTTCTTACTAAATTAGAATTTCCTTGAGAGTAGGCATTCTATCTATTTTTTATACAGCCATCATGTTTTACAGAATGTAAGTTTTTATTTTTTTTCTACTTGGTGGGTTCTGAAGGATGACTGTCTTAGTCCATTTTATATGGTATGAGAATGCCACACACTGGGTAGTTCATAATGAACATGAATTTGTTTAGTTCATGATTCTGAAGGCTGGAAAGTCCAAAAGCATGGCACTGGCTTCGTGATGCATCATCCCCTGGCAGAAAGCATAAGAGCAAGAGAGCAAGAGGAGGCTAAACTCACTTTCATAACAAACCCAATCTGGTGATAACACACCTACTTCTGGGATAATGACATTAATGTACTCATAAAGGCAGAGCCATCATGAACTAATCACTTCTTAAAAGCCTCACCTATCAAAATTATTGCAATGGAGATTAAGTGTTCAACACATGAACTTTGGGGGATGCATTGAAACCATAGCATTATGCTCCTGACCAGCAAAATCCATGTCCTTCCCACAATGCAAAATACATCCACACCATCCCAATAGTCCCCAAAGTCTTAACTCTTCCCAACATCAATTTAAAAATGCACAGCTCAAAGTTTCATTTAAATCAGATATGGGTGAAAGGGCACAATTTATCCTGAAACAAATTATCTCTAGCTATGTGATGATGGAACAGGCATAGGAAACAGATAAATAGGCAGAAAAATGGGGTATTGATTGCAAATAAGTCTAAAATTCAATAAAGTTTACAAAATTATATTTTAAGACTTCAGTATACACTTTTTTGACTCCATGTCCTGCCTTCTGGGCACACTATGGTAGGAGTTGGGCCTCTCAGGCCTCAGGCAGTCCCACCCTTATAGCTTTGCTGGGCTCAACCCACACAGCTGCTCTCATTTGCTGGCATTGCAAGCTGGCAGTGCTGCAGTTTTGGGGTCTCAGGGGTGACCTCTCTTTCACTGAGTGGCCGCAGTGTCCACTCTCACTAGGGCATTATCCTAGTGGAGACTCTTTGCAGAGGTCCCATTCCCACAGCTATGCTGGACATTGCTCTAGTGGGGGCTTTTGGCAGTGGCTTTGTCATTGCAACAGCTGTTTGCAGCATCCTTTGAGATCTAGGTGGAGACCACAATGAACCCACAGCTCTTGCATCCCACATACCTGCATAATTAGAACCACTTGGTTGTTGCCAAGGTTTACAGCTTGTGCTTTCTGGAGTGGTGGGTTGAGCCGCACCTGGATTTACTTGAGCCATGGCTGGTGCGGCCAAGGAGGCTGTACTGGAATGTGAAAAGCATTGTCCTGCAATAGCACAAGGCAGCAGATGCTAAGATCCCATAGGCACTTCTCTGGAAACCTTGCCCTGAAGGTCCTAGTTTGCCTTGAAGATCATTGAAATGTTTTCATGGTTATTCTTCTACTGTCTTGATGAACAGAACTTGGCTTCCTTTTACCTATATTAATCTCTTTAGCAAATGGTCACTTGTTCACACCTTTGGTTTGCTCTCCTAAAGACTCCTTTTCATTATTTACATGACCAGGCTGCAAATTTTCCAAATCTTTTCACTCTGCTTCTTATTTAATTACACATTTTGTTTTAAATTATTCATTTCCTATGGTATCTTACTATATGTAGTTAAAAGTAGCCACGCAGCTCCTTCAATATTTTGTTTAGAAATTTATTTCACCAGATACACTTGTTTATTGCTATTAAAGTCCACCTTCCATAAAGTGCTAGGGCATGAACATAACTCAGTCAACTTCTTTGGCAATTTATAACAAGGAAGGCCTTTACTCCAGTTGTTAATAAGATATTCCTCACTTCTATCTGAGACCTCACCATAATGGCCTTTACCGTGCATATTTCTAACAACATGCAGGTCACAACCACTGAAGTAATCACTACAAAGATTTAGGCTTTCTACAGCTCTTGTGTTCTTCTGAGCCTTCACTACAATTTCACTTAATGCTCCATTCACAGCAATCTAGGCTTTTCTTAGTCTGCCCCTCCAAATTAATTCAGCCTCTAACCATTACCCAATCCAAAGCCACATTCACACTTTAAAGTAGTTGTTATAGTAATAGTCCTGCTTCTTATTACTAGTTTTCTTTCTTAGTCTGTTTTATGATACTATGAAAAATACCAAAGACTGAGTAACTCATAAAGTACAAGAATTTATTTGGCTCATAGTTCTGGAGGCTGGGAAGTCCAAGAGCATTGCACCAGACTCTGGAGAAGGCCTTTGTGCTATAGTGTCTCACGATGAAAGGGAGAAGGGTAAGAGAGGATGAGAGCAAGAGGGGAAGAGAGTGTTAAACTCACTTTTATAACAAACCCACTCCCACAATAACAACATTAATACATTCATGAGGGAAGAGACCTCATGACCTAATAACCTCCCAAAGGTCCCACCTCGCAGTACTATTGCATTGGAAATTAAGTTTCCAACACACAATCTTAAGAGGACACATTCAAACCACAGCAATGACATTAAACTCTTCTAATCTCATCAACTTTATTCATAGGGAGACTTTAATGGGACGAATTATATTTTATCCAGTTGTAATTATTTCAAGCTTTTTTCTACCATCATTACAATAAGATAGAAGCAACATATTGGAGTGCCAGAAAAAGACAGCAACGAGATGCCAAAAAAGTGAAGATGGTAAAATTATTGAAATAAAAATATGCATAAGACATGACCAGCCATTTCCTCAAAGCAAATACACTGATTTGAAATGAGTACATGAAAATAAATTAAACATATTTAACCATTATAGAAATGCAAACTAAATCCACAATGAGATAACAATGACAGATAGTGCACATGTCAGAAGGGCTAAAATAAAAAATAGTGACAACACCAAAGCCTGTCAAGGATACAGAGAAACTGGATCACTCATATGTTCCTGCAAATGCAACTCAACTCTGAAAAATGATTTGGCAGTTTGTTTAAAAACTAAACATATCACTACCACATTACCCAGCAATTGTATTCCTAGACTTTTATATCAGATAAATGAAAACTTATGTTTACACAAAAACTTACACACAAGTTTTCAAAGAGGCTTTATCTATAATAGCAAAATATTGGGAACAACCCAATTTACTTCAGTGGGTACACAGTTAAACAAACTGTGATATTTACATATAATGGAATAGTATATTTCCAGGAAAAATGGAATGAAATTTTGACACACACAACAAATTGGATGAATCTCTAGAGAATTATGCTAAGAGAAGAAAGCCAGTTCTAAAAGGTGACTCTATTAGTTCATTCTCACATTAATAAAGACATAATCATGACTGGGTAATTTATATAAAAAAAGAGGTTTGATGGACTCACAGTTTCACATGGCTGGGGAGGCCTCACAATCATGGCAGAAGGCAAAGGAAGAGAAAGGCATGTCTTACGTGGAGGCAGACAAAAGAGCATGTAGAGGGAAATTCCCCTTTATAAAACCATCAAATCTTGTGAGACTTATTCACTATCATGAGAACAGCATGTGAAAACCCATCCCCGTGACTCAATTACCTCCCACTGGGTCCCTCCCATGACATGTGGGAATTATGGGTGCTACATTTCAAAATAAGATTTGGGTGGGATACAGCCAAACCATATCAGTAACATACTGTATGATTCCATTTGCAAAATATTCTAAAAATGACAAAATTACATAAGTGGAGAAAAGATTAGTGGTTGCCAGGGATGAAGGAGGGTATAGGAGCTGGGTAATGGAACTGTTCTTTATCTTAACTATATCAATGTCAATATTCTGGTTGTGCTACTATATTATAGTATTAAAAAATATTACTAGGGAAAATTAGATATAGACTACATGAGATATCTTTGTATCATTTCTTACAACTACATATGATTCTAAAATGATGTCTACTTTAAAAATGTAAAGAAAAAAAGGGCTTTAAGTATTTTCAGTTTCTCAGGACATACAGTTTCCGTTGCAACTACTCACCTCTATTCGTGCAGTGTGAAAGGAGTGATTGATAAGAGTAAGTGGATAAACATGCTGTGTTTCAATAAAATATTTTTCACCTAGACAGGTAGCAATAAGATTTGCTCCACGGCCTATAGTTTGTAGATGCCGGTCCTCAATTAAACAACTCCTAGAAAGATGATTATATGTAACCTTTAAAAAATATCATATACCTGGTCCAATTCTAGTCATGTTGCATTCAAAGAGACAGTTCAGCAGCCAGAAGATAAATATGAAGAATGAATGCTTCACTTGAATTTATAACACTACAAAAGAACATTTATATACTACAGCAAATTCTCCATTTCTCTCCTTCACATTTTTCTTGTACATTGTAGGTGCTTTTTCACTTCTCCAATTCCAAATTCTTGAAAAATTCCTTCTTTAATCTCTTGCTCTCATGGTTTTAACTCTTTCTATGTCTTTCTCCCTAGTCTTAATAAACAGATTAGCAAATTATTTTGCTAAGTCACCCCCTTTCTCTGTTACCCATCTGGTTCTGTTCTCCACCCATAACCATCAATTTTTCATTAGCCCAAAAGAACGAAATCTGTCCAGAAAGAGCCATTTTTAAAGAATGGGTGAGGGGAAGAAAATAAAATAGCAAAGTAACAAGTCTCCTTAATGGTGGAGGGTAAGGTGAAAATTGGCAAAAATCCGTGCATTAACCATATCAGTCTGTTCAAGTTGCTATAATAAAATATCATAGTCTGGGTGGCTTATAAACAACAGCATTTCTTTTTCCTCACAGTTCTGGAAGTCTGGAAGTCCAAGATCAGATACCAGCAGGGTTGGATTCTGGTAAGGGTCCTCTTTCAAATTGCAGACTTTAAGCTTCTTCCTGTGTTTTTACATGGCAGAAGGAGCAAACAAGCTTCCCGGCCTCTTTTACAAGTGCACCAACCCCATTCATGAGAAAAGAGCCCTCCCAAAAGACCCTACTTCTTAATACCATCAACTTGGGGATTAGAATTTCAATACATAAATTCTGGGGGGACACATATACTCAAACCATAGCAAGTAATTGTTGTGATGCCTCTTAAAATCATAACTGGCTTAGGTGGGTCATAGCCACCTATTTAAGGATGCCTCTTGGACAGGTAACCCGTTCATAGATTACTGTTTTAACAGTTCTGTGCTACACACTAAATGCATCAGGAAAATTCTTATGACACACTTGGATTGGAGGATAACTAATTCCACATTTAATTTTGTTACAAGAGGATAAGAAAGTTTTTTTTTGTCTGTTTTGTGTTTTTGTATAAAATCTGCTCTCTGTGAATCCAACAAATTTAGCCATGGCAGGCATTTTGTGTTTATTATGAATGATGACACCCTAAATTCCTTCTTGCATATTACAAGTCCAACTCTCACTTTAAACCCTTTGGCACTGCACATGTTCATCCATCTTGAAAAAGAATGCCCTAAATCAATGAAAGAGAGAAATGAGGCAATCAAATAATGCCTGTCAGAAAACAAAATATGCACAGCATATTTCTTCTCATTACTGCATATTATGAGGGCTAATGACAGAGATGAATATCTCTAGTCACAGCCACTTATATAGGAATTTACATTGAAAAGTAATTGCTATAGAACATAATTGGTTGATTAGGTGTTCTCAACTCCTTAGGCCCTTTTCAAGCCTTAACTATGTGATACATGCCAGGCTTCCAGAGGACCAATTTGTGTAAAAAGAAGTGTAATTTGTCCCTTATAAAATATCAAGTTAGAAAATGTTATCACCTACTCCACATCCTCCCAAGGCTAGTCATTGCCTTGCATGGTAGCAGTCATGCAAGGTTACCAGGATGGGTATAATTGATGTGGAGATATAAATTATAGACTTGGTTCCAAATCCGTCTACTGTAATTGAGCGATTGCATAAGTTACTTTAACAAAAATCCAGTAACATTATTTTATTAATCTTAGGAATCACAAGTCTCCATAACAGTAGGGAGTTCATTATATCCCTCTAAGGGTTTCACCTTCTCAAATTACATAAGCTCCAATAGGCTTTGTATTAGGGGTGGGGGAAGTTGGGCTTCTTCTTCTTTTTTTTTTTTTTTTGTGGAGAGGAGAGAGAGAGTCCTGCTCTGTTGCCCAGGTTGGAGTGCAGTGGCACAATTTTGGCTCACTGCAACCTCCGCCTTCCCGGTTCAAGTAATTCCCTGCCTCAGCCTCCCGAGTAGCTGGGATTACAGGCAACCACCACTACACCTGGCTAATTTTTGTATTTTTAGTAGAGACGGGGTTTCGCCATCTTGGCCAGGCTGGTCTTGACCTCCTAACCTTGTGATCCACCCGCCTCAGCCTCCCAAAGTGTTGGGATTAAAGGCGTGAGCCACGGCGCCTGGCCAGTTGGGCTTCTATACTGCCACAGGAAAAAAAAAATTGCCATCTTGGTATTTCAACAGTATTCTATTGTCTTCCTTTGTGTTGCTACCCAGGTTGTGTGTCATCTGTGGGCTCTATCCAGCCCCAAAGAGAAAGAGGGTACACTACTGAGATAACAGTTCAGAGAACTGAAACCCACATAGATAATCCTTGATTTTTCAAGAGGAGACAATCTCTGCACCTCAATGCCAAACTCAAACCTAAATACCCTGCCATAGGGTTCCTGGAGTTTCATCCAAAGTCATTTCATCCTTCCAATTTACATTTGTATCCTTAAAGCACAGGAGCAAAAAGGACAGAACTAGTGTTTGTGCTCTGCACCTCATGGACCTAGAATTCCTAACTCTTCTCTCTGCAGAGATTTGGCTATAAAAGTCAATCAGACCTGGTGCAGTGGCTCATGCCTGTAATCCCAGCACATTGGGAGGCCATGGTGGGTGGATCTCTTGAGGCCAGGAGCTCGAGATCAGCTTGACCAACATGATAAAACCCCATCTCTACTAAAAACACAAAAATTAGCCAGGTGTGGTAGTGCGCACCTGTAGTCCCAGCTACTTGGGAGACTGAGGCAGGGGAATCGGTTGAACCCAGGAGACGGAGGTTGCAGTGAGCTGAGATTGCACTGCTATATTCCAGCCTGGGTGACAGAGCAAGACATTGTCTCAAAAACAATCAAACAAACAAGAAAAACCTCAAACAACAACAACAAAAATCCAAAAGTCAAGCAGATGTTTTTTCTCCATAGTTAAAAATTAATAGGGCTGGTCACATCCATTTCCCTGGACGGTAAATCCACTTTCTCAAAAAAGACTGCCTTTGAGTAATTTGTAGGTGATTAGTCTAAGAAAAACTTCTTTCAAATGATTCCAAGGTAATTTTTCTGTTACTACTCTTACTTAGAAAAGATACAAAGAAAAAAAAAAAGCAACAAATTGAATACCAATGAAGGTAATTTTCTACCATGCACCCAGTATTATTTCAGTGAAATAAAATCTCCCTGCATTTAAAACATCTCTCATAAACCTCCTGTGACTTAATGGCACTTTATTAATTGAGGCTATTTATATATTTATTTATATCTGATATGGTTTGGCTCTGTGTTCCTACCCAAATTTCATATCGAATTGCAATCCTCACGTGTCAAAAGCAGAACCTGCAATCCTCACGTGTCCAGGGAGAGAGGTAATTGGATCATGGAAGCAGTCTTTCCTGTGCTGTTCTCATGATGGTGAGTGAGTTCTCACGAGATCTAATGGTTTTATGTATCTGACAGTTCCTCCTTCACACTTGGTCTCCCTCTCTATCTCCTGCTGCCATGGAAGATGTGCCTGCTTCCCCTTCTGCCTTGATTGAATGTTTCCTGAAGCTTCCCCAGCCATGTGCAACTGAGTCAATTAAACCTCTTTTCTTTATACATTACTGAGTCTTGGGTATTTCTTTACAGCAGTGTGATAACAGACTAGTGCAGTATCTCACTTTAACTTCCCACATTTTATAACCTGAATTATTTCACATTTTCAATCCTTGCATTATTTTCTCTCAATGCAAGTTTACAAAGGGCTCTTCCCGCAGAACGTTTATTTGTGTTATGTTTGAAACCACGTTGGCCTGCCGAAGAGATTCCTAGGCAGGCCCTGTGCCATTTCACCGTTTTATCCACAATCCTTGGCACACTACCTGGCACTTTAAGATGTTTAGCCATTCTAAGCAAAAATGTGTTCATTTATGGATAAGAGGGAAGACAGAATAGAGAGAAGGAGAGGGAAGAAGAGAAGGAGGGAGGGAGGGAGGGAGCCATAATGATTTATGCCTTTGGTTCATGTCATTTTAGTCTCTAGATAACTTCTGATCAAAATAAAAATAAATTCTGAGAAGTAATAGCAATTATATCATTAGTTGCAAAGACATTGATGGGGAATTATTTACCTAATTTTATAGTAGTGACAACTTCCTCAGTAAGATGGATACCAGTAAGTAAAGCTGTCAATAATAGAAAGTAGAGCATGACAGAGGGCAGGTGTGACCAGGAGGCTACAGTCCAAGGACTTTTGTACAACTAAGGCCACCATAAGATTCCAGCCACAAGGATGAATGTCAAAAACTGGGTAGGAGAGTTGAGAGGCTAGGGGAAAAAATTACTGATAACTCTTCCTCCTATGTGCCAGCTTACGAACTTTGGGCTTAGAAGCAACATGCTCATCACACAATGTATCCTGTCGGTTTCATTAGGCGAAAAGGAGCAATGGATGTCAGGAATGATTTAGGAGGAGGATCAGACTTGGAAACAGAAGAATTGGGTTTAGGAATACCTCCACCACTTCCCTACTGTCTGTTAGCTTACCTGAACCTATAAAATGTGCATAATCATAACGGACCTCCTAGGGCTGTTGTAAGTACAGAATCAAATAATATACCTGAAGCCTGCTGATGAATGTTCAAGCACTGGGCAGACCCAATGAGGTGTTTTTGTTGCCCGGAGATAACTGAGACTAAAATCACTTTTGAGAGAAAATCGAAAGTTTTCACACTTTGATCTCGTATGTATAATTTGAAAAATTACAGTGCATGTCAGTTATGAAACAGGAGGTAATTACTTATCTT
Organism: Rhinopithecus roxellana; assembly: GCF_007565055.1. Lineage (NCBI taxonomy): Eukaryota > Metazoa > Chordata > Mammalia > Primates > Cercopithecidae > Rhinopithecus > Rhinopithecus roxellana. The sequence goes on along the minus strand of NC_044549.1, from coordinate 86,788,243 downwards.
TGACTTTCAAGAATTTGGGATGAAATTTGAAACCAAAATGACAAAGAATTACCTTGTGAAACATACAGAAATCCCAGTCCACAGCTGTGAAAAGCAAACTCATTTTAACTCTGAAATCCCCCACTATGGGAAATTTCAGAATATTCTCTTTGCACAAATAATGCATTGATTATAGACCAGAAACCACTGTAAATTTCAGTTTCTGAAAAATAAAACTACTGGGTGGGACAATCACTATTTGTCTTTCTTTTAAAGAATAGGTGGTTAATTAAGACAGAAATAAATGTGCCTGGTGGCTCTTTAATTCTCACCAATAAAGATCTACTAATGACTAAACAAGTATGTGTAGCAGTTGAGTCTCTGGAAATTAAAAAATCAGTTTCACACAGACTTTCCAGAAATGAAACATCATGCGTAGCTAGCTACTCCTTCGTTCTTACTTAAGTCACTAAGTGTTAAGTATGTCCACTAAAACCTATTAACAGCTAGGGGGTAGCTGATAAAAACAATATTCACTACAACTCAGTAGTTAATAGCACAGACTTTACCAGTCTCAGATCTGAACATATGGTCAAGATTTGATATCTACTACACAAATGTGGGAATGTTCTTTTAATCTGAAAGTCTCAGTTTCATCCATAAAACAGGGATAATCATAGCCACCTCATAATGTTGTGAAGGCAAAATGAGATAGAGCAGGCAGAGCATTTGTCACAATGCCTGGCACAGGTTAGTCCTCAATAGGCCTTTGCTATGAAAATAAACTCACCTAGACCTAAGCATCCAGGTACACAGCCCTAAGTTAGCCCATAGTACTATCACAATACAGGTCGATGTTATATTTGCCTTCATAATATGTCTCTATCTGTTGAATTCTAAAGGTATATTTATTCCACATCATCAAGCCAAATGGACATTTCAGAGAAAGAAGCTGTGACTGTCCTATAGATTTTTATAATTATGAGAATAGAAGTACCAAGCACAGTTTAAGTAAACACCTTGCTGTCCTATAGATTTTTATAATTATGAGAATAGAAGTACCAAACACAGGTTAAGTAAACACCTTGCTGTCCTATAGATTTTTGTAATTATGAGAATAGAAGTACCAAGCACAGGTTAAGTAAACACCTTGCTTTGTGCCCTCAGTATTGAAAGTTAGAACATGAAAGTTAAAATGGAAGGAGAATTTGGCAAATCAGTTTCCTTCTGACAGTAAGATGATCTCATTTCACATATGAATCCATTTAATGACTTGAATAACATAACTAACATCAATCAGGTATTTTACCTAATGGAATCTAGTTCAACCAAGAAAGAATTACCATAGAAAACCTGGGCTTACTGCTGGAAATAATACTACAATACAAAATGTATTGACTCCACAAAAGAGCTCAAAATCATGGTGATTTTACATTTTATTTCTGAAATGAATCATAATACCTCTCCCCTTATACCTGTTCAGCCCTTTACTCCCAAATAAATCATAGGAACATGGATTGGAAATAGCCTTAAAGAAAACATGCTTAATACAGCACTCTGGTCCATGTAAGTTCTGACAAATATAGTCTTATGATTTCTAATGGCTTTGCAGGAGATGACAAGTGCCCCTTTGAAGCATGTTTGTTCCATGTTGTTCCCTTCATTGTTCCATGTTGGAGAATGGAGTCTACTGGTATACCAGCTCTCCCTGACTGTGGCTAGGTGAAATGGCATTGCCCAGGGAAGAAATAATGGGACAAACCATTGTTATAAAGACAATGTTATAATACTCTACAGAGCTTCATTATAATTCTTTCAGCATTTCTTACTCTATTTTGGGGCTCCTCTATTCTACTACACTGTATTACTGTCTCAAGGTTATGGAGCTCCCTATCTCAGGAGAGTATCTCCAAAATCACTAACTTGCCGAAAAAATTAATGTTTCCCATTATTTCATGTAACTTGAGAATCAAATCAATGTGGAATGAAAGAGATCTTGCTGTTTACTAGACATGAGAACTTGAGCAAATATCTTAGCTTCTTTGTGTCTTTTATTCCTTACTTGGGATAATATTGTTCTGATGATGAAATGAAGTAAGCATTCCAGAGAGTCCAGCGCAATGTCTAGGATGTAATGATGTGCCAAATAACCAATAGTTTTCTTTCTCTTTCTTTTCCATGCTGGTTCATAACCCAACACTCCCAGAAATTTAATCAGGCTAGATTCTGGAGAGGTAGATCTTTACAAATTGAAAAACAATGTTTCTGATTAAAACAATGACCTATGTCCAAAAATAATAGTAAGAGTATATACTTCTTGGTATTACATTTTACATGTTTAATCCCATTCAATACTCTCAGAAGCCTTGTGAGGCAGATATCAACATTATTTCTTTTATAAAGGTATAAAAGCTGAAGCTCATAAGGGTTAATTATTTGCCTTCTGTCTCCCAGCAAATAAGTGAAAAAGTTAGAATGCAACTTAGGTCTCTCTGCCTCAAACTCCTTCCTTAATTATATATTAGTAGTTACTGAGTAGTAACATAAGAATTGGGCTCCAAGCAGTATTCTTTAAAGTAGAGCCCTTGAAATTACCTGCATCAAAATCAATTGTGATACTTATCAAAAATTCAGATTCAGGGACTGTCTCCAACCCTACTAAAGCAAAATCTATGGGGCTTTGGGATCTCAAATTCTGCACTTTTAGTAAGTTGTCCAGATGTTTCTTCTGCTAAGTAAATTGTCAAAGCCTTTATTGTAGTCTATTGCTGATGTCTGTCTTAGTTATCTCGGGCTGTTATAATAAAAATACCATAGACTGGATGGCTTAAAGAACAAACATTTATTACACACAGTTCTGGAGACTGAAAACTTCTAGAAGGATTCCAGGAAATTCCTTCACTGGTGAGGGCCCTCATTTTGGTTTGCCGTCTTCTCATGGTATCTTCCCATGGGTTGGGGAAAAGACAGAGAGAGAGGGAGCAAGAGAGAGAGAGAAAGAGAGTGAATGAGAGAGCTAGTGCTCTGTGTCCTCCAGCCACTTATGAAAACACCAATTCCAACATGAGGGCTCCACTCCCAGGATGTTATACAAACACAGTTACCTCCCAAAGACTTTATCTCCAAATACCATCCCATATCTCCAAATGCCATCCCGTCTCAACATATATCCAAATGTATCTTCAAACACCATCCCATCTCAACATACGCATTTTGAGAAAACACAAATATTCAGTCCATAGCATTCTGCCCCTGGCTTCTCCAAATTTATGTGCTTCCCACATGAAAAACACATTCATTCCATTGCAACAGCCCCAAAAGTCTCACCTAGCACAGCAGCTCCAAAAGTCTCACCTAGTTCCAGCCTCAGCTCTCTAGTCTGAAGTCCAAAGTACAATCAGAATGTTATTTAATTCAAATATGAGTAAGAGGCAAAGTAAAATTCCTCCTAATTGTGAGACCAGATAAGTCATGTGCTTGCAAAACGCAATGGTGGCACAGGGATAGGATGGGTATGTAAATTCCAAAAGGGAGAAGAAAAAAAGTGGTAATGGTTCCCAAGATTAAAGTTTTACAGAAAAAACTCTATTAAAGCTTAAGGCTTGAGAAAAACCCACGTTGGCTTGAGAGTCTGCCTTGTGGACCTAGTGGATCCATTGGGTCTCACCCCAGGGCACTCTCTGCCTAGCTCTTGTTCCATGAACTCTAGTGCAGGATTGTCCAGTTAGTCTCTAGTGAAGTGACAAATGCCCACAAGTTTTACTCAATTAAAAAATAATTGAAAAAAATAAAAGTTTGCAGGCCTAAAACTCTTTTGGTGCCACAAGCAGAACAGCAGACTGGATTTTCCATTGGTCCTTATTTCCACGCTTCTACCCATTGGAGAACTTGGCAGAGTGTTAGGATTCTAGTTTGCATACATACATATATAGTTCAACAGAAATATGCAGGCTTAATTATTTCGCCCTTCTCATTACATTAGAAAACTATGCTTCAATTATAGGAGAAAACTTTCTTCTTAAGAGATGGAGATTGATAAGAACAGATACTACACTTGATTGGTGGCTCATGCCTGTAGTTCCAGCATTTTGGAAGGCTGAGGCGGGTGGATCACATGAGGTCAGGAGTTTGAGACCAGCCTGACCAACACGGTGAAATCCCATCTCTACTAAAAAATACAAAAATTAGCCACATTGGTGGTGGGTGCCTGTAATCCCAGCTACTTGGGCGGCTTAGGCAGGAGAATTGCTTGAACCCAGGAGGCGGAGTTTGCAGTGAGCCGAGATCATGCCATTGCACTCTAGCCCGGGCAACAGAGTAAGACTCTGTCTCAAAAAAAAAAAAAAAAAAAAAAGAAAAGAAAAAGAAAGGGATGGAGAAGCTGGATTTTGACATTTCTTTCTTCTTTTCTTTTTCATCTTCTCAGCTTTTTTTTTTTTTGTAGTATACTTATTCACTTGCTGAAAACTATATTACTCAGTAAGTAGTTTGCATTTAAAGTTAAGGCTTTCAAATAGGGAACAAATATGTCATGAAGACTCTAAAATATTACTGTGAATCAGCAAAAGGCAGTTCTGGGTTTCAGGTACTAGAAATGTACTGAAGCATATATTATAGAGTCTGTGCTACCAAAAGAACATCCCGAAGAAACAAATAGATCTATTTATCCTGAGGCCTGCCTGCTTCAGCCTGCAAGATGTGATTTGCTGAATGACAGAACTTATTTCTATGAACTAACAAAAGCCAGAAAGGGGTCATTAGGGAGCCAGAGATTGATGAATTTCCATTCCAGACCTTGAACTGCATACAATAAATGGTGAAAGGGAAAAGATGCAAAGATCAAGAATCATTGATTGGTACCTTTGTGAAGACATTCTCATAACTCAGGAAAAAAATATCAAAGTCTTCCTTCTTCATCCTCCAGGGGCTCCCTGACTCAGTGAGTTGAAAGGCAAGTGAGAAAACAGCAGCTCTGGAGGACTGATTTGGCTTATCACAAGATCTGGGTCTAAAGACCAGTGGTTCCCTCAGCTTGAAAATGGATGTAACCAAGCTAACCATTCTTCTGTCTCCTGGGTTAGGAGGTGAATGGGAGTTACCTCTAAAGGCAGACAAAAAAAACCTATTACAAGCAGTGGATGAAAAATATTTTTCGAAATAAAATGAACTAGGCTGGGCGCGGTGGCTCACGCCTGTAATCCCAGCGCTTTGGGAGGCCGAGGTGGGCAGATTACGAGGTCAAGAGATGGAGACCATCCATCCTGGCCAACATGGTAAAACTCCTTCTCTGCTAAAAAATGCAAAAATTAGCTGGGTGTGGTGGCGTGTGCCTATAGTCCCAGCTACTCAGAAGGCTGAGGCAGGAGAATCGCTTGAACCTGGGAGGCAGAGGTTGCAGTGAGCCGAGATCACGTCACTGTACTCCAGCCTGGTGACAGAGCGAGACTCTGTCTCAAAAAAAAAAAAAAAAGAAAAAAGAAAGAAAGAAAGAAAGAAAGAAAGAAAGAAAGAAAGAAAGAAAGAAAGAAAGAAAGAAAGAAAGAAAGAAAGAAAGAAAGAAAGAAAGAAAGAAAGAAAAAAGAAATAAAGAAATAAAATGAACTATAGTGGACACTGGTAGAATATAGTCTTCAGTTCCCGGAGTGGGTGATAGTTGGCCTAGGTCAATCAGTGTAAGCCATCCTGTTACAAACAGCAATTTGGTCAGGTCCTTAAACAATCAGGACATGGCACTTGCCTAGCCAGAATGCCAGATATTTTTATCTATCTATCTATCTATCCATCTATCTATCTATCTATCCATGTATCCATCTATCTATCTATCGATCGGTCAATCCACCCTATATTTCTATTCAATCATTGTATTATGAAAATTATCAAACATCCCACACAGTTGAAAAATTCTATCCCTTATTTTTTATGCATTTCAACATAAATGCTTGAAGTCAATGACCTTCACCATAAATAATACACATTTAATTGAATTAAGTATTTGATTATAAATGTTTTCATCTTCAGATATACAATTTACATATTATATATTTGCAGATGTTTTCCTGTGGAATAAAATGTGAAAGAAATAAAAATTTAAATTTACATACAATAAAATACACAAACCTTAAATATATATTGTCTACATTTTGACAAATGTGTACATCTCTGCATCACAAACCTTATCAAGGTATTGAACATGACCAGCATCCAAGAAAGTATTCCTACCCATGCTCAATCAAATCTTTTCATGCTCCTTTGGAGATGACCATTGTTCTGATTATTTGGCACCACAGTATGAGTTTTCTTTTCTTGAATTTTTGTATAAGTGGAGTCACACACAGCATATTCTTATGTAAAGCATCTTCTAGTTAACCTCATATTTTTCAGGTTCATCCATGATGTTGAATGTGACAGTAATTTTTTTCAACTACTGTGTAATATTCCATTGTGTGAACATATCACAGTTTGTTATGCATTTGACTGTAATTTTTATACCTAGGGTATTCCAGGTTTTTGAATAAAGCTATCAAAATTATTTTACAGTGTGCATAGAAAAGTTTTCTCCAACACAGGAGAGCTATTTTAACACTAACATTGTTTAGAATTGACAGAGCACAGCGATAAAAAGCAGGCTGATTTTATTCATTTTTATTTTTGTTCTTAAACTCTCTACATACAATGCAACAGCTTGTTGCTTGTACTTAGGATAAGCTGTTTCCACTGCCCACCACATCCTCTGTTTTAGAACATCACTGACTGGCACCATATCTGCTTGGTTTATTTTTATTTGTCCACTGTCTAGTGTAGTGTCTGGCACATCCTTGGCTCAATAAATACTTATCAACTTGCTAAATGAATGATCTTTAATTCACAGTGGTAGAGAAAAGCAGGAGAAATCAAGTGATCCTTCTGTTTTTAAAGTCTCTATTATACTCTATTATACCCTAGAATAAATATGCCAAAACATGAGTTAAATCTTTTACTTTCATTAAAAAACTTCTCAGAAATTCTCCTGGAGATTTTTAAATTTTAGTTATGCAAGTCATATCTCATATCATTATATTTGACATTACTTTAAGTGACATATTACCCCTGTTTGCAGAAATTTAAAATGCATTTCCATTAAATGGGTCTTTTCTAAGCATTTAACACCAGCTCTTAAAAAATAGCCACAATTTACTTTTATAGTCTTCAGAGGAGTTTGTACCTATGTAAATAAGTGGCTTCAGTTTCAGAAATTTAATTTGAAATATTGTATTTGGCTATTTTCAGGGCTGTCTTTACTAAGTGAGAGAGCCAGTGTAAAATGTCACCACATATTTGAACAAATACAAATCGTATTCTTAAAATTATACTGAATCATTAAGTGTGCATAAATAACCAGATATTTATTTGTAATTAATATGCTGTTATATTTGAAATTCTAATTTCTTGCATTTTTCTGATCTCCTACCTGTGTTTTTCTAACAAATAAATTATTTTATGTAATGCTTTATTAAGGGAAATGGCTAACAAATATACACAAAACACAGAATTACTCTTTCCCTAAAATGAACACAAAATTACTGCTGAAGATTTAAAGACAAAATTTAGGATTTAATTTTTTATAATAAAGAAAGTATGATTACAGACTTTGGATTCAAACTTCTGCTTTTCAGATCCAATCTCACCATTTCCTATTTATGTGAGCTTGAAAAAGTAACTAAACTTCCTGGTGATTTAATTTCCTTTTAAAGCAGAGATGATATACATTGAACCTAAGTCATAGGATGGTTGTGAGTGCCAAATGTGTTTGTACATGGACCACACTCAGTATGAGGACAACTGAGTGCTGGGCACATGAAATGTGGTGATGTCCTCTTGCTTACTATTGTTTTATCTTTATTCCTTGACAGCGGAGATGTATTCTTTACATCTCCCACACATTCAAAGTGCTCACAGTTAGTAGGTGCTTAATAAACACCTATTGATGCATCCACATTCACATTCTACAACAACTACCCCTTTTATGTGACCTCTATCCACACCTTGATACACCTGGTATGTGTCAGAGCCTCAGATTATCTCTTTCAATGTTCAACATCCAACAACCTTTCTTCAGTGTCAACAGGCAAGCTCTGAATATAGAACTTTTACAGACAAAGTCATTATAGCTTTGAAAGGCTGGAGTAGTATTAAAGGCTTTCTGGGTCTAAAACACTATCTCTTCACTTCTTCTCTGTTCCCACTCAATTACATAATAGCTAAATAAACAGGGTTAAGGCTTTTTGACTATTCTACCAGTGCCAAAAATAAGGAGTTTTACTGCATTTAATAAGTTCATAACATCACAAGTTTGATAGAAATTCCCCTACCTCAAGTTTTACTTAAAAATTGAAGAAGTAGGCCGGGCACGGTGGCTCACGCCTGTAATCCCAGGACTTTGGGAGGCCGAGGCGGGCGGATCACGAGGTCAGGAGATCCAGACCATCCTGGCTAACACGGTGAAACCTCCTCTCTACTAAAAATACAAAAAATTAGCTGGGTGTGGTGGCGGCGCCTGTGGTTCCAGCTACTCGGGAGGCTGAGGCAGGAGAATGGCGGGAACCCGGGAGGCGGAGCTTGCAGTGAGCCGAGATCGCGCCACTCACTCCAGCCTGGGCCACAGAGCCAGACTCCGTCTAAAAAAAAAAAAAAAAAAAAAAAAAAAAAAAGAAAAAGAAAACTGGCTTTTCCTGAAATGAAATATGCAAAATTTGCCTGAATGTTTGAAATTTAAGACCTTACCATTTAGGTCCCTGCATTTCACTATCTTTGATTTCATAGGCAAGATAAATTCTCCAAAACATATCCCTATATCTCCAAAGAACAAAATATTCTCAAATTTATTGGACTAGTTGTGCCATATGCCATTTGATTTCAGTACTGCCACCTTGCTCTCTTAAGGATCATACGTAGAATGTTACACAAGGGTAGTGTTGATACACATTGCCGTACGTACTTTCCTGAGTCCTATTCAATGGTCAAAGGTGGAAGGTGAGCATAAAATACAATCCTCAGATAGGAAAGAGAATCAATGAGGCAGAGAATTCCTGAATCATGAATCTTTGGCCTGCTCGACAGGCAGGGAAAGTGTAAGCTAATGATGTGTAAAAGGTACAAATCCATTTCTAGATTACTATCTGTCTTCAGAATGATGGCTCAGAGACACCCAAAATGAGAAGGCACAATCTGGCAAGACACACATGGCTCTAACATCTTCCCTGCCATCTTTTCTTTTACAGTGGGTAAATCCCTTTAAAGAAAACATATTTCACATCTAGGAGTAGGAGGGGCTTTGTGATTTAGGATATATGGTGCATGATTGTAATTTTTGAGAAACTAGAAATCTAATATACAGAGAGAAAATAAAACTACTTAAATATCATCTGAATTTGAGCTTACAATTTAGAAACAGCTGCATGTTCTTCTGTAATTTCTTTAAGCTTCCCACTTGGGCAACGTCTGTTTACACAGCACATGTTTTCCAAGTACCTCTTTCTATTTATCTAATCTGTTCCAGAATAAGACAGATTTTCACTAAAATAGGGTTTGGTTGATTATGAAATTATCTCCAATAGTGGATTCGTGTGTCCAGATCATTAAACAATCCTGACATGAGACTTAAGCCTGTGGTTGGGTTGTTTCCTTTCTTTCTCCCACTGTTCACTCCTGGGTTAGAATTTTTCAAGAAAACAAGAGTGAAATGTAGGCAGGCACAACTTCGTAGGTGTACAAGCTGGGAAACTGCCCTCTTAAAATTGTTATTCATTTTATCTTTAAACTTGTGCTTTGCCTGTGAAGTCTGATGAGGCAAGAGAACATGTGCATGAGCAAAGGATATGCATGCAATGTGCATCTCTGCCGCTGTTCCATGCCACCCTATTTGCATAGAGTGCCATTAATGGCCCGTAAGTACAGAATTCCAATGAATCCACAATATGCGACAGTGCAACAAGACTAAAAGTAAATGCAAGGTAAAGCATAATATTTTATGATTGAGTAAGTGGGGTGTTCTCATTTCTGAGAAACCACACCTTCTGTTCAAACTAGAACTTGCTTTGAAGACAGAAAGAAGGCAACAACATTCTAGGAGACATGAGTGGCGAAGAAATCCGTCACGTATTTCCTTACTTTATTTTCCTTTATTAATAGCCACTTATGGGAAACTCCTGACACATAAGAAAAGGGAAATACAGGGAAACACAGTTTCCTTTTTTTCAGTTCCTCCTTCCTCATTTCTAGGCCAAAGATAGCATTGATAGAAGGTGTGCCTATCAAATTAAATAAGAACAGTTGAGTTAGTTTATGAATAGTCTATTCGATTATTCAGCTAAGAATGAAATACATATGCATATAAGCTGGAAAATAGTAATTGTGTAATTTTCATTATTTCATCTATAAGTTAATTCATTCTATATTTGCATTTAAAACTGGCATTGTACAATGTAAAGATGAATAAAAGCCATGCTAATAATGTTAAAATTTAAATTTTTTACTTAAAAAGGCTTTAACTAATGAATAATAATGACCAATGAGAATAATAGTCTGCAAACTAAAGAAAAAGCTGTAGATTTTAGTAGCTTTAATGGCACCTTTACCTGTTTTTTGTTTGTTTTTTAAGGTGAGGATCTGAACTTTCATTTTGTACAAGAAATGATACACTACCCAGATGGTCCTGAATGAAGGGGAATCATTTTAGCTATTAGAACAAAATGCTATTCCCAGAAAGAGTTGTAAGTGTTTGTGGATCCAAGAGGAATATATTAACTATAAAGTAGATGATATAGGGAAAAAAAAGGAACTTATATAATCTTGCTCCTCCTTCAAACCTGTGTTCTGCACAGTACATAAATTGGCCTTATTCTGTCCTCGTCTTATTCTAAGATCTCTATATGTTACTAAAACTGCTTTCAATATTATTTAATTAAGGTCAAGAACAATGCTGTATTGGTTTGTTTGTTTTTAGGGGGATGACTTAAGAGTTTTAAATGATGGCCAAACTCAGCTCCTGATAGACATTTTATTGTCTCTTCCCTTTGTCAAGAAACAAAATGTTCCAGGAAAGGTGGAGTGGATCATCTTGGTAGGTTAGCTTATGATCAGCATTATGTCAGATGGTTGGGAATGTAGATTTTGGCAGATTTCCATAGATATAAATATCATATTCAGAAAAAAGCGTGTGTCAATCATTGTCCCATATCAACCATAGTTTTGGAGATGCCCATGATAGGCCCTGCACCAGAGCTTGCCTCCTAAGCTTAAAAGGTTTTTGTTGTTTTTTGGAGCAGTAGTAAAATTGTGGATGAATAATAGGAAAGGATTAGAAGCTGAGTGACAAGCAAATCTCATGGGCCCATGTCCTTTTATTAGAGTACTAATATTCTATGATATTCATTCAAATATTTGCTGAGCATTTGCCCTGGAAAATGTATGATGAAAATTCGAAGAATGATGACAGTAGTTCAATGTGTCAGGAAAGATTTGGGAATGATCACATCTCTCTATATAAGTCACCTTTATTTGTACCCCAGTTGATAACTAATTTCTCCACTTTATCGTCAATGAGATTCTAATTAAAGTAGAACTAGAATAATTACATATCAAACAAGCAAAAATACTTTTGCTGCACAATAGAGCTCTATCAAATACAAAGATAGCGTATTTTGGAGAAAAAGTAAACCAACAGGAGTTAGACTGGAGCTTGAATGCTTCAATTGCTTACTAATGTGTATTAATTCTGGCTGTTTCATACAAAAATGCATAGATAATATCACAGGAGAAGCATGCATGCCTGAAACAAAAACAGGTAAGCAAAGTGGCCTTAATACCAACTTCAATCTTCTAAGAAAATTTTTGATTGAAAGAAGGGGTGAGTGGCTTTACATAAAAAGTAAAAAGAAGCACCTGGAGAAGAAAACGATAGGTCTAGAAAAAGAGAGAATAAATTATAAAGGGATTTAGGAAGCTATCAAAAAGATGGAGGTAGATGACTATACACAAAGAGATGTAAAGAAAAGAAGATAACACTTACTATGAGAAATGTAATTGCGGAAGAATATTTTTAGGAAGATTTTCTGTGTATTGCATGATGAAATTTCTCAATTGTTATCTCTTGCAGAGTTCTTTTGTACAGATTCACATTACTTATCAAGGCCTCGTAAATTACCATTTGAATTTATTTTCCAATGCAACATTTTACCTTAAGGTGGCTTGTCATATTTACATCAAACTGAAAAACCAGTGAAGAAGATAGAAGTAGGCAATGCCCATAGCACAGAATAAAAGTAGGAGAGATTAGAAGTTAACAAATTGACAACAGAGGAAAAGAAAAAGAATGCAAAGAAAATGAGATTTCACCATCTTATGAGGACAGAGCAGGTAGCCCCTGTAAACAATCATACAATTCTTTGAATTTATAGGAATTTAGAAAATAGAGTGAGAGAAAAAGAGGAAAATACTGAAACCTTAATTTTGCCCTACTGAAGACAGTTCAGCATATTTAGAAAGTTATCTGCCAATGAATAAGTCAAGCAAAATAATGTAAAAAAATCAACAGACTTGGGGGTCAAATTGAATTATACATCTTCCACTTGCTAGTTGTTATTCACTCTCTTTGAGAGTTTGTGTTCTCATCAGAAATAGATAATCATTCATATTTGTTTGTTTAGAGGATAAAATGAACAAATATGCATATTAATGTAGAACAGTGTCTAACACTAGCTCAATAGATGTCAGATCCTATTATTAATTTTTAAGAAGATGTTGTGACCTCATTTATTCAGAATTTAGATTTTTTAGTTTAGAAAATTAATATAGTACATAAATCACCGGGGGGAGGGTCTCAGGCAGCAAATCCATAGTTGAATATTAATATTTCTGCAGCAGAAGTTATGAATATACACAATATTGTTTAAAATAAGTATTATAAATAGTCTCTCATTAGATGAGATCAGTTCTTATTGCCAGATGAGCTATAAAACAAAACCAAAAATTGTTTTTCAGATTATTTTTCAATTTTATAATTATAGATTAAGGCTATTGAACCTGGACTTAAGCCATGGTATAATTTTTGTGACATGATATGATTCAATTGAATGTTTTCAACCATCTTCTTGTGAATCTCTACCACACCAATATCACTACCATATCAATAATGGAGATGAACTGAAAGGAAAGTGAAAATAAATTTTATTTTGTAAACAGCTTAAGAAATTTGAGGCAGGTGGATCACAAGGTCAGGAGATTGAGACTATCCTGGCTAACACGGTGAAACCCCGTCTCTACTAAAAAAGATACAAAAAAAAAATTAGCAGGGCATGGTGGCAGGCACCTATAGTCCCAGCTACTTGGGAGGCTGAGGCAGGATAATGGCAGGAACCTGTGAGGTGGAGCTTGCAGTGAGCTGAGATTTCACCACTACACTCCAGCCTGGACGACAGAGCGAGACTCTGTCTCAAAAAAAAAAAAAAAAAAATTAGTAGGACAATATAAAATTTTTCTAAAACAATGAAAGTATTTAAAATATGTAAATAATATAAAAAATTTAATAGCATGAAACACTGTTTAACTCTTAAATGAAAAAGCAATTTAACAAAATTATATAAATATGAATGTTTATGCTAAAATTGTAAAATATGGATATCACTAAATAATGAGATTAGAAGCAATGTATATTTTTAATCTGTTTTTCTGTGTTCGTACTTTCTACAATAAGCTTTATTGGTTACATTTTTAGGTATTTTAAGGTATATAAAGTGAGCTGGGAAACTAGAGGGGAGGTTGACATAGGAAATATTTTTGACACTGCTATAACAAGATGTGGATGGAACATTGAAAATTCCCCAGCGAAATCGGTCAATACTGAATGCGCAAGTTGCCATTTAAGAAACAGTGTATGTGATGCAATAAAGATGACTTTAAACTCTTTGGCATTTTTCCCATTAGTAGAGAGGGACAATTTCTTCTTCTTTTGAATGTGATTCACTTATAACCACACAGTGAGACACCTGAGGTGAAGTTAGAAGACACCTGACAGCTTCTTTGATTTCCTTGAATATTTGCCTTTTAGCAGCTCCCTCTTGGGACACCTGTCTTGGAACAAAGTTGTCATGCTGTGAGACTCCCATTACCCATGGAGAGGCCACACGAAGGTGCCCCAGCCAACAGCCAGCAATTCATTACCAGGTATGGGAGTGAGACAGCTTGAATGTTGTAGCCCAGGCAAATCTTCCATAGATGATGATAGGCTCAGGAACTCTCCAGATTCCTGAGCCCTCAAAGTCTGAGAGAAACAGTTATTTTAATCCATTAAGTTTTGAAGCAATTCGTTATGCAGCCAAAAATAACCTTGAAAAGATCAGGTATAATGTCCTTGCTAAAGTCTTATCCCAAAGCACAGTTATATAATCCCTACTGTTTGTACTTCTAATACAAATAGGAAAAACTAGATGGTCAAGTAATCAGGAGGATTTTTTACTGAAAAGCTATCATGTGATTCCAAAAGACAACATTTTTTAAAAAAGGCCGTAGACATATGTAATTAAATATATGCTGGAATCACTAGGGAAGTTTTCCCCAATCAACATGTTTGAGGTTTCATAATTCACCAGAGACACGTGACTCTCACTGCGAGTCACTGCATGCATAGTTTGAGAAAAATTATATTAATGCAATGCATAAAATTTCCCCAAGGGCTGTTTATTAATTATTATCCAACTTTATAACTATAGTAATAGTAGAAGATGGAATTATTTTTTTCTTTTCAATGGGCTTTTGCTCTCTCCTTTTTGAAATCAAAGAAGGGCATATTTAATTAAAATCTACTCTGTAAGAATCAGTAAAATACTGATCTGTACAACCATTACTTTTTAAACGTCTGTTTCAATTTAATTTCTGAGAACAGAATAGGGTAGAAATGTAGAGCAAACTTCTTGTTTGAACATGGATATATTCAATTCCCCAATTTGTAGGGTGCTGACATACCACAGAGATAAGCATGTAATCTCTTTATCTACTTCTAACCAGCGAACTTTCTACCTTATTTATAGGGGTAATTCTTTCAGGCTCCACAGACAAAGACAAGAATAAAAACTTTGAATAGTGACTGCAGCAAAGGTTGATTGAGAATATAGTTGTGAATACTTTTCTTACTAATAAGAAGAAATTCTTACCAAATTCAAAGTCAGAATATTTGGAGGGCTAAATGTATACCTTGCAAATTAGATTGCTTTGCATTCCTTTTGCTTTCTGGGAGGATTTATTTTTATCAAATTTGGCCATAATATAAACATGTCAAGAAAACCTGCTTCCCTCTATCTATCCATGTCTTTGAATCCTAGAAGATGAAAATTGGAAATAACAGAGATTTTCTAGCTCTGTGTTTTTAAAACTCTTTCTATGGATTTCTGTGAATTTTTTATAGGTTCCAAAACTTTTGGATCTGCATTTAAAATAATGTATTTCACTTACTTTAAAAAATGTAAACATCATCTATATTAAAGATACATAATTATTATATTAAAAATCCCATGATCTGGAGAGACATCTGACAGAAGAAGATACACAGATGGCAATTAAGCACATGAAAAGATGTTCAACACCATATACATTTAGAGTATTGCAAATTAAAACAACAATGAGATAGAACAACACTCATTAGAATGGACAGTATCCAAAACACTGACAACACCAAATGTGGCAAGGATGTGAAATAGCAGTAACTCTCATTCATTGCTGGTGGAAATGCAAAATGATACAGATACTTTGCAAAACAGTTCAGCAATTTCCTAGAAAACTAAGCATGCTCTTTTCCTATGACATAGCAATCATACTCCTTAGTATTTATCCAAGGGAGTTGAAAGCTTATGTCCACATAATAACTTGGACACAGATGTGTATAGCAACTTTATTCATAATCACCAAAACTTGGAAACAACGAAGATGTCCTTCAGTGTGTGAGTGGATAAACTGTGGTAGAGCCAAACAGTGGAATATGATTTTGTGCCAAAAAGAAATGAGCTATTAAACCCTGAAAAGACACTTAGATATTACTAAATGAGAGATGCCAATTTGAAAAGGATTTCTGACTTCCTGGAAAAGGTAAAACTATGGAATCAGTAAAAAGATTAGGTTGTCACCGGTTGGGGGAGACAGGGATGAACAGGTGGAGTACAGATGACTTTTAGGGCAGTGAAAATATCCTGTAAGATACTATAATGGCAGATACATATCATTATACATTTTTCCAAACCCACAACATGTGCAACACCAAGAGTAAACCTACTGTAAACTATGAATTTCAGGTGATAATAATGTGTCAACGGAGGTTCTTCCACTGGAACAAACGTGTGGGATCACTCATGTGTGGGATGTTGAGAGCAGGGAAGTAGTGCATGTGTAGAGGTAGGAGATATGTGGGAACTCTGTACCTTTCACTGAATTTTACTGTGAACCCAAAACTGCTCTAAGAAATATAGTTTATTAATAAAATAAACCAAAACAAAACAGAGATCACTAATATGCAAATTATGCTGGCAAGGTTATTTGCTTTAGGCAGACATTAGAAGTAAGCTTATGACTTTTTTTTACATTGTCAAAATGTCACCCTAACAGGGATACTTTTCCTCTAGACATCTGAATGGACAGTTCTTTTTACTATCCAGAGCTCATCTCAAATATTAGGTTCCTAGAGAAGCTGGCTCTAACCACCCTATGTAAAACAACTGCACATCGTATATTTTAATACACATTTAATCATGAAAATATTATTTGATCATCTCCTAAAAGATTAAAAAATGATAACCATTAAGGATTTTTTGAAAGAGGCAGTTTTGCTTTTATAGGTTTTCTTTCCTGCTTTTCTATTTTTAATTTTTTAATTTTAACTTTTATTTTTGAGACGGAGTCTCGCTCTGGTGGCCAGGCTGGACTGCAGTGTCATGATTTCGCCTCCTGGGCTGAAGCAATTCTTCTGTCTCAGCCACCCGAGTAGCTAGGATTACAGGTGTGTGCCACCACACCTGGCTAATTTTCATATTTTTAGTAGAGACAGGGTTTCACCATGTTGGCCAGGCTAGTCTTGAACTCCTGACCTCAGGTAATCCACCCGCCTTGGCCTCCCAAAGTGCTGGGATTACAGGCATAAGCCACCACACCCAGCCTTAACTTTTATTTTTTTTTTTCATTTTGTTTACTTGGGGTTTAAATTGCTCTTCTTTCACTCATTTTTTTGTTTTTGTTTTTTATGATAAAGATTTAGGTTGCCGATTTGATACTTTCCTTTTATCCTAATAAATACATTTAATGCTAGACTTTTCCTGTAAGGACATGGCTTTGTCTGCATCCCCTAAATTCCAAATGTAGCAGTTTCATTTTTAAGAAGTTCAAAATTTTTTTTATTTGCCTTGAGACTTCTTTGATCAAAGGGTTATTTAGATGTGTGTTGTTTAATTTGCTAAGTTTGAGGAATTTCCAGTTCTTCTTATTTTATTGATTTCTAGTTTAATTTTATTATGGCCCGAAGACGTATTTTGTATCATTTTTTCTTTAAAATATACCATGGTTGTTTTGTACCACTGGATATATCTATCTTGGTGAATGATCCATTTTAACTTGAGAAAAATGTTTATCATTGCATGGAATGCTCTGTAAATGCTAAATTGTTTATACCAAGTTCATTTATAGCATTGTCCAGGTCATTTCTATTCCTTCTGGTTTTCTGCCTTCTTATTATATACTTAGATGAGAATATTAATAGCTCTAACTACAGTTGTGGGCTCATCTATTTCTCTTTTCAGTTCTATCAGTTTTTGTGTCATGTAACTTGAAGCTGTTACTAGCATTAGATGCATGCACCTAATAACTTAAACAGGATTGCATGTTTTCTTGGAGAATTGACTTTATCACTGCCTAACATGTCTCTAAATCTTTGATACTATTTCTTGTTCTGAGGTGTACTTTGTCTGATATGACATTGCTACTTCGGCTTGTTTTTTTAATTAGTATTTGCTTAATACGTCTTGTTTCATCCTTTTACATTTAACTTATCAATGTCTTATATTCAAAGCAATTTTCCTACAGATAGAATATAGTTGGGTTTAGCTTTTTTATCAATTTGACAGCCTCTGATTTTGTTATTACAG
This sequence comes from Rhinopithecus roxellana, assembly GCF_007565055.1. Classification (NCBI taxonomy): domain Eukaryota; kingdom Metazoa; phylum Chordata; class Mammalia; order Primates; family Cercopithecidae; genus Rhinopithecus; species Rhinopithecus roxellana. The sequence continues at coordinate 86,770,109 of NC_044549.1, read as the reverse complement.
TATTTAGACCTCGCATAATTAGTAAGATTATTGATACAGTTGAATTAAAATAAATCTTCACTGGGCGTGGTGGCTCATGCCTGTAATCCCAGCACTTTGGGAGGCCGAGGCGGGTGGATCACCTGAGGTCGGGAGTTCCAGACCAGCCTGACCAACATGGAGAAACCCCATCTCTACTAAAAATACAAAATTAGCCGGGTGTGGTGGCACATGCCTGTAATCGCAGCTACATGGGAGGCTGAGGCAGGAGAATCGCTTCAATCTGGGAGGCGGAGGTTGCCGTGAGCCGAGATCGCGCCATTGCACTCCAGCCTGGGCAACAAGAGCAAAAACTCCGTCTCAAAAATAAAAATTAAATAAAATAAATCTTCAAGCTATTTTCAGTTTATTTCATCTCTTTTCCCCTCTTTTTCTGCCTTAAGTTGGACGCACATTTTTTATTGTTCTATCTCCATTATTATCTTTTTTTTTAGTGGTTGTCTGGGATTAACAATACACCTCTGAAATTAATCAGAATTTTTCTTCAAAGGTATAGTTTAAGGACCTTACAACAGTATAGTCTCAGTTTCTTCCTCCACACTTGGCACTATTGTTGCCATATATTTTACTTATACTATGTTATAAACTCCCAATATTGCTACTATTTCTTAAAGTATCAGTTATCTTTTAGAGCAATTAAAAATAATAAAAAGAAATATATTATTTTACCCTTGTGTATTTGATTTAGAGCATTTTACATTTTTTGTGTAGATTCCTGTTTCATCTAGTATCCTATTCCTTCTCCCTAAGGAACTTTCTTTAATGTTCATTGTAGTGTAGGTCTGCTGGCAATAAATTCTCTCCATCTTTGTTACTCATAAAGTATTTTTCCTGTGTTCTTAAAAGATATTTTCACTGGATATAGAGTTCTGTGTTCACTTTTATTTCTTTCAACATTTTAAAGCTGTCACTCCATTACCTTATGGATTGAATAGTTTCTGATAAGAAGTCTGCTATAATCCTTAAGCTTTGCTCATCTTTTTTTTTTTTTTTTTTTTCATTTTTATCATTTCTACCTGGATACATTCAGGACATTCTTATTGCCTTTTATTTTCAACAGTTTGAAGATTATATGCATAGGTGTGAATTTTACTTTTAATCCTGCTTGGTATTCTCTGAGATTATTGTGTCTGTGATTTTTGCTAGTCATTAACTTTGGAAAATTCTGTTAAATCTCTAATAATTCTGCTCCTTCTCTTTTTGTCTATTATTTTGATTACATATGTAGTGGATTGTCTGATATTATCCCACAGCTTTTGGATGGTCAGTTATTTTTCACTCTTTATTCGCTTTGTGATTCAGTTGTGGTAATTTCTACTGATCTATCTTCAGGTTCAGTGAATCTTTCTTTACTTGTGTCATCTCTATTGATTAGCCCTTTGGAGGTGATCTTTGTTACTGCTATTGTGTTTTTCCTTTGTAACATTCTCAAGTCATTTTTTTCTTATAGTTTCCATCTTTCTTCTAAAACAACATTTGTTCTTGGATGTTGTCAACCTTTTCCATCAGTAACCTTAACATATTTATTACAAATATTTTAAATTGCCTTCAGTCCCCACACCTGTGTCAATTTTGAATTTGGTTCTGCTGATTGATTTGTCCTTTGGGGGAATGCTTTCTCAGTTTTTTTAAAACTCCTGTTTGGTCTTTTTATGCTGGGTAGTTTTTGTTTTTGTTGTTATTGCTGTTATTGCAGGTAAGGCCACAGAGATTGGGGGAAGCAGCTTTTATGCTTGGAAAAAGGCATTCCTGTTCTTCTGTGAGGCATTTGGTGTGGTTTGTTTTTCTTAACTCCTGGTCAAGAGTTAAGCTGGGTTTGAGGTTCGTTGTTGCTTTAGTCATCTTAAGTATACCACAGGATTCAAATTCCTTTAGAGATATCTTACATTTAGGGTAACAGCAGTTTTTCCAGAGGCCTTTCATCAAGATCACCCTGAATTTCAGTTTTAGGCCCTCCATTCATGCTGTGCCTCAGTGAGAGTCTGTCTCTTCCAACTCTTCTGGCAATATTTCATTGTTACTTGCTATTTAATGCCCCTCAGCCTGGTGACGGGGATTAGTGGGGAGTGTACACTGGTGATTGTGATTAATCTTCTGTCTTAGGAAAGCACTGTGTTCCTGGTATCGTGGTGTAGCCTATTCAGTGTTCCAGCTTTTTCTACCACAGTGGTTCCTCCTGCACATATCCCTAACTTTCCCTGGTAATACAACGGTTTGTTTCTGTTTATTAGTCCCTTTTCCCCATTACCTTAAGGAAGATGGTTTATGTTGCCCTTCCCCTCAGATTAAGGCTTTTCTTTCCATCCAGGGGATGGGAAGAGGAGCACAGGGGAGCTCGGTGACTCTCACACAGCAGTTGTTATCACCCTTTGTTATTTCAGCCCAACAAGGGAAGCTTTATCAGCAGCTTCCATGGTCTTCCCTGGGAACAACTGGTGGAGTTCAAGGTAAAAAAGGCTGTAAGATTATATGAACCATCTCCCATATGACATCCCTAGGGGCTGAAAACTCTCCAAGGCCTGCACTCAACACCCACCAATTCATCAACTATTTTTACTTCACTCAATGTCGATGAGAAAGTGGGGATATAGTGGTGCTCAGAAGTGACTGAATGCAGGAGTTGAGACTGGAATTCCAAAAACCTGTACTGTCTGTTTCCCTCCTTGACTGAAGATCAGTAGCCATTTCTTTCCTTTAGGCATACGTTTTTCCTCTAGAATTGAAATTCACACTTATTAATAATAAAAATCCACAAATTTAGAAGTAGGTTAGTTCACTCACTATTTCAGTGAGTATTATTGCTTAGTCACACCAAATAGTTCATTTCTCTTTGTAACAAAAAATTATTTGTTTGTGCCTAAAATATGTTCATGCATCACTCCTTCTACTCCTACCCTCAAAATTCCATTGTCTTTTAAATTCCATTTTCTTCTTTATTGTACTTGGAGTTCCAGGTGGTATATCTGGCTGTTACTCACAAACACATTACTTTTCTATGACTTAATAGAGGCATAATTGAATATAAAAACAAGGTTTATAAAGTAATTTCAGTACTCTAGTACAAATCTGATTTCCTAATGATAGAATAAAAAGCACAAGAGTGAAAATTCAGGAAGACTCAATAGCCAGGTAAAGACCAACTAGCAGAATGAGTGAGTGTGTTAACACATAAAGGCACACCAGAAACAGTACCCTGTTGTTTCCCACTTTTCCTAAAACATGTAACGAGAGGTAATAAAATGGAGGCATTTAAAATGTTTCTGCAGCTTTTCAGGTGATTGTTTAAACTTTCTTTACTCATCAACATCAATGTCAGGGATTAGAGAAATGAAGTAGCTACAGTAACATTCAAAATAATTTTATAGAAAATTGTATTTATTTAAAAAGTCTTCACCAAAATGTCCTTTGTCATTCTCAAATCACCTTTAGTATTTTCACTGAATTAACTCAGAGCATACATAACTCCAAGAAGTCAAAAATAGAGATTCAGTTTTATGGTAAAGATGGTCAAAGGCTAGGTAGTAGAAACTTGTTGAGGTATTCTGGCTGTTGTTGTTAAAATCCTGATCAGCACCTCCTGGCACTGGTGAGATGCTGAAACTCTCCACCATAGCACCCTTATGGACCCATCATTGCACCATCTAATAAACCGGTCACCAACTCTCAACCTTTTAATTTTTTCTGCTGAATAACAGATTTCAGAAAGTACAAACAACTTATATAGTTGCTTCTTAGAGGGATCAGACAGGTAGTAGTTCTTCAGGGTTTCCAGTGGCTCCTACCAGGATTTGCACCGAAAGTCACCCAAATTACAAACAAATTACTTCTATGTGGCTCATATCATTTTAATCACAAATTCTTTTTATATGGCTTGATAATTCCAGTATTTAGGTCCACGGTGGTCATAATGCACCAGGGGCAAGACAAAATCATTTTCACTTCTGGACCACCAAATCAGAGTTTATCTCAGATATCTATTACATTCATTATAAAGGATACAACTCAGGAGCAGTCAAATGGAAGAGAAGCATGGGGCAAGGTGTGGCGGAAGCGAAACACAGCTTCCATGCCCTCTCTGGGATGCCACTCTCTTAGCACCTCCATGTGTTCAGTGTTCATGAACCCAACTGCTCTATAGTTTCTCTTTTCAGTCATAAAACAGTTTCTAATTCATACATGTTAAAATTTATCTTAAAGAAAATTGATGTGTTGAAGAATGTTATTATATATAAAGGGCACCAAAGAAAAGACGAGAGGACACCAAAAAGACACCTTCATCTTAACTCCTTTGATCAGATAACATTTTTCTTCCCCAGGTGTAACTTTTTCTGAGATTTAATGCTTCCTGAATCATGTGCTATGGGAAAAACAGTGATAGAACTTACGGAAGTATCCTTCATATCTACGAATAAAAAATAAAATAAAATTAAGTCAGCAAGACTACAAACCCTATAACCCTACGGTGAGTATCTCAAAAAATACATTTCCCTTGAAGTTTTAGAAACACCAATTGACCGTTGTAAGTAGAAGAGGTAATGACCTCTTCAAAATGCATATACTACATGCCCCAGGTAAGTAAGTGCTTCCATCACAGATTTGTTTCCCTCAAGGCATCTGTCTCTCCCCAGATTTTCTTCTAGTTGATTGTTTTGAGATTTCAGCTCAATCACAGTTTCCAAAAAAGTTATGAACTTGCACTTTGTCTGTTTTTTTCCTCGCAATTGTTGAGGCAGAACTACTTCTGACTCTCTACTGTGGTAGGCATTGTGTGGGAAATAAAGAGAGGAAGACAACATAATCCCTCCTGACAAAGATGCACACATTAACAAGGAAAGTAAGCCATAATCAAAGTAAAAGTATCACCAGTTTGGACCTGTGAACTTCCTAAAGAGACCAACTAAGACTTCCATGAAGAGATAACATTTGGGCTGGACCTCAAAAATGCAGGATTTTATCAATTGGAGAAGCATGGTGAAGATGGTCTGGGGGAAGGCAAGGAAATGAATAAAGCCTAAGTTGGGGGATTCAGAAGATGCCAGTTTGTTGGAGTATAAGGCCCAGGAAAATGTGTAGTGGAAATAAGACTGAGAAAGTGATTTGGGATTATATCATGGAGCGCTTCAAACACCAAGCAAGACAGTTTGCATTCCTTGTGTCTATCCCTATACCCTAAACCTTCCCAGGGGTACCCTTTTATAGTAGGCAAAAGACTTATTTCTAGAAATCAATCTGAAAGTCCAAAGATGTATGAGCATTACAGGAAAGTAAAGTAAAATGGGGGTGTCTTCCATCTATTCAAAGTCTGGGAATGTTCTACTGACAGCCAAGTATGTGAGCTCTGCAATGCAAGCCCTTGTCTTGCCAGATTCTGACTGCATACCAATTACATTTTTAGCATGCTCACCTCTCTTCCCCAGTAGACCCTCTGTGCTGAAACTCATGCCTTCCATATGCTCAGCAGATACATTAATAGGGCAATGACACTTTATGCTGAGCCTACTGCTAATACTTGTCCTTATCTGTGTGATCATGAGTAACTCTCAGAATAAAGTGGAAGAGCATTGTTCCAGGACTCATTCAAGCATATAATACAGTTCCAGTAAATTACAGCAGGCTCCTACTGAAAGTACCATTTGGCTAGTTATATTTGTGAAATGGTTGGACCATTCTTTTTATGCATTTTGGTAGACAGGCTTCTGCAACCTGGGATGTATGGAGTCAGATTTACGTTTTCCTTGAGGTATCAGCAGGGTGTATCGGTACCTGCATCCATCAGCATTGCCTAAGGGGTGATTCGAGAGAGAATTGAAGAACCACCCTCTTTACCTTCTGAGAAGCATAAAATTCTTTCTTAGAGAATCAATGGAACCATGACTTAGTAAGTAGGAGTTGTCCATCTATTCCATCTGCCTTTGCATTAAGGCTTGCCTCATCTTCAAAATCCCCTGTTAAATAGAAAATCCTGGCATGGTAACATGTAACCAATCAAATCTCTTCTTCATGGGGCTTAGCTTGTTATAATGGCTTACAGGGTTTGCTTTTCTTCCTTAACTCAGTTGAGGAATGATTATACTCCCATTAACACCAGTAGCTCACTAACTACATCATCATGAGAATGAAAAAAGAGGGGGAAGAAAAAAAGGTGGAGAATATTGATAATTATATCTAATACATTGATTGCTTGTCATGTGTTAGATTTTATTTCTAATTAATTTTAAATATTGTCATCTGAGCATCTCAATAACTTTATTAGTAACTATTATTATTACCATTTTAATTAGCACTGATAAAGAAGATCTTAAATTTTGTTGTTTGTTTGTTTTTGAGATGGAGTCTAGCTCTATTACCAGGCTGGAGCGCAGTGGTGCAATTTCAGCTCACTGCAACCTCTGCCTCCCGGGTTCAAGCGATTCTCCTGTCTCAGCCTCCTGAGTAGCTGGGACTACAGGCACGCATCACCACACCCAGCTAATTTTTGTATTTTTAGTAGAGACAGGGTTTCACCATGTTGGCCGGGATGGACTCGAGCTCTTGACCTCGTGATCCACCCGCCTTGGCCTCCCAAAGTGTTGGGATTACAGGCGTGAGCCACCGTGCCCAGTCAACTGTTTTCTTAAATTACACATTAGGATGATGGATATGTTAATTTGTTTAATGCGGTGATTAATTTGCAATGCACATGTATGTCAAATCATCATATGGTACATCTTAAATATATATAATTTTTGCCAATTATACATCAGTAAAGTTGAAAAAAGTTAAATAAAGCAAACAGGTTTTTAATAAACGACAAAATAGGGCATGGCAAAATCAGAATGCACCTCTCTATCTGATTTCACTGTGTTATTCTGCCTCCCACTGGGGGAAAAAGCATTCCATCACAAAGCTTCTCAGGATGATTGATACATCAAAGTGAAATTTTTGAGAATTATTACTTATGAGAATACTTCACTTAATGGGGACACAAAGAGGAATTCAGTGGTCCTCAGAAGTGGCCTAGGGCAGGAGGAGGAACTAGAACTCCAGGACACGTCACTGTTCACTTCCCAGATGGCTGAGGATCAGCAGCTATTTCATTCCTTCTGTGTGTTTGGCACACATTTCTTTAATTTTATCTTGAAGGAGAGAGACATATTCAGGAAAACTAGTATAGACAAAATAAAGCAAAGAGAACACTAGTTCACACAGAAAAGACATCTTCAGCTTAACTTTTAAAATCAGGTTCCCTTTCTGGGTCATAATTTTTTCTGAGATCTAATGATTGATCTCAGAGGAATGAAGCTTTTCATGGATCATGTGTTATGGAGAAGATAGTGAAATTGAGGGAGTACTCCTCACTTATAAATAAGAAATGTAGTCATCAAGACTACAAAACCTGTCATCTCAGGCTGATTATTTCAAAACAAAAATTATCCCTGAAGTTCTACAAGTACTTATTGACCATTGTAAGGAGAGGTAATGAACTCTAGAAAAATGGATGCACTTTCTAAGAATAAAGAAAATCGTCGTTTATCCATTTTACTGGCCAAGGTCATTTGTTTGGCTGTTTTGCTTTTCAGAGTGTGTTCATATATTTTGTGGTAAGATTTCACATTACTCAGTAAACAAAATTAAACAAACTAGTTTTCAAGGGCAAAAATAAACATAGTATTTGAAGAACTCTTCCTTTTGACACTATTATCATCATCAGGTAAAAATTTCTGGGCTATGTGCTATTATCCATTTTTAAAAGAAAATACCTGACACTTTCTTCAGATTTTTTGCATGATTAAATATTTTTCTTATTATCAAATATTGTCTGTTTGCCAAGGTCAGCAACACAACCCACACTTGTTTCAAGAAAAGACAGAGAGAGAGGAGAAAAGGAGAGAGAGAGAAGAAAGAGAAATTATTTGCTAATGTAACTAAACAAACAATGTGATTGATACTTTACTGGATGCAGACAAAGCTGTATCCAGGAACTCGAATCAATCCTCCACTCGCTCTGTCTCTTCTGGCTTTTCAGTAATCGCTCTCACCATTCTCCTACCTTTTTTCCCTCTCTGTCCTGCTTAGCTTTCATTGACTTGATTTACTAATACGCCCTCAACACATGGTACAAAACATGTTTCCTACAAACTCCAAGATTATATAGTTCTTACAGCTTAAATCTGGGAAAGATACAGACTTTCTCAGTTCTGAAAAAAGTGGATGCTGATTAGTACTGCTTGAGAAGGAGCTCATGCATTGTTCACTGAAAAGAGTCTTTGAAGGTCTATTCCTGGCCATGTGTTCTCTTTCGACATGTAGAACCTTGAGAGAAAACACTTCCAAAATCACCCTGGAGAAATAGATGTAAAACGTAATGTTTCAGGGCAGAAGAAGACAATACTAGTCATCTCTTAATCTACCTTAACTAAGAGAGGCAGTCTCTTCTAATTCATTTATTTCTACTTGGGTTTGTTTGGTGCATCTAAAGATGTATACACGCTTACTTTTAATCAGTAGCTCCATTCTCTTTATTACTAATTATGAAATATCCAGGTATTATCATTCATGCAATTTGGATTAACACAATTTGCTTTGAAGAGTCTCAAATTCTCTCAGAGAAGACAGATATCACAAATGTGGCAAGTCCAGTGGTCTTAGGACCATCAATACCATAAGAGTTTGGGAGAAATAAAAAATACCACCATGTTCAATGTACACAGCAATTCTAAAATGCATGCCAATAAATTAAGATGCATACTTTCTAATGGTCCAGTGCAGCGAGTAGAGAATTTTAGTGTCAGCAATAGGAAATAAAAGAAACTTGTAGGAATACTATAGGAGTATATTATAGCTAGCAAACAATTATTCTAGCATAATCCAGAAAAGCGGCACAGGGGAATGACATTTGAACTGCTTGAATAATTTTGGAAAATAAGAGAAATCACGTCATGGGTGTTCAGAAAGCTTGATACAGGTATACAGTTGGTCCTCTGTATCCATGGGTTCTGCATCCATGGATTCAACCTACCATGTATCAAAATATTTTTTAAAATTGTGTCTGTACTGAAGAACTACACACTTTTTTGTCATTATTTTCCTTATGATAGAGTATAACAGCTATTTACATAGCATGTAAACAGCATGTATTATGTATTATAAGTTGTCTTGGGATGACTTAAAGTATATGAGAGGATGTGCATGGTTTATGTGCAAATACTATGACTTTTTATATCAGGGACTTGAGCATCTGTGGATTTCGGTATCCAACGGAGGTTCTGGAACCAATTCCCATGAATATCAAGGCATGACTATACTTCACTTTAAAAAGAATAAAATGCATACACAGCAATTTTTAATAAGTAATAGCATTTGTATATGATTTAGCCCTGGCATGTCTTAAAAGCAAATATAATGTTATCAGGAAACTCTAATCAGGAGGAAATAAAAGACAAGAGTGTTTCTTCAATTATAAAAATGAACAGCAAATAAAGTTAGATTTTCACATTTCTAAATTTGCCTCAATGTCTTCATCCACAGGAGACCATTTCTTTTCAATGAAAAGACTCTCTCCAAGTGAAATTGAGCAATGAGCAGAATTTATATTGAATTTTTTGATCTAGGCATTTTTAACTTCTGTCTTAAAGAGATAAGTGACTTTCTTGATATGGATTCCATATTTTAATGGATACAGTCTTTGTGAGGAAAAAAATCACTTGTTTATATAAATGCTGTATTTTGGAACTTGTTTTAAGTGAGATGAATGCAAAGCCATGTTACATCTTTAGTGTACACACAGAAATGCAAATCTGTAAGTCTAGTAGATTTCAGAAAAACTGACTAAAGAAGAGAAATTGTTTTGGATGAAAAGCTCTGCATGATTTTTTTGAGCTAATATCAAAGATAAGTTCATTAAATACATAAGCAAAATACTGAAAACAAGAAGTGTGACAAGACTCTGAAGTACATTGTGTATTTTTGAAGAAAACAGAACTGACAGCTATCCACTCACCATAATAGAAGTGTGTTTACTAAACACAATGACAAAGAGGCAACTCCATCTCAGAAATAAACGCATTGCATTATGCTCTTTGACAGTGTCCTCCAACTACGTTGTGTGAAAATTATACAGGGAACAATTGCACATCTGCTTCTGTGTTCTTATAAATAATGAAGGAGAACTATTTCTTGATGATGTAGACTCTCACAAATTTTCTCAGGTCAAACCAATTGTGACCCAATTTTTCAAAATTTCAAGGCCACCCTTCACCTCCAGTTGTGACATAAAATATTTATGGGATTGACTAAAGGAAGGAACTGAGGATCTTTCAGTTAGAAATATTCTGCCCTACTGTCGTGAAGCACAGAGCATGGAAGCAAATCCTATTATAGCTTTGCAGTTGTCTGGTGAGAGGGGGTCAATCAGAAGGAAACAACTTTATTCATTGGTAAAACTGATCCCACTACAAAAATAAAACTTAATTGTGGATCAAGTCACATGAAATCAGGTCCAAGCAAAACTCATAAGAAGCGTTCAGTTTTATCCAATCAAATCATAGTTCAGAAACAAAATGGAGCTCTAAAATTCATAATACTGTGTGGGTTCCTTGAAGCATTGAAGCACTCTGAACATGCCTCAGTAGAATTTTGTAACATTAAGACAGAATGTTGAGCCTCCTGTCTTCCTTCTCTGTTTAACCAAAGCAACTCTGCTTTTGTGTGTGTGATGTACAAGGCTCCCATGAGGTCTTCACTTGAGGAAGGGTTCCATGACTTTAAAAACTTTGAACCCAATGGGCCAATATCTCACAAAGCACAGAATAGTGAAGGACTTGCTAGAAGTAACAAATCAATCATTGATAGAATTGAGATGAAACTCATGTCTCCTGACCACAATGTGTGTGTGTGTGTGTGTGTGTGTGTGTGTGTGTGTTTGCTTGTTCATCATTATTATTCCTCACTCTGGCCAATATTTTTTAAACTTGACTTAAATTAGAATCACTTGGAGACTCCTTATAAATTCCTATTCCCAGGGTACAAAACAGTCCCATTATTCAAAACTTCTGGGAATAAGACCAATATCCCGCATGGTTTTTGTTTCGTTTTTGTTTTTGAGGAACAAGGAATTAAGTCCCAACAGGAGAAATAGCAGAGTTGTTGTTTTTTGTGCTTTAGTAACATCTTTTTTTTTTTTTTTTTTTTTTTAAGTTCCGGGGTACATATGCAGGATGTGCAGGTTTGTTTCACAGGTAAACGTGTGCCACGGTGGTTTGCTGCACCTAGCAGGCCATCAACTAGATATTAAGCCCAGTGTGCATTAGTTTTACTGATGCTCTCCCTTTACCCTTTTCTGTCCCCCAACAGGCCCTGGTGTGTGTTGTTGCCCTCCCTGTGTCCACGTGTTCTCATCATTCAGCTCCCAGTTATAAGTGAGAACATATGGTATCTGGTTTTTTTTTTTTTTTTGAGATGGGGTCTCACTCTATTGCCCAGGCTGGAGTACAGTGGCACGATCTCAGCTCACTGCAACCTCCACCTCCTGGGTTCAAGTGATTTTCCTGCCTCAGCCTCCCGAGTAGCTGGGATTACAGGCGCCCACCATTACGCCCAGCTAATTTTTTGTATTTTTAGTAGAGACTGGGTTTCACTATGTTGGCCAGGCTGGTCTTGAACTCCTGACCTCATGATCCGCCTGCCTCGGCCTCCCAAAGTGCTGGGATTACAGGCATAAGCCACTGCTCCCAGCCTGATGTTTGGTTTTCTATTCCTGCATTAATTTGCTGAGGATAATGACTTCCAGTTCCATCCATGTCCCTGCAAAGGACATGATCTCGTTCCTTTTTATGGCTACATAGCATTCCATGATGTATATGTACCACATTTTCTTTATCCTGTCTATCATTGATGGGCATTTGGGTTGATTCTATAAGACCCCATTCTTCAAAGTATCCCAGGTGATCCCAATGTGTAAAGTGAAGAAACAGTGACCTCAGCAAAAATTTTGAATTCTATGTTTCTCAATAAACAAGTCCTAAGCTGCCAAAATGTAAGTACTGAGTGATGTCTTAAGGTCTCAGTTTTCCCTTTAAAGCGTGATGAAATTGGATTAGGTCCATGTTTTTTAGCTCTGCCCTTGGAAACCCTTATGATTTCTGAAAACATATTCTGAAGGGAATGAAAACTGTAGAAGCAAGAATAGATAAGATTTGGAAACTTTAGCCCACCACCCACCTTTATCTTTTTCCAAAAACGTTCCTAAACCGAGATTTTGTTTGAAGAAAAAAAAAATGCTGGTTTTTTTTTTTTTTTTTTTTTTTTTTTAATGTTACAGGGCTAGACTCCTAAAGTTTCTTCTAAATTTAATACCCAAGGATGGTAGAATTCTGTGGAGAACTAATCAATTAGCTGCTTCAAGTCCAGAATTATTTATTTTTCTTTTACTTTCTTTCTTTTTTTGGAGACAAAAAAAGAAACAAGTCTTGCTCTGTTGCCCAGGCTGGAGTGCAGTGGCATAGTTATGTCTCACTGCAACCTTAACCACCTGGATTCAAGCAATCCTCCTGCCTCAGCTTCCAGAGTAGCTGGGACCATAGGCATGTGTGCCATCATGCCTGGCTTTTTTTTTTTTTTTTTTTTTTTTAATTTTTGTGGAGATGAGTTCTCCCTATGTTGCTCAGGCTGGTTTCAAACTCCTGACCTCAAACAATTCTCAGTCTCCCCAAAAGTTGGGATTACAGGCATAAGTCACTGTGCCTGGCTGAGGTCAGAATCATTGAACTAGTGTTTACAGATCTCTCACACTCACTAGTGTGTTCTCATCACATATTGGGGAGAAAGGGGTAGACCTAGAGAAGCATTAATGTTAATTACTCCTGGTTATCTAGTGCTTAATCCAGTCCTTACTTCTAGATACCTGATAGCTTCTAGTGACACCAATTATGCAAGTTTACTCATGGCTGTCTAAGCACTGAGAGTCTCAAGTTCCAGGTAATCCCTCAGTCTTGAGATAATGAGACAGTTGGTCACTGGATGAGTAGTGGAGAGCTAGGGGCAGCTGTACTCCATTTATGAATTCAACCCACAGTGGGTAGACATCCCACTTCTGTGTCTACCCAATTCATGGAATGCAGGGGCCTGGATAGATGAGTTGTTATAACCGAGAAATCAGCCATCTCCTTTCCTCTGAAGGTCTTTGGAGGGCGTCAATAGTAGCTATATAGAGAGAAGAAAGCTATAATAATCCATTGTGTTTGGCTAGCACTTAGTAAATAAAGGCATTTCCAGAAATAATATCTCACTGAGCTGGCTTTTGTATATTTTACATTAGAAAAGACTTTCATTGTATCAATTTCTATAACTTCCTCAAGTCAGCACAATATCTATGAGCCTTCAGACATGTATGCATTGCTTCCAATGAGTATACACCAAAAATCCTATTTTCTTCCCTTCTTGTTTTTCTCTCAGGCTTCTAGTCTATCTTTCTTTCCTACTTTTATTATGATTATTTTAGTTTTGGAATGTGTTTCTACACTTGAATAGTTCTGCTGTATCAGGAAGTCTTTATGCCTAATGTTGTGATGTTTTCTCCTGCCTTTGTCAGCATAGCAACAGTAATTTCTGTCATTTGAGGGCTTATTACGAGCCAGGCACCATGTTAATCAGCTGTGATTATATTATCTTATTCGATGTTCACAATAATCCTAGGGATTAATATTTATATTTTTGTCTTGCTGATAAGCAAATAATGACTTTGCAAAATTAAGGATCTGGCTAAAGTTTACATGGAAAAAGCAGCAAAAGTAGGATTTGAATTCCCGTAATCAAAATCATCACACTAATTTGCCTCCCCAAACATATTCATGTTGCCATGTGCTCCTACTTCTTCCTGTACTATTTATCAGTTGCCTCAAAACATGCATCCCTCCACAAAACCACTTTATGCTGAATTGGGCAGGCATTATTATTCCCATACAACAGACAGGATGACAGAGACACAGACTTTCCTAAGATGAAAAGACCAGAGCCAAGAATCTTAACTCACTTAACTGTTTAAGATGTTTCCAAAATCAAAATTCTGTTGCCTCTGGAAGGTTTAGGAATGAGTTTTAGGAGTTTATGAATTATTCCAGACTTTTAAAAAATATTTCACGTCTTTATTTCAATAATAACAAGAGACAACCACATAAAGAATTCTTCATCATTGTGGTCTAATACAAATTTCTGTGAATATAAAAATATTCTATATAGAAATATTACACATATGCATTGTTTCAATATGGTAGTCACTAGCCATACATGGTTCTCAAACATTTTAATATGGTTAATGCAGCTGAGAAACAAAAATTTTATTTGCACTTAAATTCAAAGTCAGTAGTCACATGTATCTAATGGCTACCATGTTGAACAGCACAATATCTAAATCGGAGGCCCACAAACTACAGCCCATAGGTAAAATTTGGCCTGCTGACTGCTTTGTCAATAAAGTTTAAGAGGAACACAGGCACACGTTTTTATACCTTATCTATGGCTGCGTTTGTGCTCCCGTGGCACAGTTTAGTAGTTATGATGGAAGTCATGTAACCCTCAAAACCTAAAGTATTCACTATACGGCTCTTAACAGAAAAAGGTTGTCGACCCCTGGTCTAGATGGCCAATTCAGGTATGCCTAGCTTTGCATTTGTGTTTGCAATAGTCTTGTGCTGTTAAACTTTGAAAAAGAAAAAAATGTGATAGGAAAAATGAGTAAATCACAATAGCACAGGTATAGTGAATGCTTAACAACCTGCCCCATAGACATCAGTTCTATCTTCAGATAGCAATAGAGATAATGAGTTGGTCTCAGCTTTGTAACTATTCACTATAGAACATTAATAGAAAATATGATGGTACTAAGTACACAATTAAAATTTTTCTGTCCCTAATTTATTCACTAAATAGACTGGATATTAATTTAATCTGGATTTTAATAGTACTGTAACACTACCATTACCTTCATTAAACAAGACCTTTGTGTACATATATATGTTTGTATGTATATATGTTAAAAGCAGCACTGGAGCACTGATTAATGACAGAATTTGGGTTAAAGATGAATTTGAATACCCTAAATTTAGTTAATGCTATTCATGTTTTATATAACACCTTATGAAGGTAAGCATTCGTTCCATTCAAGAAAAAAACAAAAACAACACAGAAATAAGTTAAGTACTAAAATAGACCTAAATTTCTATATTCTTCTTATTAACCTTGAAATTTTGTTCCAGTCAAACAAGATTATCTATCACATTTAATTAGTAGTGGTTATTTGAAATTTATCTTATTTATTTATTTATTGCATTTATTTTGTACACATATTTCACATCTGCAAGGAAAGGAAAAGAAAAAAAGAAGACAGGGAAAAATAGATGTGAGTGGAAAGTGATACAGGAAATTGACAGTGAATTCAAAGGACCCTCAGAGTTTGAGAATTTTCTGATGTGGGTGCATCACAGAGACCTCTCCCACGAACTCTTCTTTCCACCCTTTACTGTAGTTACAATGACTTTAGAATGAATATGGAATCACAAGCTTTATAATCAAATATTTCTTATAAAATTTAAAAACTTCTGTGTGTAAAATATTTGGAGATGCTCAGATGAAAGAGACAGTGTAAGAACAAAGTATCATTATGGTTAATAAAATTGCATAAATAGCTACAGTAACCCACAAAAGGAGCCAGCTTTAAACTTTCACATCAAAGCAAAAAGCATCAGACACTGAGCCCTTTCTACAACCTCCATTTTGTGGAAAAGATTAAAAAGCTCTTCAGACTTTTGCCATAGTCATAATCTGGTCACTCAATAATAAGCAGAGTTGGAAATATCCCCAACCTAGTGCCACAATCTATTAAAATCCCATCAAGAGGTGATGGTTTTTCAACTAACTGATTTTATATTATTGGTATAAATAAGATATAAGAAACATTGTCACAACATAGTCAGCACAAAAGGTTTTAGAATATGTATAGGAAAAAAGAATCTAAACCTATCTGCTGCTTGATTTCAACATAATTCAGGATGACATCTGATCACTAGTCATCAGAACATTATTCTACATTTCATACTACGACATTTTATAATAGGTATAACCCTTTTTTCATAATACATAAAGTGAATAAGAAATAAGATCTAAGAAGATAGTTTAGTTATAACTCTGTTAACAAATATCTAATGTTCTGGAGGCTAAGAGAGAGAAAATAGAAGAAGGGAATTATGGACTTATTTCTTGAGCTCATAGTTAATCACTAACCCTCATTTTTTGGGCTCACCAAATAAATCTCTTCTCAATTCCCACAAAGAATGTAAGAAAAATATCATATTATTTCACTCATACATAATATTAGACACCATTTGATCCTGCAGCAACAAGTTTTTAAGAGCCAATAGATACAATCAGTATCTTGGAAGTAAATCCATTACTAAATTTTGCTGAAAAATGTCTTTCCTACACTAATAAGGAAGTACATCTCCCAAAGTTATGTACATACTAAGTGTTTCACTTCAGAGATGGTTCCTTTATACTATACTAAATAAGAGATTGAGAATGGTTACTCAGCTGCATATATTAAGCCTGATTGATGTTAATCCATTTTATACTTAATAAATCTCCAAATCACTGCTATTTAAGACTTCATCATATAAGGAGCAGGAAATGTTTTCACTCTCAAAAACGCTCAAGGGAAAAACAAATCCACACACACATAGAAAAAAACATGCATACTAATATTGAAGTAGGAAGAGAATGTTAATGCATTAATCTACAAATAAAATATACCCCAAATTATTGATGGTTCAGTAAGAAAGAAAACTCAATTAACCTTTAAAAGGGAGATCACACTGCACCTATATTCAACTTGGAAAAAAATTATCCCAATTATTGACCACCTAAAACTGAGGTGATGGAATTATTTCTGAGCTCCATGGATTCAAGGCTATTTGGTTTGATTGGCAAGGGTATGTGGGGAGCTTCCCCGAGGTGCACACATTAAGCTCTCTTGCACTGAAATAGAGTAACCACTGATAAGGATGCCAAGAATTCCACAGTTTTAAATGCAGACATTTATAGTTCTTAACTGAGAAAAAGGAAGCTAAAGAGAAGTGACAGGTATTCTCTCAGGTCTATAGTCCTGAGTAAAATCAGATGCAGTTTCTGTCATGAATAAGTAGAGAGGAGAAATAAGTATCTATCAAATAATTGGTATATTGTGACATACTCACACACAAGATAAAATGACCACAAATACTACCAAAGCAAGTTTTATTTTGCCAATAATACATAATATGTGCAATTCAGCCTGGTCAGAGAGGTTAAAGTTAATGCTTCAAGGAAGAACATTCCTAGCAGGGGAGTGTAAAAGTTGAAGAAGGAAGAAAGAAACATGAAAAGCAGCTCAACAGTCAAAGTCAGGTTTATTTTGGAGGAAAAACCTGAGAGGGGCTTCTGGATAAGTTAGGTCGGAGCACTCTCTCTTAGAGACTAAGAGTATTTAAGGGTTCAGGGCAGGAGAGTTTGTCACAGGCTCAGAATGTTTCTGTGTCTCCTTGTCTTGCTTATCTGGGAGGAAGAGTTTTGTGTCTGTTCCCGTACATCTTCCTGCAGCTGCAGGCATGCCCAGTGAGTCTACTTTAACTTCCCTGTCTTTGTGCACTTAAAGAGAAAGGCATGTGCTTATTAGGGTCCACTGTTTTACTGGGTCTAATTGTATGAGTGTGAAGTTTGGTGGTTACCCAAGAGGCTTTCCCACCTCCCTCTGTGCCCGAGCTGTCTTATCTATGTTTTACTATCTGCTCTTTCTGGCTGCTTGTTGTTAGAATAAAAGTGATTCCTTTTAAATGTGTGAGGTTAGAAAGGGAGCTGGAACTTAAAATGGTGGTGGTTGTCCAAGATGAACGTGCTCCTGCTCTGTCAGGGAGAATGGTATATCCAAAGGTACTGGGACAAGAGAGAAAATGGCATAGTCAAATGGCTGGAGGAAGTCCAGTGTTGTCAGAGAGGATAGACTAAGAAGACTCATGAAAAGCAGAAGTATCTGACTTCAGGTTTCTAGTTCAACATATAAACAGCTTGTATTTCATCTCTCCTGTCCTTGAACAAACTGGAAAGTCACACTTCTTCTAAGATGGGCAGAAAATTGAGATCACAAGGCAAACTGTCAATTCAAAAATAGGAGAGACAAGAAAATAAGGATAAAATTTACCAGAAGCAAAGACTATAGCTCTCTTCTGGCAGGAACACACAAAGGGTAATTGACTAATTTCTAGACAATAGGCATGGACTAGTTGATAGAGAAACTCTCATGTTGGGGAGCGCAGGTCATCCTTAGGAGAACCTCCACACTATTTTTGAGAATTACTTCTAAAAGTCCCACACTTTTGTGACTTTTACCTTTAAAAGCCCTCACCAGGTTCTCAGGGTGATGACTGCACAAAAATGCCCTCTTGTTTTTGGCAGGAACAGGGGAAAACTTACCAATCAAAATACATCCAGAGCATTATATTCTCAATAACAAAGGCTTGTGTCATAGAAAAAAATGCTACTAGAGCCAACAACCATGAGCTAGAGCCTAACTGACAAATAAAAATGGAAATACCTGACTCCAGGACCCTCAGACATTCCTATTACACTTAAGCAGGGAAGGGGAGGAAGGGATGTGAGAAGCACCTTGAAGAGGCACAGTCCACTAAAAAACCAATGCCTGATTACGGGAATATGGAGTGGTTTTCCTCCCCACACTGCACTACCCCATTAACAAGGCTTCTGGATAATAACAGGATTACAGTTGAAAAAAAAACCAGAAACTCAGACTCCAGTTCAGAGAAAGTCTCTAGGAAAACATAAAGATAACAGGGGAGGCAAAAGCAAGAACACAGAGGAAATTTTAGATTCTAACATCTACAGGTGTAATAACAATATACCTGTCTAACTACTAAATATAGTCTAACTAGTGGCCAGCTAAAATTAAACCTCACTCACTAGGCCTTTTCCCCAATACATCATGTCCGACATTCAAAGGTATTGCAAGGCATACTAACAGGCAAATAATACAGTGTGAAGAGATGGAGCAAACACTATAACCAGATTCAGATATAGTAAAGACTGGAAATAATCAGACTGGGAATTAAAATAACTGTAATTAATATGCTAAAGGTTCTAATGGGAAAGCAGACAACCTGTAAGAACACATGGGTGGCCAGCGCAGTGGCTCACGCCTGTAATCCCAGCACTTTGGGAGGCCAAAGCGGGTGGATCACGAGGTCAGGAGATTGAGACCATCCTGGCTAACATGGTAAAACCTCGTCTCTACTAAAAATACAAAAAATTAGCCAGGCATGGTGGTGGGCGCCTATACTCCCAGCTACTCGGGAGGCTGAGGCAGGAGAATGGCGGGAACCTGGGAGGCCGAGCTTGCAGTGAACCGAGATTGTGCCACTACACTCCAGCCTGGGCAACAGAGTGAGACTCTGTCTCAAACAAACAAACAAACAAACAAACAAAAAAAAAAAAAAAAGGAAAAGAAAAACATGGGTAAGCCTATTGGTGGAAACTTTAAGAAAAAAAATCAAAAGTATATTGTAGAAATTAAAAGCACTGCTACAGAAATGAAGAATACCTTTAATTTTCATCCATAAACTGAACACAGTCAAGGAAAGATTCTGTGAGTTTGAGTTTATGTCAATGGAAACTTAGCAAACTAAAAATAAATTTGAAAGGAAAATAGAGCTTAATATTCAAGAACTGTGAGATGATTACAAAAGGTGTAACATATGCACAATGAGAATACCGGAAGGGGAAGAAAAAAAGAAGTAGAGGAAATATTTGAAGAAATAATGCCCAAGAATTTTCCAAAATTAATAGAAGCAAGCAAAGTACAGATTCAGGAACCTCAGACAACACCAATCAAGATAAATACCAAAACACACCAAAAAAAAAAATAAATAATAAATAAATAAAAAAACACTATACCTAGACATATCATATTCAAATTGCCAATGCTCAAAGACAAACAGAAAAGTTTTAAAGAAGTTATAAAAATGATGCCTATAGAGGAACAAGAATAAGAATTACATTGGACCATCCTTTAGAAACCATGAAATTAAAAGTGAGTGGAGTAACCTATTTGCAGAAAGAAAAGTAAAGGCAAACCACCAGGGACACGTTTACCAATGTAATAAATGTACATGTTCTGCACATGTATTCCCAGAATGTAAAGTAAAATAAAATTTAAAAGAAAAGAATGATACCTACTGCAACAAAACACCAAATGACAATTCTGCATACAGTTAAATGATCCTTCACAAATAAAAGTGAAGTACTTTTTCAGACAAACAAAATTGAGGACATTGTTACCAGTGGACTTATGTTTTAAGAATTCATAAATGAAGTTCTGCAGAAATAAGGAAAATGATGTGTCAGAAACTTGGACCTACAAAAAGGAAGAGCATTAGGGAAGGAATTTTTAAAAATAAATTTTATTTATTTACTTTTTTTTTTTTTTGAGATGGAGTTTCGCTCTTGTTGCCCAGGCTGGAGTGCAACCTCTGCCTCCCGGGTTCAAGTGATTCTCCTGTCTCAGCCTACAAAGTAGCTGGGATTACAGTTGCATGCCACCACACCCAGCTAATTTTTGTACTTTTAGTAGAGATGGGGTTTCATCATATTGGTCAGGCTTGTCTTGAACTCCTGACCTCAGATGATCTGCCCACCTCAGCCTCCCAATGTGCTGGGATACAGGCATGAGCCACCATGCCCAGCCAATTTTTTTTATTCTTAATTGATCTAAAAGATGACAGTTTGTTCAAAGTAATAATAGCAACAGCATACAGGGTAATGATTGATAGCTTATGTAAGTAAAGTGAATGACAGCAATATTTAAGGTATAGGAGGGAGGAATTGGAAACTGTCCTTTAGAGGCACATGCAGTACACATGAAAAACTATAGTATTCCATTGGTCTGTGTGTCTGTTTTGGTTACTGTTGCCTTATAGTATAGTTTGAAGTCCAATAATGTGATGTCTCTGGCTTTGTTCTTTTTGCTTAGGATTGCTTTGAGTATTTGGGTTCTTTTTGGGTTCCATATTGATTTTAGAGTAGTTTTTTTTTTTTTTTTTTTTTTTTTTTTTTTAGTTCCATGATGTTGGTAGTTTGATAGGCATTGTGTAGAATCCATAAATTGCTGTGGGCAATATAGTCATTTTAATGATATTGATTATTCCAATTCATGAGCATGGGATGTTTTTCCATTTATTTGTGTCATCTCTGATTTCTTTTAGCTGTGTTTTATAGTTCTCCTCCTAGAGATTTTTCACCTCACTGGTTAATTGTATTCCTAGGTATTTTATTCTTTTTGTAGCAATTGTAACTGGGATTGCATAATTTTTCTTTTTATTTGATACATCATTGCTGGTTTGAATGGAATTGCACTCTTTATTTGGTTCTCAGCTTGAATGTTATTGGTGTATAGCAATGCTACTGAATTTTGTACATTCATTGTATATCCTGAAACTTTACTGAAGTCATTTATCAGTTCTAGGAGAATAGATAACCCAGAAATCAAACAGCACATCTACAACTATCTGATCTTTGAAAAACTTTACAAAAATAAGCAATGGGGAATAGAATCAATAAATGGTGATAGGATAGCTGGCTAACCATATTGTAGAAGTTTGAAACTGGACCCTTACCTATCACCATATATAAACTTAAGTCTAATCCTCAAACTATAAAAATCTTAGAAGGAAAACTAGGAAACTAGGATCTTCTCCAAATCCACCTTGGCTAAGAATTTATGGATAAGTCCTCAAAAGTAATTGCAACAAAAACAAAAATTGATAGGTGGGACCTCATTAAACTAAAGAGAAGAGTATGAATAGAGTAAATAGCCTACAGAATGGAAGAAAATATTCACATGCTAATACATCTTACAAAGGTGTAACATTCAGTATCTACAAGGAAATTAACAAATCAACAAGCAAAATTCAATAACCCCATAAAAAATCGTCAAAAAACATGAACAGATACTTTTCAAAAGAAGACATACAAGTTCCAACGGACATAGTAAAAGTGCTCATTATCACTAATTATCAGAGAAATGTAAATCTAAACAACAATGAGATACCATCTCACAACAGTCAGAAAGGCTTTTGTTAAAAAGTAAAAACAAACAAAGAAACAAAAACACAGATGCTGGTGAGGATGTAAAGAAAATGAAATATTTATATATTGTTGGTGGGGATGTAAATTAGTACAGCCACTGTGGATAACAGTTTGGAGATTTCTTGAAGAACTAAGAGTTGAACTATCAGTTGACCCAGGAGTTCCATGGCTGAGTATATACCCAAAGGAAAATAAATTGTTCTACTAAAAGGACACATGCACTTGTATGTTAATCAGAGCACTATTCACAATAGCAAAAACATAAAATGAAGCCAGGTGTCCATCAACAGTGGATTGAATAGAAAAAATATGGTACACACACACTATGGAGTACTATGCAGCCATAAAAAAGAAGAAAATCATGCCCTTTGCAGCAACAGGAATGCATCCTGAGGCCATTACCCTAAGCAAACTAGTGTAGAAAGTCAAATACTACATGTTCTCACTCATAAGTGGGAGCTAAACATTGGGTACATATGGAAATAAAGATGGAAACAAAAGACACTGGGGACTATTAGAGAGGGCAGAGAGAGAGGGGAACAAGGGCTAAAAAAATTACCTATTAGGCACTATGCTCACCACGTGGGTGACAGGTTCAGTCACGTCCTCAACCTTAGCATCATGCAATATACCTTTGTAACAAACCTGCACATAAAATCCCTGATTCTAAAATAAATTTGAAAAAGAAAAAAATACATATATATAGTGTTAATTGAAAGTGTACTTACATTAGATATAAATATATACTGATGTCTTAGTCAGCTAGGGCTTCCATAACAAAATACTTGAGCAACAGAAATTTGTTTTCTCACTCTTCTGGAGGCTAGCAGTCCAAGAAGAAGTTGTCAGTATGATTGAATTCTGGTAGAGGCTCCCTTACTGTGTTGCAGAGAGCTGCCTTCTTGCTGCATTCACATTTGGAGGGGGGAGAGAGAGAGATAGAGACAGAGACAGAGAGAGAGAGAGAACCAGATCTCTGTTGTCTCTCCTCATAAGATGCTAATTCCATCATGACAGTTTCACCCTCAATACCTCATCTAAATCTAATTATCTCCCAAATGTCCATCTCCAGATATCATGAAGTTAGGGATTAATGTTTCAACATATGCATTTTGGGGGACATAATTCAGTGCATAGCAACTGCAATCTCTAGGGCAAACACTAAATTATTTTAAAAAGAAATATAGGCTAAGAGAGGAGAAAAATTGAATCACATAAAATACAAAATTAAAACCAAAAATGGCATAGAAACCCCATCACCAATCAGCATATCAGCAAATAAAAAGTGGCATTTTTATTCGTATATACCTGTTTTCTGAGAGAATGAGGAGTGTTATTTACTAATCCTCTTAAAACATCAATTGGTTATAAAAAGCCAGGAGTGGAGGAGGGCAGAACAATTGCGGAGGCCATAATGACTTGACCTAGGGTGATAGCAGTGGGAATTAGAGATAAGAGCAGATTCTATCAGCATTATTTTATGTCTTAACAAATTTATTTTCTCCCATTTAAAAATGTAACAATAGCATATTATATAACAGTCATACTGAATAGTTGAACATTTCCAAATATTTCTAGCCTCTCAAAACAGTAACATATTGTCATTAACATTACTTATGTCCTTAAAACAAAGTCCCTGAAATTTAAAATAGCTAAACAAAGTGAAAGGGAATGGAAAAATTGGACTTCAGTGTAACCAGACCTAGATGATCTACTATATGTTTTTTAAAGGTGTAGTAACTAATTAGCAAAGATATATTCCTTCAAATGATGCAATTTATACTAGATTAAGTTTTGATTTTGACGATCTTTAAAAATGTGTGATATAAGAGCACATGATAGATATTTGTACATCCAGTTTTATAGCAGCATTACTCACAATAGCTAAAAGATGGATGCGACCAAAGTCCAAAAACAGATACATGTATAATGGAATATTATTCCATTTTAAAAAGGAAGGACATTGTAAAACACACTACAACATGGAGGACCCTTGAAGATAATAGTCAAATGGGAGAAGGCAGTCACAAAAAGAAAAATATTGTGTGAATTGAGACCTCATATGATAACTAAAGAGGTCAAATTCAAACATACAGAAAGTGTAATGGGTTGTTGTTAGGGGTTGGGAAAAGAGGAAAGTGGGGATTTATTGCTTAATGGATGTGGGGTTTCAGCTTGAGAAAGACAAAGTTAGGGAAGGATGATGTTGATGGTTGCACAATAATGTGAATAATGTGAATGTACTAATGCCACTGAACTGTTACGGGGGGAACCCGCACCCGATAATTCAATGTTATTTCATGTAGGTTCTCTTCTATTTCCTTAAGTGTCGGCTGGTCTGATAAATAAAGGGAAAGAGTATGAGAGAGAAAATTTTAAACTTGGTATCCAGGGGAGACATCACACGTCAGCAGGTTCCATGTTGCCTCCCAAGCTGGAAAGCCAGCAAGTTTTTATTAGTGATTTTCAAAGGGGAGGGAGTATACGAATAGGGTGTGGCTCACAGAGATCATATGCTTCACAAGGTAATAAAATATTACAAGGCAAATGGAGGCAGGGCGAGATCACAGGACCTGGGGCAAAATTAAAATTACTAATGAAGTTTCAGACACACATTGTCATTAATAACATCTCATCAGAAGACAGGATTTAAGAGCAGACAACTGGTCTGACTAAAATTTACTAGGTGGGAATTTCCTCATCTTAATAGGCTTGAAAGCACTATGGGAGACCTGGGCTTATTTCATCCCTTATCTGCAACCATAAAAGACAGACATTCCCAGAGTGGCCATTTTAGAGACCTCCCCCTAAAAACACATTCTCTTTCTCAGGGCTGTTCCTCGCTGAGAAAGAGAATTCAGCAATACTTCTCCTATTTGCTTTTGAAAGAAGAGAAATATGGCTCTGTTCCACCCAGCTCTCAGGCAGCCAGACCTAATGGTTATCTCCCTTGTTTCCTGAACATCACTGTTATCCTGTTCTTTTTTAAAGGTGCCCAGATTTCATATTGTTTAAACACACATGCTTTACAAACAATTTGTGCAATTAATGCAATCATCACAGGGTCCTGAGGTGACATACATCCTCAGCTTACGAAGATGACGGGATTAAGAGATTAAAGTAAAGACAGGCATAGGAAATCACAAGAGTATTGACTGGGGAATTGATCAATGTCCATGAAATCTACACAATTTATGTTCAGAAATTGCAGTAAAGACAGGTGTAAGAAATTATAAAAGTGTTAATTTGGGGAACTAATAAATGTCCATGAAATCTTCACAATTTATATTCTTCTGCCATGGCTTCAGCCATTCCCTCCGTTTGGGGTCCCTGACTTCCCACAACAAACTGTAAACTTAAAAATGGTTAAAGTTTATGTTATGTATATTTCACCACCATTAAAAAATAAAAATATAAAAAACTTCTGGAACTGAATGCTGTTGATTTTATAGCCATGTGAATTTTTTTAATGCCAGTGAACTATACACCTAAAAAGGTTAAAGTGGTAAATGTCATATGTGTATCATAACATGTATATATCACTACAGTAAAAAAGTATATGTATATGTTACTACAGTAAAAAATGTCCATGAACATTAAACAGAAGAGAGAGAAGGCAGAAAATAATGCAAGATAAAAAAGGAAATATGCGAAAGTCAATCGATTTTTATTTATCAGCAATGAACTGGAATTTAAAAATTAAAACATATTATTTATATTAACATACAAATAACAAAATATGTATATTTAACAAAATATGTAGATGATATATATGTGGAAAACTACAAAATTTAAGCAAAGCAATCAAACAGGATCTAAATAAATGGAGTTGTTATATATTCATGATTAAGAAGGCTCAATATTGTCAATATGTCTTCTTACCAACTTAATCTATAGATATAGTGCCATCTCAACCAAAATCCCAGTAAGTTAATTCACGTGTATTGAAAATATGATTCTAAAGTTTACATGGAGAGACAAGAGTCCCAGAATAGCCAATATAATAGTGAAAAGGAAGAACAAAGTTAGAGGACTGACGCTATCAGACTTCAGGGTTTACCGCACAACTACAGTAATCAAGAAAGGTGGTATTGGTGGAAGAACAGACAAATAGATCAATGGAACAGCAGAGAGAGAGTTCAGAAACAGGCTCACACAAATAAAATCAGCTTATCTTTGACAAAAAAGCAAAGGCAAGTCCATGGAAAAAGTATAGTTTTTTCAACAAATAGTGCTGGAACAACTGTACATCTACACTGAAAAATAGACAAATAACTTACACCTTTCAAAAAAATTAAGTCAAATGAATCATGGACCTAAATGCAAAATTGTAAAAGTTCTGGAGAATAACATAAGAGAAAATCTAGGTGACTTTGAATTTGGTGATGACTTTTTAGATAGCACATCAAAGGTAGAATCCAGGAAAGAACAGTTGATAATTTGGGTTTCACTAAATTCAAACACTTCTGCTCTGAAAGACATTGTTAAGATAACAAAAAACTAAAGATAACTAAAAGATAAGCTACAGGCTGGGATAAAATACTCTCAAAACACACATCTGATAAATAATTTATCCCAAACATACAAATATTAAAACTCAATAATAAGAAAACACATTTAAAAAATGTGCAAAATATCTGAACAGACATCTCACCAAAGATGACACACAGGTGGCAAAAAAGCACATGAAAAGATGGGCGACATTATATATCCTTAGGGAATTGCAAATTAAAACAATATGATACCATGTATAACTATTAAAATGGCTAAAATCCCAAACACTTAAAACATCAAGTGCCAACAGGCTGCAGAGCATGAAGAATTCTCATTCATTGCTGATGGAAATGCAAAATGGTACAAAATCTCCCAGTTTGGAAGACAATGTGGAGGTGCCTTACTAAGCAAAACATGGTCTTATCATAGAATCCCAGCAATCATGCTCCTTGGCATTTATTCAAGTTGAAAACTTATGCCCATACAAAAACACGCACAGAAATATTTATAAGACATTTATTCATAACTGTCCCAAATTGGAAGCAATCAGATGTACTTTAATAGGCAAATGGCTAAACCACCTTTGATACATCCATACAATTAAATATTATTCGATGATAAGAAGAAATGGGCTATTAAGCCACAAAAATACACAAAGGAAACTTAAATGCATATTACTAACTAGAAGAAGCCAATCTGAAAAAGTTACCTATTATAGGATTCTAACCATATGATATTCTGGAAAAGACAAAACTATAGAGAGTAGACAGATTAGTGGTTGCCAGGATTCAGAGAGAAAAGAGAGATGAAAGGGTAAGCAACAAAGATACAGGGCAGTGAAGCTGTTCTGTGTAATACTGTAAGTGTAGATCATGACATTATGCACTTGTCAAAAATCCATAGCACTGTGTAACACAAACCATGAACCCTAACATAAGCTGTGACTTCTATTAATAATGTAATAATTGGTTCAATTTTTAAAATGTGACACACTAATACAAGATGTTAATAATTGGGGAAACTATGTGATCGGATGGGTGGGACAAAAATGGACACATGGCAGCTCTCTATACTTTCTGCCCAATTCCTCTGTAAATGTAAAAAAATGAAAAAAATAAAGTCTATTAATGAAAAGCAACAAGACTAGAAAAATAAAATTAGGTCATGCCAGATTTTGTAGACTGTACAGAATTTTGTCTTACTCTTAAATGCAATGGAATAGTAAAGGTTTGTCTGAGACAAGGAGGGCAGCATGGTTCAATCTATGTTTCAAAGAGGTAACACTGCCTGCTCTGTGCAGAAAAGTTTGGCAGGTGTGTAGAGTGAAAGTGATGATAAATCACCAATAAGATGATTGCAATATTCCAGGTGTGAGATGAGACTTCACGAATGGCAGAGATAAGAGAAAAGTAGATAGATATGAAATATAGTTAGAAGGCAAAATAAAGCGAACTCGGTGATTCATGCTTTCATGGAGTGTGAGATGAACAGAAGCAATGTAAAAATGTTGGCTCCTGGGACATTTACTGAGAAAAGGCCCTAGAGTTCTAGGGCCGCTATAACACATTACCACTAACTAGGTGGCTCAAAATGGGAATGGTTTCCCCCGTGCTATTCTCGTGGTAGTGAGTGACTTCTCACGATAGCTGATGATTTTATAAGTGTTTGGAAGTTCCTCCTTCATTCTCTCTCCTGCCACACTGTGAAGAGGGTGCCTGCTTCTCCTTCGCCTTCTGCCATGATTGTAAGTTTCCTGAAGCCCCCCACCATGTAGAACTGCGATTCAATTAAACCACTTACCTTTGTAAAAAAAAAAAAAAAAAAAAAAAAAAAAAAAAAAAAAAACACCCCAGAAATTTGTTTTCTTGAAGTTCTGGAGGCCAGATGTCAAAAATCAAGGTATAAGCAGGGTTCCCTCCAAAAGTTCCCTGGGAGAACTGTTCCGTGCCTCTTCCAGCTTCTGGCGGCTCCAGACATTTTTGGTTGTGACAGAATTCTAGTTTCTGCCCCTGTCTTCACATGATCTTCTCAGTAGGGCTGTGTCTTCTCCCTGATGTCTTTTATGAGGTCACTTTTGATTGGATCTAGGTTCCACCCAGATAATCCTAGATTACCCCATCTCAAAATTCTTAACTTGATTACATCTGCCAAGACCTTATTCCAAATAAGCTTATGTTTATAGGTTCTTGATGTTAGAATATAGACATGCCTTTTTGAGGGCCACAATTTAAAAACTGCTATGTTAAAAAGAACTAAACTTTCATCAAAAATTTCATGTTGAATTTTGAACCTATTAAGTTAATGTGCCTTTATGACCACTAAGAGAAGATGACAGGCAGGTAATTGATTGTGAGGTTAAAATTCAAGGGACAAAGAGAAGTCAGACGTATAAATGCAACATCTACATGGTTTATCAACTTTTTAAAAATGACCAAGAAAACAGAGCACACCTGTGTTTTTTCTATATAATTTGTGAATCTTAGAAATAACTCAAGCTATTTTTCCAAGCAGATAGAAAACCATGTAAAGTAAGCCATTCTAGTGTACAATGCATGCTCATGATCTTATCAAATCAAAAACACAGGGATTTATTTAAGTATTTCCGTGAGATGTTTACTTTATTCCTTTGAAATTAGGGTTGAAATGCTGCATTGTATCAGGAAGAGTTCATTCTGAGACTACCAGGAGAGGATACAGAACTTCCAGAAATAGAGGTTGGCAAAGTAACATCACTCAGAGCTGAAGAGATGAGAGGAAGTTATGCTTCGTCACAGGAAGAGAGACAACTTTTTCATGGTGTGGCCATTTTTATCCATATGGTCTTCAAAATTATTTGAAAATTAATATGCCAAATAAAATACAATTCCCCCACTAATTCACCTACTAATACAATGTTATTTCCAGAATGTATTTATTGATGTTTGATTTACATAACAGAATAGACCTTTATTTGTTCAATTACTTGGCACACATTGGCAAAAAAGCATTGCATGTGAAGCTCTTCAAAATAGATCTCTCATTCCTCTTTCCAGTCTTATACTGTGTGCTTTAAATTACAGTCAGATCTGACGCCTGCCCATAGGATAACTCAGGCCTACGTTGCCACCTTTAAAATTGTTTGTTGATACATTAATGCCAAATGATATGCTTTGCCTGTGATTTTAGTTTTTAGTCTTCAACACTGTTTTAATCTATGTTAAATGCCACTTCCTCCAGCAAACTTTATCCATCCACTCCCAATTCACTACCTTCAGCCCCATTAAAAGTTGCTCTGTCTCTATTTAGTATTTCCAGAATGTATTTAAGTTTTATTTACATAACTGCATAGACCTTTATTTGTTGAGTGATTTGGCACACATATTTCCAAGCTGCCTAATAAATACACATCAGATAAAAGGGACTTTGTGTAGTCATCTTTTTTTTATCTTTTATTTTTCTAAATAATTGTAACTTTTATTTTAGATTCAGGGGGTAGATGAGCAGGTTTGTTACCTGGGTATATTGCATGATGCTGAGGTTTGGGTTATGACTGATCCTGTCACCCAGGTAGTGAGCATAGTACTTAATAGTTTTTCTGTCCTTACCCCTTCCCTCTCAGTGTCTGTTGTTCCCATCTTTATGTCTGTGAGTGCTCGATGTTTAGGATGTTTAGCTCCCACTTATAAGTGGGAAGATGTGACATTTGGCTTTCTGTTGCTGTGTTAATTCACTTAGGGTAATGGCCTCCAGCTGTATCCATGTTGCTGCAAAGGGTATGCTTTTATTTTTTTTATACCTGAATAATATAAGCATTTCCTTTTCTCCACAACCTCACCAGCATTTGTTGTTTTTTGACTTTTTAGCACAAACCATTCTGACTGCTGTGAGATGGTATCTCATTGTGGTTTGATTTGCATTTTTCTGATGATTAGCAATGATGAGTATTTTGTCATGTTTCTTGGCCCCTCGCATGTCTTCTTTTGATAAGTGTCTGTTCATGTCTTTGGCCCACTTTTTATGGGGTTATTTTTTACTTGCTGAATTTTTAAATTCCTTACAGATTCTGGATATTAGACCTTTATTGGATCCATAATATTTAAATATTTTCTCCCATTCTGTAGATTGCCTGTTTACTCCACTGATAATTTCTTTTGCTGTGCGGAACCTCTTTAGTTTAATTAGGTCCCACTTGTCAATTTTTGTTTTTGTTGTTTCTTATCCTTATGTCTTCAGAGACAGCAAAACTGTACTTGAAATCTGCATTTATCATGGCCACACACTATTTAACATTTCACCCAACAAGAATGGGAACCTATATCCTCTTTCTGTGAATCTGGGTGCACTGTGTGACTGCTTTGACTTATGGAACTTAGTAGAGGTGATGCAGTGCCAGTATCTGGACCTAGGTCTTAAGACACTGGTAATACCTACTTCCTGTCTTTTCAAATGCACAGTCTTGGAACCCAGTTGCCATGCTGTGAGGAAGCCTAACAAGTGATATGAAGAGGCCCATGTGGAGAAAATGTTCCCTAATTGTCCACCAACATGAAATTGCATGCCATCTAAGTAAGGTATCTTTGGAGGTGGATTCTCCAGCCAAGGTGAGCTCCTGGGGCTGACGCTACATGAAGAGGAGAGGAGTCATTTCTTCAAGTCCTGTTCCAATTAAAGATTGAGAGCAAAATAAGTGGTTGTTGTTTAAGTCAGTAAGATTTGTCCAGACAATGGGTTATAAGCATAAAAGACACATCAATTCTAGGCCACAGCAACTACTAGCTGTTACAAGAGACCCTTCCCATCTCTCTATTCTGTCAAGAGGGTTTGGATGAGACTTTTGTTGAAAACTAGCTGACTCTCTGTTCAGAGATTCCTGAGGCTTAGTCTTTACTTTAATACACATTTACAGTAGAGAATCTTGAGAATGTTGGAACTTAAAAATAGGTTTTCCAACTGACTTACAGAAGAATAAAACTATTTTGGAGGACAGAGAGTCAATTTGTACAGTCAATACACATATTGGGATGGGGAGAAAATTGAATTTGTCTTTCTGTGAATGCTGCTAATTATTTCTGGACCATCAAACTGAACTTAAAAACCTACCTAAGGTTACAGGTGCAACAAACAAACCAATATAACAAACAAAAATCTTAAACCAGTGTTCTGATCTGATTTTTTTAAACAGGACAGAACATTTTCAAATATAAATGCATGCCTTGTATGTTTAAGTAAAACATTTTAAAGAGGCCTTGCTGTTATTTTAAAGATTTACTATGGAAATTGTGAGAGGTTGCAAAGGCTGTCAGGCTGTGGTTAAGTATGAACTAATTACCAAATCGTTTTAAATCTGGTAGAATTGAGAAGGCCCTGTACTTTCAAAACGTTACATGATTCCAATAAAAGTATTATGCTGTAGCAATAATTTGAATCTCCCATTTCCAAAACAAAACAAAATAACAAACAAGCAAAAAACCTCATCGAGGACACTTTTTTTCTGGGGAATATTTATGGTACAAATAAACAACAAAGATACTGTTATGCCTGATTCTTTTCTTCTTGCATCTCCAGAACTCATTTCCATCTCAATAAAAGACGTCTTCATTTACCCAGATAGTTGCCTCTGCACAAAAATATCTTAAGAGTCCTCATTGATTCCTTTTCTTTTCTCACAGAACACTTCCAGTTTGACAGCTCTTCCTTTAAAACACTATCATATCCGACCATATTTACTACTCATGATTCCCATTCTGAGGCAATATCACATCTCCTGTGGAAATTACAGCAGTCTCTGGCCTAGAGCACTCATAGGCCTTATAGAGTCCTCTCTCAAAAGCCAGAAGGGATTTTTTTTCAGAACATAAATCAGTTAGTTCATATCTCTTCCCTGGTCAGTACCTTCCAATGGAAACACAAACCCCTACCCTGGCTCACAAGGCCCTAAGTGATCTGACACACACCCACTTCTCCAAATGTATCTTCTTTCACTTCATGTTTGACTAATTCCCTTCCAGCCTCAGGGACTTAAGCACATCCCACAGGTCCCTGTCCAGAAATACTCTTCTCCCTGTTAACCCCCGGCTCACTTGGTTCACGAGTCAGCTTAAATGCCTCATCTCAGAGAGGATTCTTGGACCATTGTATCTAAAACACAGCACACTCTCTATTCTTCTCCCTACATTATTTTTTCTTCATTTATCTCTCCATCAACACAATGACCAAATCAGTCTGTATATTTTTGTTTATGCTTATTAAAATATAGGTGTTATATTTCTTCATTTTTATGAAAAGTATTATACTATAACATCAGTTTTTTAAATGAATAATATATTCTGAAGATTTCACCATAACAGTAGAAAGAAATATTCCTCATTATTTATCCATTATGTTTATGGCACCTTCTTCCTCTCTTAAGTTGTAACGTTTCTCCATTGCTTATGTATCCAAAGGGAACAAAGAAGAAGAGGGCTTTGGTCAGTGACTCATTCTGACCACCGCTGAGACACTCATTGAGGTAGGACCACTCTGCATGTGGCATGCCCTTCCTCCATGTGAAATGCAGAAGCCCATTGGAAGAGAGGGTGCCGTGAATAAGGAGGGCACATATTCTTCCTACTCTCACAGCAGTGGCTCTCTCTGTACCCCTAGTCTTAAAGAATCCATCTTATAGGCCTACCTCACTCTTCTCCAACCATAACTTCAGAGTTCTCCCCTTCTGAAAGAAATTACCCACACTACTTCCATGAATCTAAACTTTTACTGGAACAGTTGATTTATTCCCCTTCCAGAGCTGAAGGATACAAAGGTCTAACTCTCCTCTGTGGAGGAAATAGAAGAAGTAATATTTTTTTTTTTCTGATGGAATAATGGCAACATTAAATGAGAGAGCAATTAGTTTTGTTTCAATTTATCCTCATGTGGAAGCAATCCCATAGTCAATGGCCATTCACATTATACAATGGACTTAGTAGGGTTAAGGATAAAGAAATTTTGCAGAGTTCTAGACTAGAGGAACTTGCTCTACTTTTGCTTATATTTTTCTGAAAAGAGGTATCATAAATGAGGTTTTTAAATTCTTAATAATGATAATGGATGGAAGTAGATCAATTTAAGTCTGTAATAAAATGTCAGACAGATCAAGTAAAATTGAAATGATGTCTAATACATTATAAGAAATTGCCACTGCACTCCAGCCTGGGCGACAGAGTGAGACTCCGTCTCAAAAAAAAAAAAAAAAAAAAAAAAAAAAAAAAAAAAAAAAAAAAGAAATTGCCATGTATTGGTCAAATAGCTGTGATTTATATTACTCATATAGAAAGGAACTTGAGACTTAAGGGAGTTAAACACCTTTCCAGCAGCACAAATTTAATAAATATATCAAGGTTAAAAGTGAAACTCATCTATAATATTTTTCTCACCGCTAGTGATTTTCTTGAATAAAATGAATACTTGGATACCATATGAGACAATATCATAATGGTCTAAATAAATTTCAGCTTAATGACATCATTTTTTAAAAATAATAAAACTGCTATTAAACTTTATGCCACTTTTGGGAAGTCGGGGCTCAGAGCTAAATTAGATTTGATTTAGAAACAACAAATATTTGTAATGTTTGGCTCCTCAAATGTACTCAAGTGAATATTAACTGATATACTTCAATCCACACGGCCTATTCTGTTGACCGGCTTCCTTTTCTTCCTCTCTCAGTCTTGAGCCTCAATATCTGTGCCTATAATATCTTCATTATTCATATGTTTGAATTTTCTCCTCTTCAGTCAAACAGCAACCATCACATCTTATTAATCAGTGCAGTGCATAACCTCTGACAGATCCAACCAAAGTGGCTTCAGCAACAGAAAAAAAAAAAAAGTTCAGTGGATTGCTCAATATTTAAGTTTTCACTAGCCCTTGCGTCATTGGAAATTATATGTATGCTTTCAAAGTACCTTTTATAAGACAGAATAAAAATAATGGATATATATAGAGAGATGTATTATACATATATTTGAAATTTTGAGAAAGCTGTAGAAACTGATCTAATACACATTAAAATAAAACAAAGGATTAATAATGGACACACATCCATTTCTTCTAAAATTTAATCAACCTTCTTCTTGTTGAATATAATGTTTCTTAAAACTGGGGTTTTAAGCATTAATCGCCAATTACTTTTTTGAAATAATAGTTTAATAGTAAGTTGACAATATTATTTCTCTCACTGATTTATCTAATTTCTACATACTCTTGGCTTTTATTTAAAAAATAGTTCTCAAAACTTAGGAATTATGTGAAGTCATTATTTGCATGGAGGATTTGTTTTGTTAAATACTGTTGTCTCACAGACCTCTGCTCTCAGAATCAAGTCGTTTACAGGGTAAGAACACTCAGAATAAAATGCTCCCTTTCTCTCTTTTATCCTTGCACATAAAAGATTAGGATAATTCTGTGTCATATCTTTGTCTCCTCTAAAATCACCATGATAGGTGCCGTGGCTATTAAAGAAATCCAGGTTTATGTTGTACCTTGCAGTCTATAATTTTTCTCTATTATTTGCCCTGTTCATTTGATCTTTGCAACAGTTTTGAGGCAGAAAAAAAAAAAAAAAAAAAAAATAGGCTCAGAAAAGCTGAGATCTCCTGTTCCATGACATACAATTAGGAGATAGATGGCCCAGGACATGAGGTCTGACCGTTTTCCAACTTCAAATCAGCTCTCCTTTCCTCAGCATTTATGTCTGAGAAAAACACTAAATAAGGTGAAGGTGACAAACAGGTTCACAGTAAAGGTTAACAATCAAATCATGCTAGCTGTTACTGCCAATAAAGTTGTATTGAAACACAGCCACACCCATTCATTGTAAATACTTTCATCACACGATGGCAGAATTGAGTAATCGGGATTAAGATTTTATGGCTCACAGAACCATATTTACTTTAGGACTTTACAGAAAAATGTTTTCTTACCCAGCATTTATATACACAGCCATTTATATACCTGGGGCAATGTGATCAATTGATTAAGAACTTAAGCATGGTTGGAACTTACATCTGATTGAATTTTGTTATTATTGAGAATTATAATGTTTGCAAAAAAGCCTCAGAATTCTCTTAAAATGAGCCTCCCTTCCCACTCCAATTGCCATGTAATAAAAATGTATGTAAAATAGTTTGTGGTGTGATATACAAATCACTATTGAAAATTTCTATACTAATGATATAAGACCTATTATTAGAGATGTAAGAATACTTTTTAATGGAAATTTGCTTGAATACTTTCCGTGTCAGAAGTGTGAAGTTTATATAATCTAAAATAGCTCTTTAACTATTGGACAGCTCTGATGCTTGAAAGTTTCTTTGTATTACCAAAAAATTATATTTTTATGAAAATACATCAAACACTGGCAAATCTTGCCAATAGTTGAGAAGAATTTAAATATATTTTAGATTCAACTAAGTTTTTAGATACGTACAACATTTAAGGCACTGAAATAGACATGCTAACATAATGTGATGATTAAATATGATTATATGTCAATGTTATATTTTCCCATTTTAAAAATTAGAAATCAATTTCATTATCACTCTGCAAGTAAGTGAGACATCAGAATTTAAATCCAACTTTTCTAGGAATTCAAATCTGAGGCTTTTTGTTGCCTCAGTGATTTCCTACTTTCTGGCTTTTTTCCATGCTATTTTTCCATATCTACCAGTTATCCACTAAAACCTCTTGTTTTCTCTCTTTTGAGTAGACCAAATACTGTTCCTTGTTCTTGTCTAGCTGAGTTTTTGTCTATCTGACCTATTTCCTTTGGCAAAATTATGAAAGCATAGAGCCTGCATATTTGTTTAGTCCTTTCTGGTGTTATAGGAATGTGTGCTTCTCAAATACTAGCTCCCTCCAAATTCCACCCTGATATTAAGAGGTGAAGCTGGCTGGGCTTCTGGGTGGAGTGGGGACTTGGAGAACTTTTCTGTCTAGTTAAAGGATGGTAAATACACCAATCAGTGCTCTGTGTCTAGCTAAAGGTTTGTAAACGCACCAATCAGCACTCTGTAAAATGCACCAATCAGCACTCTGTAAAATGGACCAATCAGCAGGATGTGGGTGGGGCCAAATAAGTCACTAAAGCTGGCCACCCAAGCCAGCAGTGGCAAGGTGCTGCGGTCCGATTCCATACCGTGGGAGCTTTGTTCTTTTGCTATTCACAGTAAATCTTGGTGGTGCTTACTGTTTTGTTCTGTACCACCATTATGAGCTGAAAGACGCACTGCAAAGGTTTGCAGCTTCACTCGTGAAGTCAGTGAGACCACAAACCCACCAGGAGGAACAAACAACTCCAGACATGCCAACTGTAAGAGCTGTAACACTCATTGCCAAGGTCTGTGGCTTCACTCCTAAAATCAAGCGAGACCACAATCCCACCACAAGGAAGAAACTCCGGACACATCTGAGCATCTGAAGGAACAAACTCCATCATACCATCTTTAAGAACTGTAACACCGCGAAGGTCCCAGGCTTCATTCTTGAAGTCAGCAAGACCAAGAACCAACTGGAAGGAACCACTTTGGGACACAATATTATTTTGAATAACTGCTCAATGATGTTAGCTATGTTAGCTTGATTTGTTGGTTCATCTAGTTGTCTGATATGTATCTGTTGAACGTCCTTCAGTATTCACCCAGGACTAGGCACTGGGAAAATACCGGAATAAGAAAGCCATTGTCCCCGCTCTTAAAAACCTTAACATTTACTCTGAGTGGTTAAACTAAATGCTAACTGAAATATGTATTGAATTTAACCTGCCTGGCCGGGCGCGGTGGCTCAAGCCTGTAATCCCAGCACTTTGGGAGGCCAAGACGGGCGGATCACGAGGTCAGGAGATCGAGACCATCCTGGCTAATACGGTGAAACCCCGTCTCTACTAAAAAATACAAAAAACTAGCCGGGCGACGAGGCGGGCGCCTGTAGTCCCAGCTACTCGGGAGGCTGAGACAGGAGAATGGCGTGAACCCGGGAGGCGGAGCTTGCAGTGAGCTGAGAGCCGGCCACTGCACTCCAGCCTGGGCGGCAGAGCAAGACCCCGTCTCAAAAAAAAAAAAAAAAAAAAAAAAAAAACCTGCCAACCCTTTCTCTAAGGGACTATTTCAACAAATGGAAAATTGGGAAAATTATTAATAATATGAAACACAATATCTAACATTTTATTGGGTATTTTTTCTGTTTCAGCCACTGTTCTAAGACTTTATGGAAATTTTTTCATTCATTTCTTACAATCTAATAAAGTGTTCTTATTATCACTATTTCACAGATGAGGAAACGAGGGCATAGAGAAGTTAAATAATGTCTGTAACCTGTAGAGTACACAGGCTATTTGTGAAATGTACCAAACCCTTGGCAAAATATATCAGAATCTTAGGTAATGTTGACCTGTGCATTGCTGTTTTGTTTTTTTTAATGATTTTTAATGTTTTTCCAGATGATACTAATGTGCTATCATAATTAAGATCATAGCTCTGCTCAAATCTCTTTCCCTCATATCCTAAAGGTTTGGTATGTTCTAGTCCTTTAAACATGAACTTTCAGGTCTCTCTTGTGGAAAGAAGAAAAGATCCTCTTTCATTAGAGTTTTTATGTTCCAGTGTCAGATATGGGTATAAACAATGGGCGCATAATTTGGAGAACACACACTTTTTCCTCTAAACCCTGATAAGGTTGGTATTTGTCTTTGGACAAGCCTTTTCTGCCTCTGAAGAATTCAGTTTCTTCCTGTCTGTAAACTTTCTGGAAGTTTGTAAAAGGACAGAGTTATGGACCTTGTTCTTTGGAATTTTGGTGTATTAGTTAGTCCAGGGTAGATTATGTTGCAATGATGCAACATCTCAGTGGATTAAAACAAAAATCAAAACATTTCCCTACCTATAAAAACTTCGTAGGATTTTTGGTGTGAGTGGTCATGAAAGTGAATTAAAATAACGCTGAAACTGGTTGGTATGACTTCACTGGAAGTCAAGAATAACAGAAAAAGGCAATTACCAGAGTCCACCCCTCCTGTCTCTTTTGTTAAAGATCAGCTACTCATCAAGGGAGGCAGGTTGTCATGGTAAGGGAAGTAAAATGGGCATGCCATAGAAATAATGGGCAAGAGGTTATTTATAACTTCTTTATTAATATATTTTTTCTCATCCCGGTATGGAACATTGCATCACCTGTCCTCTCATGAGGGAAGGATGATTTTCAACATCAATAAAGTCTCCCGAGGGACCAGCCTCTTTGTCTTTTCTAAATTAATCCAGAATCTCGAAAGGCTACAACTATAGGCTGAATATGGTGGCTACAAAAGAATTGGGGATATCCAAGTTGCCTTAGACAAGGAGGAATTAATGAGGCAGATGAGAAAGAGTGTTCCAGGCAAAATACAAACCAAAAAACAACATGGTATTCAAAAAAAAAAAAAAAAAAAGCCATGGAAGCATAGGAAAGCATGACACATCTTGGAAAATTGCAGTAATTTCATACGGCTGAATAGGCTAGACAATAGAAGGCCTCATATATTATGCTAAAAATTTAGTACTTTATCTAGAAAAACAATTTTAAGTTGATTTACTCAAAGTTATGCATCGAGTTGAGAGCAGAATATTGATAGGAACATTTGGCTCTCCTCATTCCTAGGTTAGGAGACATGTTTGTAAAGGCATATGATACATATTTAACAACCATCTCAAATGGGGGGACACATCTATATGAAACACTGATATCCTAATTTCAGTGTTTGACCTATTAGTGAATTTTGGCACACACTGTCCAAGCAGTAAACAGCACTCACATCCTTAATCTTTTATTACTGGAATATATGAAGCTCCTTTGAAGCTGGAAAATACATGTAAATACATCATTTTTTACTTTTTTCTTTTCTCACTGCAAATGCTGTAACTTCTCCCCTGATATTCCAGAGACATTTAGGCAACTACTATCCCTTTTATTTGCTTCATTGCTGAGTCTTGACAACTTCAATGATATCACCAAAAACTGCCACAACTCTAGGATCACCGTGTTGTGAAAATTCCCATTAATTCACTCTAAAGTGCAACTCTTTAAACAACAGGGACATATGTTTGGTATTTTAAAACTCGCTAGCAATGGCAAAGTAAAAATTCACCAAAAATCTAATATGAGTCAAATACTAACATTAGGCATCAGCAGCGAAGAACGGTCATTTTTAATGAGTTGCAAATCATATCTGTATCCTGTCTGGAGGCATTTTCTCTCTGGTGAAGTCATCTAAACCAAGAGGTGACATTATGTGTAGGATGAGAGGGTAAGCAACTATGAAACTTCTGACTTACAGGCCTTCCACTCTCCTGCTACATGAATCAATAATGAGTTGAGCTGTAGTTAGGAGTAGCAATGGATTTATAAGATTATAATATAAAAAGAGCTTTTCAGAATTGTGAAGCATATCGGAGTGTGAGAGGTAGGGGTAAGACAGTAAAAATGGAGATATAATGACCAGTCTGTTCCATTCCCATCTTCACCATCTTGTCCAGAGCGTGTACATTAAAGCAGGACAACAGAGAAGAAGGTGGCCAGCTACAAATATTGTCATTTGGCAGGCAGGTCCATGAAGGCCTCAACTGATGTATCTTCCTCTCTAACCCCAAAGTTCAATGCCCTATCCTCACTTAGGTATCTTATAATTTATGTGATCCAGAAAATGAATATGCAAATGGCCGCTTACTCTATTCAGATCAAAAGCAATAGTCACACAAAACAACACATTTATGTTTAGCATGAGAAAGAATAAGATAAATTAATTACTGGTCAGTACTGTTATTAGGGTTCTCTAGAGAAATAAAACACACACACACTCGTATTATAAGGGAAGAAAAGAAAGAAAAAAGGAGAGAGAGACAAAGATTGAGGTTTATTATTAGAAATTGATTTACCATGTAATTATAGAGCCTGAGAAGTCCACAATCTGCTGTCCACAAGCTGGAGACCGAGGAAAACTAACTCCAAGGCCAGTCAGAAAAGCCAGTGTTATAAATCCCAGTCTGAAGGCAGGAGAAGATAAGACGACCCAGCTCAAGCAGTGAAGCAGGAAAAAAGGGCAAATTCCTTTTTCCCCCACCTTTTCTTCTAGTCAGACTCTCAAAGTATTGGAGGATAGGTACCCACATTGGGGAAGGAGTTCCATTTTACCCATCTTCTGTGGAAGCACCATCTTAGATCTAGAAACAATGTTTAATCAGGCACCCTGGCCCACTCAAGTTGACACAGAAAACAAACCAACACATGTACTTTCTTGCTTAGTTACACACACCTTTATTTTCACTTTTTTTGTCTATCCCAAGATGGAAGCTTATTTACTCTCAAGAAAAGCTTTCTAATAGCTATTAACAGGTGCCCCACATTCCTTGCCTAAATTCTACCCCTATCTCCAGCTCTATGTTGTCTAGTTTTAGAATATTGGAAATGAAAAATAAAGAACTAATAATCTACTATACATATCTCCTGCTTCACAACTCCAAGACACTTCT
Source organism: Rhinopithecus roxellana (assembly GCF_007565055.1). Taxonomy (NCBI): domain Eukaryota; kingdom Metazoa; phylum Chordata; class Mammalia; order Primates; family Cercopithecidae; genus Rhinopithecus; species Rhinopithecus roxellana. Next base: position 86,728,905 of record NC_044549.1, on the reverse strand, counting down.
CGTTTTCTATAATTGGAGATGAACCCCATGGTCACCTATCAGCCAAGTGGTGATGTAACATCTTACAAAATTCACACTGACACCTTCCCAGTACTGTGTTAGCTCCCCTCACCCAGAAATGTCTTTTTATTTTAGAGTCATCTATTCTAATATCAGGGTACAGACAAATAAGACCCTTCTAATATGCCCAGAGACATTTAAGCCCATTGTCCACTGTGTACTTTTATATACCTTTAAGAGATACAAACAGAACGTTCATCCCTTTCTCATTGACCATAAGCTTGTTTTTAAAATGTTTTAATTTTTTTGTTTTTAAGTTTTATTGAGGTGTAGTTGATATATAAAAAGTGGTCATAGTTAATGAATAATACATTTTGAGGAGTTTGGGCAGATGCATATACCGTTAATACCATCACCACAATGAAACTACTAAACATCGATCGCCTCCAATTTTCCTGTATCCTTTTGTGGTTTGTTTTCTGTTAAGAAAATTTAACATGAGATCTCTCCTCTTAACTTGTTTTAAAGGGTACAATGTCTTATTATTCACAATAGGTATTATGTTGTACAGCAGATCACTGGGAAATAATAATTTTTTATCATGAAATGTTAAAGACATTGTGTGACAACTTCCCATTTCTGTCTCACCTCAACTGCTTGCAACCACCTTTCTAACTTCTGCTTCTGAGTTTGACTCTCTTAGCTTCTTCATACTGATTCTTAAGGGTGGCCATTAAATGCATTCATCTTTGTGTCCCCAGTCATGACCATGATTTACATGTAATATAATAGATCCCTCAAAAAAATAGTGACTGAATAAATAATGAGTATATTAAGTAGCTTTGTGAAGTTTCCTAGCTTCTTCATAAGTTAAACTTAGACTGAAATGTCTCAGAATTCTCTATAATAGCCCAGAAAAGATGCATTATTTAAAGTAAATATCACTATGGCCAAATATGTTTCTCTTAAATGCCATCTATTGAAAGACAACACTCTACCTTTCACCTCCTTTATTAACATCAGACATTTTAACACATTATAGGAAAACTTAAAATATTGCATGTAGCCAAGTCTGCATAAACTGACACCACCCCAGAAACATCCTATTTCTTGGTAGGGGGATGGAGGTAATAGACTTCGGGATGGTTTATGAGCTCAGGCTCCAGACACAAGCTACCTCGGTTCAATATCCAGCTTTACTTCCTAAAGACGACTTTGGGAAAATTGTACAGCCTCTCTGTGCATTAATTTCCTTATCTGCAAAGTGGCATCAAGTCATAGGATGAAAGAAGCGACCAGTGCACAGGATTACTATAGGGATAAATAAACTAAGGCATGGAAAACAACAAGGAGCCAGGCACATGAACTAACTCACTATCACAAGAACAGGTTGGGGGAAACCACCTCCATGATTCAATAATCTCCACCTGGTCCCTCCCACAACATGTGGGGATAATAGAAACTATAATTCAAGAGGAGATTTGGGTGGAGATACTGCAAACCGTAACACTGAGGTTTTCTCATCTGAAAAGAGACATGGTAATACATAATTTATAATGCAGTGTTGGTGACATGAGAAAATACAAGTTTTAGAAATGTGGATGATGTCAAGGCATTTTAATTTTCTCTTGTCTCTCCAATCAGAGTTCATTTTACAGACACTATTTTTACACACCTCTTGTGAATTGGAAGGAGGTAGAGAACCCAGATGTCACAGAGTAAATTCGTCAAACTTCCTTCAGCGTTGTCTAGAGAGACAGACCTTGTTTCAAAAGGGACATTTGACTTCAAATCTAATAATTCCTGTCTTTAGATGTTATTAATAGTCTGAGTATACCATAATGTGAGAGCAACATTCACATTGTATGATTTTCCACATTAGATGTATGAGAACGTCCCAACAATCCTTTTGTAACATGTCCTGTTTTTGCAGACATATTTTCAATAACATGACGCTCCTTCAGACAGCTGCTGTCAGAATCAAGCCTTTCAGCTGCCCTGCTTCCTTCCCAGTTTCTACAGGGTACGCTACCTGATATGTTCTCCACCTGGCAGTTGGAGAATGGATAGCTTAACACTACCACCCTCATTGACTAATTTTCTGTATTAGTTTCCTGATGAAAGAAACAAACATGGAATTCAACTGAAACTAATTTTTAAAGAGATTATGGTAGGAATCATCCCTGTGGGACACGTTCAGAGAGTGCTATAAACAGAACTAGCCTCTGAGGGAATAGAGTGATTTCTATTAACCTGTAATAGTCTCCAAATTTTGTTCTTTGAGGACATGTGATTTAGGAAAAAGAAACAGAGGTCCAGGTGTCCGGATACCACTTTCTTACCTTAGGACCTCCATGATTGAGCAGGAGGAAGCATATGCAGACAGTGTTTACAGTCCTAGCTTCCTGCTTGCCACCTAGGATGAGTTCAATACATGGTTGCTGAATGATTGAACTAACTTGAGTCCCTGAACACTGAGTGTATTAGTCTGTTGTCATATTGCAGCAAAGATACTACCTGAGACTGGGTGATTCATAAAGGAAAGAGGTGTAATTGACTCACAGTTTAGCTTGGCTGGGAGGCCTCAGGAAACACACAATCATGGTGAAAGGGGAAGCAAACACGGCCTTCTTCACAGGGCAGCAGGAAAGAGAATGAAAGAGTGCCTAGTGAAGGTGGGGGGGGAAGCCCCTTATAAAACCATCAGATCTCGTGAGAACTAACTCAGTATCACAAGAACAGGTTGGGGGGAACCACCTCCATGATTCAATTATCTCCACCTGGTCCCTCCCACAACATGTGGGGATAATAGAAACTAAAATTCAAGAGAAGATTTGGGTGGAGACACCACAAACCATATCACTGAGGTTTTTTCATCTGAAAAGAGAAGTGGTAATACACAATTTGTAATGCAGTGTTGGTGACATGAGAAAATACAAGTTTTAGAAATATGGATGATGTCAAAGCATTTTAATTTTCTCTTGTCTCTCTAATCAGAGTTTATTTTACAGACACTATTTTTACACACTTCTTGTGAATTGGAAGGAGGTAGAGAACCCAGATGTCACAGAGTAAATTGGTCAAAGTTCCTTCAGCGCTGTCTAGAGAGACAGACCTTGTTTCAAAAGGGACATTTGACTTCAAATCTAATAATTCCTGTCTAACTGGTGACAGATCTAATTATGCCAGTCCAAGTGTATTCACCACTTATAAACCAACACCCAATGTTTTTCCTTTTCATTCTTTTATTAAAATAGTTTATTTATGTAAGAAAGACATAAACAGTAGTCTAAAGTAGTAGTTGTCTCAGCAGTAGTTACTGTATTTTAGCAAAATAATGGTGATAACATTGAAGACAGTGATGATAGTAAGTTAATATTGAACAAGCTCTTATTTTGAGCTAGAGGCTGCACACTTGCTATGGTCATCTGGGGTGCTTGCTCTTCCAGCATTGATCATCCCTTTTTCATCCTTTCTTGGTGAGGGTGGTCTAAGTTGCCCCTCCCTGCTCTCTGGTAACAGAAATGAACATTTAACCTACACCTGGCCAATATGCATATGTCCATCCTCCTGGCAATTTAAGCCTGATGATTTCATGAAACAATGAGAATGAGAAATTTCTCTTTTCCTTCAATTTGACAAAAGAGAGGATATAAGCCTGACTTGCTGGCATGCCTTCCTTTACATTACAGGGATAACTCATTTGATGAAGCTAGGGAAACTACAACCAAGAAACAGAACAGATTTCTGATTCCATCCTTTGAATTCTTGGAACCAGTTATACCTGAAGCCAACTAATCAGGGGCTTTAAAGCCATGTGAGCCAATAAAGCTCCCTTTTTACTTAAGTGACTTTGAACTCAGCTTCTATCATTTATTACCTAGGGATCAAAATAGCTCTCCCAATTTTTTTAAATCAAGAATGGCCACAGAAGTCATGGGACTTTATCACTCTATGGATTTAACATTTCTACCAAATTCTCATAAAGGCAACTTCAAGAAAGTCCTACAGAGTTTGTATCTAAGTACATAATTCCAACCTCCTGAATACCACACTATGCATTAGTGGGCTACTAGACAAGGTTCTCAGGATCATCTTTTACCCTTCCAAAATATATCCACCAGCAGTAATTTGAAAATGTATATCCAGTTCAAGAAGTCTAAAAACTATTTTAAAATTCTGCAATAAAATACAATTTTGAATATGTGATGCTCCCCAAATATAAGCCTTGTATTTATCACTGAAGCATGGTTGAATTATAGAGAATGTGACTGGGAATCAGAGCAATGGATTCTGGCTTTGGTTCTAGTAGCTGCAAGTTTCAGCAAGTCACTTTACTTCTCTTATTCTCTGCTCTCTCACTTATGAAATAGGAGTAATGGTAACTGGGCACTTCAAATGAGAGTAGTAAGAATCATAGCGATGAGCAGCTAAACTTTGCTGGAAAATGCCTGGCAACCACTCAGCCATCATGTAAGAGGCAAAAAAATGCAGCAATATCTCTAGACTTAGCTGCCCATTGTACAGAGGAGGAAATAAAACATCAAAAGAGTGAAGGGATTTGTCTAGGCTCATTGAAGTAGCCACGAAGCTGGCCAGAGGCTCCCTAGGTTTTTCTCTTTATTGTGTTTTTCAACTTGCACAATCAATCCATATATAATCTTTCTTTGAATCCCATTCTCTCAGCAACATCCCTGTTCTGTGAACTACCTGGATGTTATTTAAAATGCTATTTTTTACGTATCTACTCTAATATGTTCTAATTTTGAGTCTGAGATCAGGTCCAGAAATCTGAGTTTTAACAACCAGGCCTGGAATTTCTGATAAAGGGAGGCCACACACCAAACCTGGAGCAGCATTCAGTCTAGCCTATATGTATGAAAAGTAATATATATACATATATATATATATATGTATGTATATATATTTCTCTTGGTTTATAATTATCCTATTCTCTAAAGTATTTAGATTTAAAACTGGCCACATGCACTACAAAGGCTCCAAAAAAGATCTTAATACAAAAATTCTTTGGAGAAAATCTCCTCATCCAGTGCCCATTATGAGCAAAAATTCTATTTAAAAATTGCCTATACTTTGGGAAACATGTGAGGTAGTATTATCATACTCTTCATGTGGCTAATGTTAGAGTCAAGAGAAGGTAAACTGAAAAATATGTATCATTTGTCTGACTAATACTGTAATTGAAAACAACCAATTTCTGCAGAGCATTTTGTATCCTCCTGTAGCTAGGCATGTGGACTATAAATTAATATGCTGCAAAGCAACAAGCTTTCTGAATGAATGAGTGCCTATGTTGTTTATGGAAAAACAGCTTCAAGCATTGTTTATAAATATTCATATTTTCTTTCAAATAGTGAATGCTACTTCTTTATTGAATTTTTAGGAAACAAAACAATTTTTTAACCTACAACTTAAAGGAAACTAACATTGTGTTTATTCAGAATTGAAGGGGACCCGTGTCAAAACGTTTTAACAGAATTTTATTCACTTTATTTCCAAGTATTTTTGGAAGACTGGAATGAAGGATGAGCAGAGTACTTGTTGTTGTCCTCCTTCCAGCTTTCTAGTTTTCCACTTGCAAGCATTATGGTTTAAATTCAACCCGTAAAGCAGAAAGGAGCCATGAAGTTAATCTGCCGTGACATCTTGGCTTTATCTGTGAAGACAAGGAGGGAGGGTCATGTCAATTCAGCAATGGAGCTACAGGCACCAAATCAATTACATCAGTCAGATTAAATCCAGAACTTACTTCCTCCTGAGCCAATTTTTCCCATTTCCTGAACAGAGCTTCCCAAAGGAGAAGAAAAGAGAAGTGAATGGCTGTTTTCTTGAGGCCAATAACTTGCCTTGACTAAGTGGTCCTTTCCTTTCATATTTGGCACTCTTAGCTGAGTAGGTTCATACCATTTGTATTAGGCTGTTCTCGTGCGGCTATGAAGAAATACCTGAGACTGTGCAATTTATAAAGGAAAGGGGTTTAATTGACTCACACATCCACATGGCTGGGGAGGCCTCAGGAAACTTACAATCATGATGGAAGGCACCTCTTCACAGGGTGGCAGGAGAGAGAGTGAGGGCCAGCAGGGGAAAGGACAGACACTTATAAAACCAACAGATCTCGAGAGAACTCACTCACTATCGTGAGAACAGCAAGGGAGAAACTGCCCCCGTGATTCAATTACCTCCCACCTGGCCCCTGCCACAACACGTGAGGATTATGGGGATTATAATTCAAGATGAGATTTGGGTGGGGACACAGCCAAACCATATCACTATTCTATCCTGTGGCAGTGCTAATATTATTTTTCAAAGACAAATGTATCACGTGGTGAAATTCATTAGGTTCCTATAAAAAAATACTGCTTCACACTTATATAAAGTTGAAAAGCATTTTTCTCTTTTGTAAAGTAATCAACTGAAAGTAGACTGTGGGGAGATCCCCCAGCTCAGATGACCAGAGCTCAGAGAGGCTAAATGCCTTGGCTAGACTCCTGGCTCATGATGCACGTAGATTTATGACTGGTGGTATCTGCTCCTGTGCTGAATTGCCATTGAGCAGCCCATTTCACATGGCCAACTACCACCCAGGACATGAGTCCTTTCTACAGAGGTTCAGATGATAATGCATCTTGAATCAGTTTGTTTCTCTAGATTACTCAAGGATTTTGAAAAGTCACAAATGCATTGATCTTATGAAAAGATACCCTAATACATAAACAGAGACAATATGGGCTTTTCTATCTGGGCCTTGAGAGTTACAGTCAAGTTGAGGAGGATGAACAACATGTGATTGGCTTGCTTTGCAGTTTCTCCTTTCTCGTTTTGGTCTAAAAAGCAGATAAACCAAAATCATCCTCATATAAATCAGTCGCACATATCTGAATTCAGTATCTCTGGGCTATTTGACCTGTAGTCAGACAATCATAACTTGTATCTTGGCCAACCATAAGACTGGGAAATCCTAGGCTTTAGCCTCATAACAGAAGATTTTCTTTGAAGATTTATTACTCCTATTCTTCAGGTCCTTGAGAGAATTACTGACCCTGTTGTTATAACAGTACACAAAGACCACAGGTTGAAAGGAAAATATCCCTTTGTTTTCTTCTGTCCTGAATCACTAGCCATTAAAAGGAAAAACTCAATTTTTTTCCCAACCTCATAATAGTGATCAGAGGTTACAATATAGTCTGTAAAATGAAGAGTAACCTAGGGTCCAGATTTATAGACAGTGTTGGCTGACAGGAGGAAAACCCTCCCACACACACACTATTCTCCTTTGGATTAAGCCTCAGATACAGAGAGCTAAAAGAGTTTAAAATGAAATTGAAGTAAAAGTAGAACTTTCAAGGAAAATCAACAGGAGTAGGGGAAGTGGAGAAACAGATGGCAAAAGAATAGAGCGATAAAATTGGACACTGGTATGGACAAAACCGTATCTGTTCTAACTTCTCTGGAATCCGCCCTACCAAATGGGAATATTACTTTCCAGATCATCAGGAAAGATTTAATGCATGTCTGCTTAGCTGTTACATTAACACAAAGACATATTGTTCGCATTGACTTTTTGTAATATTGATCAGCCCTCCCTTTCTGAAATCTAAGTACTCGGAAAACTAGTAACAAAGTCTCTTAGGAGGCATTATGGAAGGCATTGATTAATATTTGCTGCCATGTAGTCAATGCTGATTATTTATCACGGTCACCTTCTAAATCAGCACTCAAGCAGATACACATACTCCAGTGAGCCTTCTGGGTATTAGTTGATGTATAAAAGTACTTTGCTTAAACACGGGGTTTCTAAGGAGAAAGATCAGGATTCTGTTTTTTACCCATCAGCATGTTCTGTTATTTGTTAAGCACTGACTAATAATATTTTCTCTTGTGCATAATTTCAGATTAAATAGCATTGTATGACCTGAATTTAAGATGGAATGAATATACCTGAGTAAAAAGCCAAGCACCACTATTTGTGAACTGGGTGACCTTGTATAAGTTCTTAAACCTCTTTGAGCCTCAATTTTTTAAATCAGTGAAATTCAGTAGTCACTACCTTATAAGGTTCCTGAGCAGGTGAATTGGAAAGCCTCAATAAATGTTAGCATTATGGTACATTTTTGGTCATTATTTTAGGGTCGACATTCTGCTTCCTCAGAGGTTTTAGTAGAAACATAAAGTAAACTTTCAGCATGTGGAATGGCCTCCTCAAAACTGACAATTAAGAACCCTTTAACCAGGGGTTGTTAGCTTTGTCTGCACATTGGAGTCACCTAGGGAGCTTTTAAAATTCCTAGTATTGGCCGGGCGCGGTGGCTCAAGCCTGTAATCCCAGCACTTTGGGAGGCCGAGACGGGCGGATCACGAGGTCAGGAGATCGAGACCATCCTGGCTAACATGGTGAAACCCCGTCTCTACTAAAAATACAAAAAACTAGCCGGGCGAGGTGGCGGGCGCCTGTAGTCCCAGCTACTCGGGAGGCTGAGGCAGGAGAATGGCGTAAACCCGGGAGGCGGAGCTTGCAGTGAGCTGAGATCTGGCCACTGCACTCCAGTCCGGGCGACAGAGCGAGACTCCGCCTCAAAAAAAAAAAAAAAAAAAAAAAAAAAAAAAAAAAAAAAAAAAAAAATTCCTAGTATTTAGTATGTCTACCAAGCCAAATAAATGAGATTTCTCTGGGGTTGAGATTCAGATATCAGTATTTTTAAGTGTTTCCCTGGAAATAATTCCAATTGACAGTAAGGTTGAGAATTACTCTTCTAAAAATATTGGAGATCACATAGCCCAGACCAGAGGCACACCCTGCAGAAGGTTTTTCTCCATGCCTTCTGGCACATCTCTTTTTATGGATTGATTTCTCTAAAAGAGAATTGGAATCAGTAGGAAACTTCTTACTCCATCCACAAAGTGCAATGATCTTTAGACATTTTGTGATAGCATTTTTTTCTCATTGAAATCTTCCATGAGAAAACAGTATTCTATTAGAATAAAATAATTTATGAATTATTCCATTGTATTATTAAATTAGTAACAAAATGAGGAATCTTTAGATGAACACAAACTTTGTATGTGGGTGTTTTGATAAAAAGTAGCCTCTTTTGGGCTCAACACCCCAATTGTTACTGTGTTTATTGTTATAGCATAAAGCCAAGCAAATTTTGATTTTCAAAGTATTCCTTGACAATGGTAAGAGCTTTTTTTGTCTCTTATTTGTATTTTTTAAAAAAATAGTTGTGATCACAAGATATTCTTTAATTAACTAAAATAGATACCTGAAAGGATATCAGTATTAGGGGATTGTTTCAAATGTGTCTACTAAAAACACCTAACACACATATGTCATAAATATAAGTTACACAAGAAGCATTAAAATTTAAAATAATTGCTTAAACTATTCAGAATATAATTTGTCAGGGACTGACAAGAGAATTCCTTATATGTAGATAACATTCTTAGGTCTTGCATGACATTTAAGAAAATGTAATGCCCATGAACTATATAATTTTGTGTGAGAGGATATGCAATTTTAAAGTAAGTGGACATGCAAAAGCCTTAGATTAAAAAGAGAGAAAAATATGGCCTTACAACTTTTCCTACCAATGTATACATTATAAAAACTCAAATATATGCATTAGGATGGAAGAAGCAGTTTCATTCAAAAGCCTGTACAGCCTTGTGAGTTAAAGCACTGGTAGTTAGCTGGGAATGGTGGTGAGTGACTGTAGTCCCAGCTACTTGCCAGGCTGAGGAAGGAGGATTGCTTGAATCAAGGAGTTTGAGGTAGCAGCGAGCTATGATAGCACCACTGCATCCCAGCGTGGATGACAGAGCAAGACCTCATCTCTTAGGAAAAAAAAAAAAAAAAATTAAAGCATCGGTAATTTCCAGTGTTTTAAGTTTTCATATGATTACCACATATATTGGTTCATTACTTAAAAATTCAATTTGGCCGGGCGCGATGGCTCACGCCTGTTATCCCAGCACTTTGGGACACCGAGACGGGTGGATCACGAGGTCAGGAGATTGAGACCATCCAGGCCAACACGGTGAAACCCGGTCTCTACTAAAAATAAAATAAAAAAAAAAAAATTAGCCAGGCGTGGTGGCGGGCGCCTGTAGTTCCAGTTACTCGGGAGACTGAGGCAGGAGAATGGCATGAACCCAGGAGGCAGAGCTTGCAGTGAACCGAGATCGTGCCACTGCCTGGGCGACAGAGCGAGACTCCGTCTCAAAAAAAAAAAAAAAAAAAAGGAAAAAAATAAGTTATATTTTTATAAAATGTATACAAACCATCGCTATTAGGTTTGACATATAAAACTAATCATAGACTTTCACTGTACCTGTGTAAAAGAAGACTGAGAACTAGCAAAACTACCTTAGCTCCTTGCTCCAGCAAATGAAATTCTGGAAGATAAGGCTTTCAAGTAAATACAATAGCATCCTTTTTAAGACTGACAGCTTCCTCATCAAGAGTCACTTCAAGAGACTCAACTTACTATGTCCACAATTCCAACACCATTATGTCATAAACTCAGTCCCATTTCATGCAGTTCTTCACCTTGCAAGATCAACTTCAAGTCACCCACAGCAGATCCTAAATCACTGTTACCTCTGAATCCCCATTTCTAAAACATGACAGATATTCTATCAATGTGCCCTTCTTCCTTATGCAATAGGCTAAAGACGTTAAGTTTTGCTTAATCAACAGGTTTTTCTAATGGTCTTTTGGAGAATGGGAATGAATAGCCAGAGTTAACACTTTAAAAATGGGAAAAAAAAGAAAAATAAAGTATAAAAGTGGTAAAGGGTATGAGCAGGCGATTTATAAAAGAACCCTATAAAGTCATGGAATACACTCAAAGGAGGGAGAGTATTTCTAAATAATGCAAAAACGAACGATTAAATACAGATGAAAATACACAGAAAGCATTCAAACTTGGTCTCTTTTGAAGAGCAGGATTTCCACAATCTGAATGAGAGGTGGATGACACAATATAAATCGTTGAGGCCAAAAAGGTCGGGGCTACTACAGAAAATTTAAATATGTGATGGGGTTAGTAGGAGAGTCTTACGGGTCAAAGAGAAGCAGGTTAAAAGGAGCTGAAGAGCAGATTGTGAAGGGTCTGGAGTTATTTTGAAGACATAATATAAAGCAGATGGCAGTTCCATACTTGTGCTTCATTCTCAGGTTGCTGTTTAACTCTATAGGAACCTCTGCTTTGTTTGCTCAAGTGGGCTAGGAGGTCCATCAGGACAGGGAAGACAGGGATTTTGCTGTGAAATGCAGCATCCACCGTTTTAAACTAGTGCCCTAGACATAGTGATTTGAAGGCATAGATTGAAAAAAAACGAACACAGCAATTATCTTTTACCAGTGTCTGATATTTGTGTAAGAAATTCATAGCAGCTTAGTGAGGGAGGGAGGCAAGGCAAGTCTTCTTCCTTGGCAAATGATCAAACTGTGCTTTAAAGAAGAACAGAGCAGCAATTGTGAACCACCTGCAATGCGGTCCTGTGTGTGCATGCGTACTCATACTTGTTATGCTTATATGTACATGTATGTACATGTATGCACACACACACTTTTCTTGTTAGTGCTACAAGTCTATAAGGAAGATTCTGTTATTATCTTTTCAAAAACAAAGAATCTGATGCTTGATTAATTATCTTTCCAATCTCAGTGGGGCTGACACTGGAACTCAGATTGTCTGACTCCTAGTCTGGTATTCACTTCATTATACCATGTTCCTTCTTTTATCTTGTCATTTTCCACAGCTATTTTCTAAGACCGCTTTTATTTCTCTTCCTACAAAGCAGAAGCAGATCCAATTGTTGAGCCAATCTCCCTTGACATGTCCTGGGCAGACACTGCCAGTTGTGCTGACTTACTTATGGTGTTAAAAGAAAGAGACCTTTCCACTGGGTACAGACTTAAGACTCAGGAATACTTGGACTCAGACCCCAGTCTCCAAAGACAGGTATGTGTAATGTTCAGCCTGTAAGTAAAACTTGGGATGTGTATGTGGTTTTCCTAGCAAGCTTAGACAAGCTCTGTGACTCTAGTTCAAGCTTCTGTCACCAGCTTCTTACAAAAAATATAATATGAATGTTTTGAGAAGACACCCAACTATCAAATGTATTCAGTTTCTCATAAAGCTGGGAAGAATTTACCTGGACTGGTATTTTGCAACAGATTTGAAAAGTAGGCCTTTTTTAGGAGAGATACAGAGGTTATTTTAAAAAGAATTTCTAATTACAGCAGCATCAAACACCCTGCTTACGGAAAAAGCACCCCGTAAATCACATGGATTCCACTGCCTCCTGCCTCATCACACTTTTCATTAACTATCAACTCTTTTATCTGCACCTTAAATTTTTCCTCATGATTACATAATCCTTGACATATAGTAGTTTCCCACATCTTTAAGTGATGTGTTTGCAAAGCACAATATGATAAACTATCTACCTCCTTTTCCAATCAAGCTCTTGAACATTTCTCTATGTCAGTAACATCAGCATCTGATTCATAATAGGAAAATATGGGTCAATTAGTTAATTGTAAAAGGTTAATTGAGAAGTGATATTTAGAACCAGAATTTTCAAATACTATCCAATGTATTTAAAAGAAATATACCAACCCATCAACCCAAGGTCAACAGTTATTTTGAGATACCTACTGAATATAGTCATAAGTAAACCAGTGTAATTTCAGGCTAAAGCTATGAGTTAGAATGTAGAGGGAGAGCAGGAAATCTGATTTTCCTCTATTTTTAAAACCCACTATGAGTTTTAATCCACATAACGGCAAAATTCTTTCTATATTCAAAGCTCTGTCTAGTCATTCAAAGCAAGTTAGAAAATAAGGCCAAGTTACTAGATTTTTCTGGTCCTTCTTAACTTGGACAACAAAAATACATAAACAATTGAGACTAAAAGATATAGGACTGGAAGCTACTGGAAAGTACATTTCCTTATATTCTTTGCAAAGAATGCAATCTTTGACCATATCTCCACTGAAAGATTATTGACAAGAAGAAAGATCTCTTTTATTCCAGCATCCTACTGGGAACTGAATTAAGACCCACAAATACTTAACCTCTGCTGCTGGGTCCACATTGTGATAGGCAAAGAGAAATAAAGAGGCAGAGCTACCCCAGACAATTTTGCTTGCGTATCAGCTTAGCATTCCTTTTTATTTCCAATGAATACTGAAGTTATTAGAAGAGCAATTCGACTTCTAAACCTACTTATTTGTCTCAACACACTCATACTGGAATAGTCATTGTATCTCTGCAATGTGTCACTTACAGTTTTAGGCACTATTGCCACCGTGAAGAACAAGAAAAGTTTGGTTCTTACCTTCATGAAGGCAAACAAACGTTTCATCATTGCTAGCTCTGGGCTAGGGTTATAAAGACCTGACAGCCAATCAACTGTTCCCAGGCTACTTCTCTATGCTTTGAGTAACTTTAGAAAGGGAGAAATTAGTTTTAAGGGTAAATAGTTACCAGTGGCTGCCTTTAAAAAGACGTCTTACAAAAAGTAGATTAGAGGTTCCCAGGGGTTTGGGGAAAGGAGAATAGGGAGTTTCTGTTTGGGGTGATGAAAATTTTTGGAAATAAATAGTGGTGATGATTGTACTAAATGAATGAATGAATGAATAAATAAATAAAAGGACATCTTAGCCTGATAATTCAAGGCTCATGGGCACTTATTCACAGAAAATATGCCAGTCCAAGAGTACTTGGAATTGGAGGATAAAGAAAAAACTAGTCATCCATCAGGCTTTCTTAGTTAAATTTACAAGTCCAAGAGCAGAATAGCAAGAATATACTAATGTGTTTATTTGGAGGCAATTTCTGCAAATGGTACATATGCACACAAATATGCATATGTATATATCAAGATACCCTGAATTGCAGGGAAATTTACTGCTGTCATCTGAGGCTGATCCCTGGGAGCCACATCTAGACACTGGTTAACATACTAACATATCACTATGGCCTTTTAGAAGCTGTGTCTTTCAGAACCATTCAGGATCATGCCTGCATTGTGACTCATAAAGAAAAACTGGTAATTATATACTACCCGGAGTTGCAAAGCAGAGCTATGAGGGGTGTGTGTGTCTGTGTTTATGTGTGTGTGTGAAATAAAAATCCAGCCGAGGCATGAGAGGAGGGGTAGGATCTATTTGTCTAAGCCTGCCATCTTCACACTAATTCCAGAGAAAAGAAAAGTTTCAATAATGATATGAGTTGAGAAACAATAAGTCAATAATTTTTCCTTTAAAAGGGAAACCATGGCAAGCTTCCTGAGAATTTTCTATGTAAAATGGCAAGCTGAACTCAGAAGACAGGGCATTCACAGTCCTATTTAGTTTCAGGATTTATTTCTGTTTCCATGGCAATTCTGCCACATAAAACTGCATTACTCCCGGTAAGAGGCCTTTCATTTGTCATGTAAACCTGTAACCCAAATGGTGCCTTCAATGTCTGGGTCCAGTCCTAAATGAGCAGCAAACTGGCTAATATATTTATTTTAAATCAATAATGCCGCTACATTTTAATAATAATGGCATTCTTATTTGGCATTTTATTTGCTACATCAATTCTAAAGTCCTATTTTATTAGCTAGTATGGGCCTTCCAAGTACAACTGCACTGGTGCTGCAGAAGTCAATAAGAGTAATAAACTAAATGTACAAGTCAATCATTTTTCCTTTGCTCAGCTCAACAAATCCCTGTGCAGCCCTAACAGAACTGAAAAACCCCATGCTAATGTCCTCCACTTATGTCACTGTTAAAAATAATAATAGAATGAGACTCTCTATTAGACTGGAGTGTGATTCAAGAGCCATTTGAACCTACACCACCATAAAGGAATATTACCATCAGGTTATTAATATTCCCCTGGGTACTTCTTCCAGTGAATGCTCATACTTGACCATTCCATTCTGAGCCCCCGTCAGGGCCATCTGATCACCGCTGTGAGTAACGTAAGTCGGAATCATGGCTTCAGAGCTAGAGGGAGCTTGGGGGTCTATATACTCCAATCTCTTTATTTTAAAAATGAGAATAGAAACCTTGGGAGCTTAAGTGATTTATGTAAGGTCAAACAGAAGTGAAGCTGAGAGGAGAAGCAGAGATTTCACTCAGATCCAGGCAATTCTAGACAATACACAAGCATACTCTTTTACTCCTAAGAATAAATATTTTCAGCATTCCCCAGAGGTGTTTTCTAAAGATCATCAGTAAGCTTTGAAGTTGTAAATATACTGTTTTAATCAGTTCAATAGAATTGTGCATTAGCAGTTGTTTGAACATTACTCAAATATAGTAAGTTTAATTGTGTAGAGTAATTCTACATATTAAATCCTAAAATAGACTAATTACATTCATTAAATCCTAAGAGACATTGAGTTTCCTATTGAAAAGTTAACACTTCTGGCAATGTTTTATGTGACTAGATGTTTGGATTGTATTGATGGTGAGTGCATACAGTATGCGTGCATTTATTGGGTTACCTCTATGGATCTCGGAAACTATAACCAAGACCATCTGTTTAGCTGCCTAATATGAGATCTAGAATTTCCAAATAAAAAGGGAACCAACCCTTATCAAAGCATGACAGCCATCTTGAACAGATCCATAAACCTGGTATGAGTGACTTCATCTGATGATAAATTATTTCCCTTATCCCCTCCTAAGTCAATTGATGGCCAACTCTGTGTCCTTTGGAAGCCAGTTGGTGCCTGAACTCTTTGTTCAAGGGGTATGTCATCCAAGAAGCACTCATATTACCCTGGTCCCCTGTTCTACTTTTCCTCTGACCTGGAGTTAGTTTGGGTATCCAGGGAAGGTGGATGGCCCAAGCATTTTTTCACTACAATCAACACCATTTTAAATGGCATCATTCGGTGTGGGAGGGAAATGCTTTTTTAGATTTAGACTAAAGCAAATGTCTATAAAATCTCCTGGCACTTCTTTAAAGTTGCAACATACTTAGTATATCAGTATTTACAGCCCCCCTAAAACACAATATTTATTGGGCACTTATTATGTTTCAGATAATAATCTAGCTGTCATATATAATATTGAATGAGAGAGAGAAAGAGTGAGGGAGAGAGGGAGAAAGAGAGAAAGAGAAATGTCCCCTTTATATTTATTTATTTATGTATTTATGTATTTATTTATTTATTTATTTTGAGATGGAGCCTATATCTGTCGCCCAGGCTGGAGTGCAGTGGTGCGATGTCAACTCACTGCAACTTCCGCCTCCCGAGTTCACTCCATTCTCCTGCCGAGTAGCTGGGACTACAGGCGCCTGCCACAATGCCCGGCTAATTTTTTGTGTTTTTGGTAGAGACGGGGTTTCACCGGGTTAGCCACGATGGTCTCGATCTCCTGATTTCATGATCTGCTTGCCTCGGCCTCCCAAAGTGCTGGGATTACAGGCGTGAGCCACTGCGCCCGGCCAGATGTCCCCTTTATAATACTGTCTTTGCGATAGATCCAGAGAGCTTTCTATTCACATTGCCAGAATCTGTTGAGAAATGCTTAGAATATTATTTCCTTCACTGAGGTTTGTATAACAGAAATACGAAGTTTCCACATTGTGATATGACACCTGAATTTAATCAAGAAATGATCATTAGAAGGCAGTTCTTCATAGGTGCCCAGCTCTTTAGCTGTTTACACAATGCGTAAATATTAGTGGTCATGTCTCTGAAATTGCCAAATTTGAGGACCAATCTAATGGCATATGTATAATAGGACCAGGATTTGGGGAATCCCAGTGAAAGTTTTAATGCATTTGAAGTCATGAAAATGAAGTCTTTCAATAGTCAGATTTGCTTGGACTTACATATAGGCAAAATGTAGCTTTTCAACTTGTGATATTTTTCTTGAGTCTTTATGGTGAGCTGTTTCTAACTAGGTACAAATTTGGAGATCAACTGTTCTCATCCTCTGCCAACATCCCTACAACATATGACTAAAGATCACCAGATGGTCATGCAGTTTCTACTTGAATACCTTGAGTGATGCATCACTCACTAACCTCAGAATAATTGTTTGAGTTATAAGCATGACAGGTTTATGTTCAATTAAACAATTCTTTACCTTATAGTTTCTGCAGATAAAGCCATACAGAAGAAATATGACCTTTTAATCTTGACATATTGTTACATTTTTAAAGGCAACTGTAGTTGTTGTAGCTTCTCTGAGTAGTCTCTACTCCAGGCTAAAAACCCCTAGTGGTCCCTGCTCCTATATGGAAAAGGAAAATATTTACATGACGAAAACTCTCATGTGCCACAAGACTTGCTTCACATTTTCTCCTTCTTAAATTTTACTTTTTAATTAAGGTTTTAATTTTCCTAATTAGAAATAGACTATAATATATTACCAGGGAGGATTAATATCCTAACCTTTGCTTTTATCAACAAATATTACCTTTCACTTGGTAACTTGGATATATCCATTAGTACAAGACAGCTCAGCCCTTAATGAGTTTACAGCCTTAGTATAAAAGCCTTCCATCCATC
Source organism: Rhinopithecus roxellana (assembly GCF_007565055.1). NCBI lineage: Eukaryota > Metazoa > Chordata > Mammalia > Primates > Cercopithecidae > Rhinopithecus > Rhinopithecus roxellana. Next base: position 86,711,346 of record NC_044549.1, on the reverse strand, counting down.
CGTTCATCCATCCTTCATCCATTACTTCATTCAGTATGTATTGAGCACCTACTATGGTGATCAGCACCAAGAAGGCATTTAGGGTTCAGTAACATATGAGATAGATAAGGTCCTTTCCTAGTAGAACTTACATTTTTATAACATGAAATGATCAAATGACTAGAGTCCTGGAAAAGGTTTGGCTTATCATTATTACAGAGAAAGATACATTTTAATGGAAATGAATGAGAAAAGGAAGACTCCTAAATGCAACTTCTGTGAAGAATGGAAGAGCCTCGGTAGAGACAGGGCAGCCTGCTAGGCAAGTTAGTCTGATACTATTTATTGAGTGTCTACAGCACACAGAATAACTGGTCAGGCAATAGTTCAGAATAGAGTAAGATACTGGAGTAATTCCCTGAAAAGACAGGGAGAGAACAATGCCACCTCATTTCATAGGCAACTTTAGAGTTTGTAAAATATTTTTATATAACAACAATAACGCATAAATAGATCCTATTTAGTTAGCTGGAAATATTTCTACATATCTTGTTAAAAGGGTCATTAAACCCATCATCTCATTTAATTCGTATAGCAACTATGTGATTTAGCAAGACAGAGAATTGCTAGGAAAGCTCTAGAGGTTAGGAAAATAGAGCTCTCAAGGAAGTTAAGAAACATTGTCCATACTCTTAGTAAATTGTTGGGGCCTTGAAATTAAATCTGATCTTTCTTCTCACTCATGATTTTTTTTTTTTTTTTAATATAGATGAGCACCTATTTAAATCAAACAAGGCTAACTCTTATATCGGAAATTTGAGTCTTGACCAATGAACTACTTATAGGCTATCCTACCCAAGGATAAATTGGGAACATCAGAAAATAGTGAGACATTATTGAGTGCTGTTTGGATCCTCATAGAAATTATCCTTGGCAAGTGCATACTCTTCCTTATGACAACAGTGTTGAAAGGTACTCATACTATGTTATGATCTGAGAGTTTTATAAATGAGGGTTTCTCTGAAGTTAGGCATATTTCACAACAATAAGGATACAGTACTAGGATGTCATCATGATCTCTCAGATGTTTTCAACTTCAGTCTTCCTAGTGGGATAGCAGTGCTTTTTAACAACATTTATCTTTTGCATTAGACATCTCAAATGTCAGATGTTTTTAATCAGAAAAAAATGAAAATATGCAAATAAATACATGACGCCTAAAGCGGTTCTTTCTTGGGCTTAATTCCACAAAAATATTCAACATTTGCTGATGATAATAGCTCAGCAAGTGTTGAAAAATTCCTAAATGTTCAGTTAGTTATATTTTTAAATATTTGTATTTTTCAATTCAGAGGGCTAAAGGACAACTTAAATATTACAAAAGCACTCAATGTTTACTTATTGAATTAACAATTTAGTAGTGTGCTATTTGTCTATTCTACTAGAAGTTAATTTAAGAAGAGTTATACTTCATGAGAAATATCCAAAGATAAGTCAACATCAACAAATACATATTTGCTTATTAGAAGAAAAAGCAAATTTCTTTGCTAAAACAAAGAAGAGAACATGTTACTTGAAAGTCACCTTGGAATTCCACTAAATGATTAAAATGCAAAAGGCCTGAAATAAAAATGACAACTCATCAGTGGAATGACAAAAATATATCTGGGGGAGGAATTGCAGCTGCCACTGAAAAATACTCCTTAATCCAATTCTACAAACATTTATTGAGAGACCACTATGTGCCCAGCACTGTGCTTAAAGTTGAGAATACAGGATCCCTGCTTACTAATTACTCCCCAAGCACATAAAACAAATCCTATCATGATAATAAAACAAATTATTATGGTTATGCAGAAGACATTCAATCTGACCAGTCTGATTTTGCAAAAAAGAGACGACACTTGAACCAAATGGTGAGAGACAAAATGGGAAACAAAATTCCAGACAGAGTAAATAATGGAAACAAAGGCTTGGAGGCAGGGAACGTACGGTACTTTTACAGACCAGTCTGTTGTCTGATGTAGTTAGAAACAAGGGGAATATGGAGACTGGGATGGCAGGAGGGGAGGCTGGGGGTGTAGACTGGAGCTGCATTGTATAGGATGTAAATATTAGACTTACGATATATGCAGTTGCTTCAGAATTGTTCAAATAATTTTACAAGGGGAATGAAATATTCATCCTATTCCAAAAGCAAGGTTGAAAAATAATATTCATCTTTTAGAGGCAACATATTCAATATAGCTGAAGAAGCGTTCTTACTGTTTGAGAGGCTTGGAGGTAAAAGAGAATTGGAAGGTTTTAAAACCTGTAGTAGGGATGGGGACATATAGAGGTGTATGTATTCTGGAAATAAATTCTGAATAAGGTGCATATCAACACACTGAAAAAACTGCTGACTTGCCTCTAGACCCCAGAAAGCACACACAGAAGAACGCTCATGGTAAAAGATGCCCCCAATTTCTGGAATGTAATTTATCTTCTAAATATAACAATTTCCTCATCAGTAAAAGCGGTTAATAAAGATACTTGTGTCACAGGTTGTTAGGAGGACTGAAGAGAATAATGTGTGCAGGGAGTATGGTGAGGGCTCCATCAATGGTATGTCTTAAAATATTGCTATTATTCATTTTCCTTGGGCCTTTTTTATACTTTAATGTGCTTCTGAAGCTGCATTGAATTAATTTGTATAATGTTTTTATTTTATTGCTAAATAAGCCTATAACCTTTGCAGAGTGTACCACACTTTATGTTATGCACGTATTTAAGTAACAGTAGAGAAAAATAACACTCAGAATGTTTAATATCTTTTCCACTAAAAAAGACCTATGTCTGTCACTTGGCCATAACCTCTAGGATGGCACCGATACGTTTTAGTCATTTTGTATCCCCTGTGCATTATAGACTTCCTAGTACATAATACATTTTTGTGGAAAGAGAAAAGGGAAACAAAAAGAGGACTGGAAAAAGAAAGAAACTCATAGAACATCTTAAAGTATTAAAATGCATGCTATCCTCATTTTTCACAGTAATGTAGAAACAAAAAAAGAGGAGTCTAAGCTGAAATTGTACAAAAAGCAATCTTAATAAATAAAAAGGAGAAATTCCAATTGTTCTGTAACCTGTAAATATCTTTGTCAAAACAAAAACCTCTCTTACTAGCATTTATGAATATGTAAAGAAATAAAAAATAGCAAAACTAATATTTACTCAGTACACTGTAATTAAAACATTAAAAAGATAGAGAATTAAAGTGTTCTATTTGTTTATGAATAAAACTTATCAAGATAGGACCTCCCCTCCTGGAAAGATGAAATAGATATTTTGTATTCTTATTTTCCCCCAAGTGCAACTAAATTCTCTGTAAATTATATACATGAAACAAACATAAAGAGACTCTCCGAGGTGAAGAAAAGAAGACAAACCAGCTAGGGACCTTGCTACCCAAGGAACATGGTGTTGAGCTCCCTGAGTTTTCATGTTGTCTCATATATCCCAGATATATTCCAGACTGGAAGATGGAGAAACCAGAGACTTGGAAATACCAATGGGCACAGACAATTAAAATCAGCAAGAAAAGCTGCTGCCTCTAGCCAAAGGATCAGGAAAGGGGCAACGTAGTAAGAAAGAAAGTTTTTAGACAGTAATGGTACTACTAGCTCAACATCTCAGAAAAAAAAAATGAGACCTTCACCATTACTCATCAAAGGCCAAGTGTGAGCTTAGACTTCCAGGTTGGATGGCCCATAGCAGGGGACTCTAGTTCCCCAACTAGGACTGAGTCACAGAAGGCCAAATAGGAGGCTGGGACTTTCATCCCATCCAGCAGTAACAATGTTCCCCTTCTCCTTACTGCTAGGGTGATGTCAGAGGAGGGCTGATGGAGAATCAGAACTTTAACCCCCTCCCAGTAATAAAGAGGAGCCCACCCTCTTCAGGTATCAATGGTGAGTGAGTCTTCACCCATCTGTGGGAAGCGGGACTTCACAGGGCAGTAGCAAAACAGCAGACCTCTTTCCCTTGATGGAGGTGACAAAATCAAGCTAAACCAAAAAGTTTGAGTAAGATCCAGCAACTCACAATGACATACCCAAATGACAAGGTTTCAATCAAACTCATGTATCACATCAAAAACAAGGGAGATATGAAATTGAATGAAAAAGACAACCAACAGATGCCAATACCAAGATCACAGAGATGTTAGAATTCTCTGAAAAGGATTTTAAAGCAGCCATGATGAAATGTTTTCATGACAAACTACAAGAACGTTTGAAAGAAATGAAAAAATAAAGTCTCCTCCCCAAAATGAGGAATCTCAGTAAAATAATGGAAGATATAAAAGAGAACCAAATGGACATTTTAGAACTGAAAAACACAATAACCAACATAAAAAAGTTAATGGATAATGGACAATGGCAGAATGAAGGGAACAGAACAAAGAAGCAGTGAACTTGAGGATGGAACAATACATGTTAATTACCCAATCTGGCCAGCAGAGAAAAATAAACTTCAGTTTATTCTCAAGCATCAGTGACTTGTGGGAGATAAAAGATATAACATTTGTGTCGTTGGAGAAAGAGTGAAAGACTGAAAAGTACTCAAAGAAATAATTGCTGTAAGTTCCAAAATATGGCACAATACATAAATGAGATTAAGAAAATGCCTAATTCCATGCATAATTAACCCAAGAAATCCACACCCAGATACATCATAGTCAAACTTCTGAAAAGTAAAGGTAATAAAACAGATGTTGAAAGCCACAACACATAAATGACACCTTACCTGTGGGGGAAAATGATTTAAACAGCAGAGGATTTCTCATCCAAAATCTTGGCGGGAAGAAAGAAGTAGCACATTTTTCAAATACTGAATAAAAAGAACTATCAACCCAGATTCCTACACTCAGAGAAAATATGCTTCAGAAATGAAGAGGAAATCAAGACAGTTTCAGATGAAGAAAAAACAAGATACTTTATCAACAGTAGACTTACCCTAAAATACTGGCTAAAGGAAGTTCTCTAAACAGAAAGAAAATAATTTGTTTTTTAAAAAATGGAACTTGGAACATCAGAAAAGAAGAAAGAATGCAATATGCAATAATGTGGATAAATAAATAGATTTTCCTAGTCTTCTTTTATCTTCTAAATTAGATCTGAACATGGAAAGCAAAAATTGTAGTATTGTCTAATGTGGTTCTACTGTATGTGAAGAAAATATTTGTAAAGGGACATAATGAGTGGTAAGGTTTCAGCTCTTCACTTGAGAAGGTTAGGTGACTAAACCAGTATACTGCAGTAAGTTATGTATATATTTAGAGCAAGCACTAAAAAAGCTTCACACAGAGAGACACTCAGAAACACTACAGATGTGTCATACTAGAATTATATAAACAAGTTCAAGTAACTCACAAGAAGACAGAAAAAAAATCAGATATACAAAACAAAAAAAAGAACAATCAGAAAACAATAAAGACAATGACAGACTTAAGTCTCAACATATTAAAGAGAAAAGTAAAAACTATGAACGATGCTACAGACATAAATTTAGCAACTTAGGTGAAATAGACCAGTTCTTTAAAAAACAGAGACTATCATAACTCTCCAAGTATAAAATAGATCATTTTAATGGCCATAAGAGCTATTAACGACATTAAATATTTAATTTTAAATTCCCCCAAGCAGAAATATCTAGGCCGAAGTGATTTCGCTACAGAACTCTACCAAATGTTAAAAGAAGATTTAACACGAATTATACACCATCTCCAAAAAATAAGAGAGGATGAACATATTCAATTTGTTTTATTCAGTTGGTATTACTGATACCAAAACTAGGCAAAGATAGTGCCCAAAACAAAAACAAAACACAAAAACAAAAACTAGAGACCAATATCCCTCATAAATATAGATGCAAAATATAGATGTTTATATCTTTACTGTCTGTATGTGAATATCATTACTGTCTGTATGTGAATATCATTAATAAAATATTAGCAAATAAAATTTAGCAATATATAAAAATAATTACATGCATTAACAAATGAAGTTTATTCCTGTTATGAAAGCCTGAATCAATAATAATAATAAAATCAATGTAACCCATTATATATTCACAGGCTAAAGAAAAACCACATGATCATATCATTAATTACAAAAAACTCATTTAACAAAATTCAACTCCCATTCATGATTCAAACTCAGAAAAACAGCAACAGGGTCAATCATCTTCAACTTGATAAACAACTTGATGTACAAAAATATATGTATAATATGATACTTAATGGTGAAAGACAAAATGGTTTTCTCCCAAGACTGGGAGCAATGCAAAGATGCCTGCTTTCATAATTCTCACTCAACATAGTCCTGTATATTCTAGCTGGGGCAATAAATCAAGAACTGGAAATAAAAGGCATACAGATCAGAAAGAAAGAAACAAAACTGTCCTTATTTAAAGATGATATTATTGTTGATACAGAAGATCCCAAATAATCTACAATCCACCTGCCAGAAGCAATAAGCAAGTTCAGAAAGATTGCAATGTACAATTTAAACATATAGAAATCAATTGTATTTCTATACACTAGAATGAACATCTGGACTCATAAATCCATAAATTAAAATACAGCACCATTTACAATTACTGGAAAAAAGTAAACCCTTAGGTCTAAATCTAACAAAACATGGATAGGCTTGTATACTGATGAAAACTTTATATAATGGATAATGGGAAGAGGGAATTGAATTGGCCAACAAAAATGAAAGTACAGTAAAGATATGAAAACCAATCATGTGCAAAGTGAAATTTGACTGGAATATAAATGGAGATATAGAAGAAAACCCTAATAAATACAGAGACATACTATATTCATGAATTGGAAAAGTCAACATAGAAAAGAGAATGCAGAGAAACTGGGTCATCAAATATTGCTGGTGGGAATGTAAAATGACAGTTTGAAGACAGTTTGGTAGTTTCTTAACAAATTAAATCTACAGCTATATTATGACATAACACTTGAACTCGCAGGAACTGATCCCTTAGAAGTGATGACTTATGTTCATACAAAAGCAATATACAAATGTGTTTAGCAGCTTTATTCTTAATAGCACCAAACTGGAAACAACCTAGATGTTCTTCAGTGTATGAATGGTTAAATGAACTGTGGTACATTTACACCACAGAATACTATTCACCAGTAAAAAAGAACACACTATTGATACACACAGCAACCTGGATGACTTTCCACAGAATTATAAACAAATCTAATTAGTTTACATACTATATAGTGCCATTTACAAAACATTCTTAAAATGACAACATTATAAAAATGCAAAACAGATTGGTAGATACCACAGCTTAGAGAGGGGTAGGGAAGGAGGGAAGTAGGTATGACTATGACAGGGCAATATGTGGAATCTCTGTGCTGATGAAAGTGTTTTGTATTTGGACTGTATCAATATCATTATACTGGTTGTGATTTTGTATTACAGTTTTAAAAGATGTTGCCCTTGAGGGAAACTGAGTCAATGATACAGGCATATTTCTATGCTATTTCATACAACTAAATATGAATCTACAATGATACAAAATAAAAGTGTAATGAAAACTTAGTAATCTAGAGTAGTCTGAACAGTCCTTACCTTCTGTCCTTCTCACTGTTTAATTTGAGAAGGGATTATACAATGGAGGGATGGAGTGAGCATTTTTTCTATGTCTTGGGGAATTGTCATACTGCTTTTTATGTTTGAATCAACTTCCAAAATTTTATTTGTCTTGAAATGTTTATACGAGTTTTCTTTTTAATGTAAAGTGGATTTTTGTGTGTTTTTTTCTTTTTTTCAGCCATTATTACTTCCTCTGAGACATCTTTACCTTTCTCATTCCAACATCCTCTCTTAGTGATGTCAGTGCCGTACTTTTACGAATTCCTCTGCCTGCATATTCAGAGTCTTTTGAATGTCTGCAGTGTCAACATTTCTATTGTGAGCTACTTCTGCTATATCTCCATTTATATTCCAGTCAAATTTCACTTTGCACATGATTGGCTTTCATATCTTAACTGTACTTTCATTTTTGTTGGCCAATTCAATTCCCTCTTCCCATTATCCGTGTTTGTAAAATGTCCCATGAGTTTATCGCTGAGAAAAGGAAGCAACCCACTACAGACTTTACTGTCTGTATGTGAAATAAACAACAGATAAGCAGGTTCAGCCATCCACAGAAGTTGAAACAAGTGATGTGATTGACCAATCATTGTGATGCATATCTTTTCCTTATGTAGTGATTTGTGGACTGTAGAGCTAGCAGCAAAGTATGTACTTTATGCATTTATTCATGGTTCATATGCCATGGTAGCTGAAATTTCAACTGTGTTGTTAGAGGACTGGCATCGTTTAACTAAACTGTGGTAACTGAAACTCCTGTGTATGACTTGATAAATAGGGACTGCCTGTAATTTTCTTATGAAACTACTAAACTTTTCTCCACAGAAGACTGCATCAGAGGACAGATGTCTGGAGCCTGCATACAAGGTATGTAGAAGTAATGAATCCACTGAAACCAAATAGAACACACAACTTGAAATCTTCTCCTGGCCTCCCACTTGACTTTTCTCACCCTGTAGTCTTGGTTTCAGTCTCTTGTGGGTACTGTCTTTGTGGTCTGTCTAGGCCTAATCCCCTGGAGAAACTTCTGGTTTAGAGGTATCATCGAGACAGCTGGACTGCACCCTGGTGCCCTGAGGCCAGGGCCTCTTCCCTGCTGTAGGCTTCACTCCTCACCTGGAGTTAACTACAGCTCTCCTTAAAGGCCTGCAGTCAGGCCCAGACTCCTGAAACTCAAGGCTGGTCAGTTACAGTTCTGGACTTTAAAAGAGAGTGGTGGAGACAAAACCATACAACAAAGCCCAGGAGCCCTGATTTAGACACTCTGAAGGTAGATCATCCTTCCAATAAGCTTAATGGACAGCTTTCTGCTTACCACTTTCTTATCACCTCTTATGATGAAAGGCACAAGGAGAAAAACTGGAGAAAACTTTGCACAGACACTAGTTTACAAAGTCAAAATATTGAGATAAAAGCTGAGAGCTAATACAAGAAAAAATAAATCACCATTTGTGATTTTTGGAAAACATTCTTTGGGTGGAGGCCTGTAACACTGTTAAGACCTATCTCCTTGTCCAGACACTGCCATTCAATACCCAGAGGAATTTGGTCACAACAGGTCTTCTTTAATATTCTAGTTCTTTTATTGGACTATAAGAACAATAATCTCTGATCACTTCCAAAGTAGTGGTCAATTTTAAATATGTGTATTATGCCGTACATCTCTATACAAGTACTTCAGACCAGAAAGCAAGGTTTATGTTTATAACACGCACACTCCGAATATGCACCCATATTATCCAAACACTTATGATATTAAATATGAACTACCTCAGCTCTTCTAATTGAGAGTAAAGAAAATATGATCATTTCTGCATACACATGACATGCTCACACAATGGCTCACACATATTAGAGATTCGATGACTCTGAGGGCATGAATGTGTGAATAAAGTTGCAATTCCGTTTCTCTGCTTAGCTTGAAGGAGAAGGATAACTCTGCGTCTCCTGTCATTTCAACCAGTAACAATAAACATATGTAAATTAGCTAACATGTATAAAGAATTTAACAGGAAATCTTGCACCTAGTGAGCACTGGGTGGGTGGTATTTATCATTGATGATAGTTTCTTTGCTTTTGGAAGTGATTCTTCTCATTTTGTTCACCACTGCCTCTGAACATGTGATACTCCCTTCTTCCCTCCCTTTGTTGGACCATTTTGACATATTAGAAACTCCTCATACCATAATTCAACCTCTGCTGATATTTTCAGCATTCAGTCATTTCCATGGCATAGACATTCAATGTTAATGTATCACACCAGCTGACTGATGACAGAAATGATGGCGAAGAAGGAATCCTTGGAAAACTTTAAAGTAATTGATGCTTTGTAGGGAGGGAATGAAAATAGAAAGTAGCTAATATTTCAAACTCTTGGAAGTGGAAATTACATTGAATTATGCCAATCATGTAATGAATAAAGTATGAAAATGACTTAGTGATGAATGAAAATGCTGTAATATTCTTCTAGTAATTTACAGAGCTGATGACTTCCTCTGCATTATTCTGTCAAGCCTCAATGTACAGGATATAAAATGTAATCTAGTTTGGGAGGAGGGTTGGTGGTGAGGTATCATATTATATATGTGTGTGTGTGTGTGTGTGTCATATCATATATATATGATATCCATATGAATGTACTTTTACAATGCCTTCAAAGACATCTGATTGTGACACAGCACTCAAAGTGGCAGGGGTTGCTCTCTCAAGTTTTGTCTAAATGACTGGTACAACTAATCAAGGATTTTCATTTTTAATGGGTATAATCAATTGTAGATGTCTTCAGCTGATGCCAAGGTCTTATTGGCAAGTCACAGTGCACCATGAGCTTCAGGTTTGGTATTCCCTTTATGTATCCAAATGCTTAAGATGTACACGAAGAATCAGAGTCGTTGAACAGTTTTCCTAAGATCATTCAGCAAGTGATTTCACATCAAGTTTAAAGTTTCTGAATTGACTCTAATCATTGTACTCTTAATCTGTACACAATACTGCTTTACATAAGCCCTAATGCTCAGCCCAAATAAATAATGAGCACTGAAGATTTGATGGTATCACAAATAAATTATTGTTTTATAATAATTAAAATTTTAAATTGAAATTTAAAAACTACATAGAGACAGGGACTGTTTCTCTGTAGTGTTTAAATTCTCAAGTCATCAACCTTGACTACAATTATATTATGTTTTGATAACTGACAATTGAAGAATATTTTTTATGATAAGACATACCTCTTACCCCCTCCAAGTTTGAAATGATTATCCTTATATCTAACTCCTATAACATTCTCTTTATATTCTCTTGATGGCATTTATATTATTTATACCTTAAATTATGATGATTCACGTTCAGATATTATCTTCCCCCTGGACCTTGCACTGCTCAATGTTCCTTAATACACAACTTTATATTCCTCTTAGAGCCAATTTCAAGCCATTCTAATAGTAGGATGGCCAAGAGAGAATGAATAAACAAAAATTTTTTCTGTACATGTATCCCAGAACTTAAAGTAAAATTTAAAAAACTTATTTTGTGTTTTTTCTGACTGTGCTTTAATTATAATTTATCAAAGCAAGAACTCTCACAAAATTTTATCTAAGGCTTTAACCTGAGTAACGAACAAAGTTCTTCAGTAAATGGAAAGATAACAATAAAAAATTGCATCCTGTAGGACTTTGTTTTCAGAGAAGTAATTATTGAAATATATTTTGGGGCTAAGGATTCTAATTTATTAATGTTCCCTGTTTGGGTTAAACTAACTCAAGGCACTGTACAAATCACTCCCCACCTGGTTAAGTCCCTAAATATTACTTAAACTAGGTTTGATTTCTGAAAGAAGTAAAGTATTTATTTAATAATTTTCTATATAAGAAATAAAATGAAAAATATGTTAAAACCTATCCAAAACTGGCAATGTTACATATAGCTTACAAACACTTAAGGATGACAGCTTTAGGGTTACAAAGATCTTCCTTCTCATTTGAACATCACTAATCTCATGGAACCTTTATGTCATGCAATATCACCAAATTTGAAGTTGCCTTCAGATGGATATACTCAGTGACATATTTTTGAGCATTGATAAAGTAGAATCCATATTTGTTATAGAAGGAATTAAGACTAAATCATCTGAACTTTGGAAAATCCACCTGGGAGGGACCCGAGGGAAATAAAACTGGGTGGATTCCTATGGGTAGAGATGGCGGAATCACATTTTGTAATCATCAGAATGTGGTCAAAAATGGGTCCCTGGGCAGCCATCATATGGCCATGAGGGTCTCTCTGCCTACACACCTTGGGTCTGAAGTTCTGTTAGAAAATACTGGGAGCACCACTGACCCCACAGAAATACAAACTACCATCAGAGAATACTATAAACGCCTCTACGCAAATCAACTAGAAAATCTAGAAGAAATGGATAATTTCCTGGACACTTACACTCTCCCAAGGCTAAACCAGGAAGAAGTTGAATCCCTGAATAGACCAATAGCAGGCTCTGAAATTGAGGCAACAATTAATAGCCTACCCACCAAAAAAAGTCCAGGACCAGATGGATTCACAGCTGAATTCTACCAGAGGTACAAGGAGGAGCTGGTACCATTCCTTCTGAAACTATTCCAATCAATAGAAAAAGAGGGAATCCTCCCTAACTCATTTTATGAGGCCAACATCATCCTGATACCAAAGCCTGGCAGAGACACAACAAAAAAAGAGAATTTTAGACCAATATCCCTGATGAACATTGATGCAAAAATCCTCAATAAAATACTGGCAAACCGGATTCAGCAGCACATCAAAAAGCTTATCCACCATGATCAAGTGGGCTTCATCCCTGGGATGCAAGGCTGGTTCAACATTCGCAAATCAATAAACGTAATCCAGCATATAAACAGAACCAAAGACAAGAACCACATGATTGTCTCAATAGATGCAGAAAAGGCTTTTGACAAAATTCAACAGCCCTTCATGCTAAAAACGCTCAATAAATTCGGTATTGATGGAACGTACCTCAAAATAATAAGAGCTATTTATGACAAACCCACAGCTAATATCATACTGAATGGGCAAAAACTGGAAAAATTCCCTTTGAAAACTGGCACAAGACAGGGATGCCCTCTCTCACCACTCCTATTCAACATAGTGTTGGAAGTTCTGGCTAGGGCAATCAGGCAAGAGAAAGAAATCAAGGGTATCCAGTTAGGAAAAGAAGAAGTCAAATTGTCCCTGTTTGCAGATGACATGATTGTATATTTAGAAAACCCCATCGTCTCAGCCCAAAATCTCCTTAAGCTGATAAGCAACTTCAGCAAAGTCTCAGGATACAAAATTAATGTGCAAAAATCACAAGCATTCTTATACACCAGCAACAGACAAGCAGAGAGCCAAATCAGGAATGAACTTCCATTCACAATTGCTTCAAAGAGAATAAAATACCTAGGAATCCAGCTTACAAGGGATGTAAAGGACCTCTTCAAGGAGAACTACAAACCACTGCTCAGTGAAATCAAAGAGGACACAAACAAATGGAAGAACATACCATGCTCATGGATAGGAAGAATCAATATCGTGAAAATGGCCATACTCCCCAAGGTTATTTATAGATTCAATGCCATCCCCATCAAGCTACCAATGAGTTTCTTCACAGAATTGGAAAAAACTGCTTTAAAGTTCATATGGAACCAAAAAAGAGCCCGCATTGCCAAGACAATCCTAAGTCAAAAGGACAAAGCTGGAGGCGTCACGCTACCTGACTTCAAACTATACTACAAGGCTACAGTAACCAAAACAGCATGGTACTGGTACCAAAACAGAGATATAGACCAATGGAACAGAACAGAGTCCTCAGAAATAATACCGCACATCTACAGCCATCTGATCTTTGACAAACCTGAGAGAAACAAGAAATGGGGAAAGGATTCCCTATTTAATAAATGGTGCTGGGAAAATTGGCTAGCCATAAGTAGAAAGCTGAAACTGGATCCTTTCCTTACCCCTTATACGAAGATTAATTCAAGATGGATTAGAGACTTAAATGTTAGACCTAATACCATAAAAACCCTAGAAGAAAATCTAGGTAGTACCATTCAGGACATAGGCATGGGCAAGGACTTCATGTCTAAAACACCAAAAGCAACGGCAGCAAAAGCCATAATTGACAAATGGGATCTAATTAAACTAAAGAGCTTTTGCACAGCAAAAGAAACTACCATCAGAGTGAACAGGCAACCTACAGAATGGGAGAAAATTTTTGCAACCTACTCATCTGACAAAGGGCTAATATCCAGAATCTACAAAGAACTCAAACAAATATACGAGAAAAAAACAAACAACCCCATCAAAAAGTGGGGAAAGGATATGAACAGACATTTCTCAAAAGAAGATATTCATACAGCCAACAGACACATGAAAAAATGCTCATCATCACTGGCCATCAGAGAAATGCAAATCAAAACCACAATGAGATACCATCTCACACCAGTTAGAATGGCAATCATTAAGAAGTCAGGAAACAACAGGTGTTGGAGAGGATGTGGAGAAATAGGAACACTTTTACACTGTTGGTGGGATTGTAAACTAGTTCAACCATTATGGAAAAGAGTATGGCAATTCCTCAAGGATCTAGAACTAGATGTACCATATGACCCAGCCATCCCACTACTGGGTATATACCCAAAGGATTATAAATTAGTCTACTACAAAGACACATGTACACGTATGTTTATTGCGGCACTATTCACAATAGCAAAGACTTGGAATCAACCCAAATGTCCATCTGTGACAGACTGGATTAAGAAAATGTGGCACATATACACCATGGAATACTATGCAGCCATAAAAAAGGATGAGTTTGCATCCTTTGTAGGGACATGGATGCAGCTGGAAACCATCATTCTTAGCAAACTATCACAAGAACAGAAAACCAAACACCGCATGTTCTCACTCATAGGTGGGAACTGAACAATGAGATCACTTGGACTCGGGAAGGGGAACATCACACACTGGGGTCTATCATGGGGAGGGGGGAGGGGGGAGGAGGGAGGGATTGCATTGGGGAGTTATACATGATATAAATGATGAATTGATGGGTGCTGACGAGTTGATGGGTGCAGCACACCAACATGGCATAAGTATACATATGTAACAAACCTGCACGTTATGCACATGTACCCTAGAACTTAAAGTATAATAAAAAAAAAAAAAAAAAAAAAAAAAAAAAAAAAAAAAAAAAAAAAAAACAGTAAAAAAAAAAAAAAAAAAAAAAAAAAAAAAAAAAAAAAAAGAATGATGAAAGTTTCATCCAACAGTGATGTGAGCTGAAATAAACACCACTACTTTGGAAAAAAAAAAAAAAAAAAAAAAAAAAAAAAAAAAAAAAAAAAAAAAAAAAAAAAAAAAAAAAAGAAAATACTGGGAGCTATTCTTTCCCATACTTAGCAAAGTCGAATTTAGGTGGAATTTAGTTATATAGAGGGTCACAAAAGTTGGAAACCACCTTTTTAAATTTTTTTTTCTTTTTTTGTTATTATTATACTTTAAATTCTAGGGTACATGTGCACAACGTGCAGGTTTCTTACATATGTATACTTGTGCCATGTTGGTGTGCAGCACCCATCAATTCGTCAGCACCCATCAACTCGTCATTTACATCAGGTATAACTCCCAATGCCATCCCTCCCCCGTCCCCATAATAGGCCCCAGTGTGTGATGTTCGCCTTCCTGAGTCCAAGTGATCTCATTGTTCAATTCCCACCTATGAGTGAGAACATGCGGTGTTTGGTTTTCTGTTCTTGTGATAGTTTGCTGAGAATGATGGTTTCCAGCTGCATCCATGTCCCTACAAAGGACACAAACTCATCCCTTTTTGTGGCTGCATAGTATTCCATGGTGTATATGTGCCACATTTTCTTAATCCAGTCTGTCACAGATGGACATTTGGGTTGATTCCAAGTCTTTGCTATTGTAAATAGTGACGCAATAAACATATGTGTGCATGTGTCCTTATAGCAGCATGATTTATAATCCTTTGGGTATATACCCAGTAATGGAATGGCTGGGTCATATGGTATTTCTAGTTCTAGATACTTGAGGAATCGCCATACTGTTTTCCACAATCGTTGAACTAGTTTACAATCCCACTAACAGTGTAAAAGTGTCCCTATTTCTCCACATCCTCTCCAGCACCTGTTGTTTCCTGACTTTTTAATGATCTTCATTCTAACTGGTGTGAGATGGTATCTCATTGTGGTTTTGATTTGCATCTCTCTGATGGCCAGTGATGATGAGCATTTTTTCATGTATCTGTTGGCTGTATGCATGTCTTCTTTTGAGAAATGTCTGTTCATATCCTTTGCCCACTTTTTGATGGGGTTGTTTGATTTTTTCTTGTAAATTTGTTTGAGTTCTTTGTAGGTTCTGGATATTAGTCCTTTGTCAGATGAGTAGATTGCAAAAATTTTCTCCCATTCTGTAGGTTGCCTGTTCACTCTGATGGTAGTTTCTTTTGCTGTGCAGAAGCTCTTTAGTTTAATTGGATCCCATTTGTCAATTTTGGTTTTTGTTGCCATTGCTTTTGGTGTTTTAGACATGAAGTCCTTGCCCATGCCTATGTCCTGAATGGTATTACCTAGGTTTTCTTCTAGGATTTTTATGGTATTAGGTCTAACATTTAAGTCTCTAATCCATCTTGAATTAATTTTTGTATAAGGAGTAAGGAAAGGATCCAGTTTCAGCTTTCTACTTATGGCTAGCCAATTTTCCCAGCACCATTTATTAAATAGGGAATCCTTTCCCTATTTCTTGTTTTTCTCAGGTTTGTCACAGATCAGATGGCTGTAGATGTGTGGTATTATTTCTGAGGACTCTGTTCTGTTCCATTGGTCTATATCTCTGTTTTGGTACCAGTACCATGCTGTTATGGTTACCGTAGCCTTGTAGTATAGTTTGAAGTCAGGTAGCGTGATGCCTCCAGCTTTGTTCTTTTGACTTAGGATTCTCTTGGAAATGTGGGCTCTTTTTTGGTTCCATATGAACTTTAAAGCAGTTTTTTCCAATTCTATGAAGAAACTCATTGGTAGCTTGATGGGGATGGCATTGAATCTATAAATGACCTTCGGCAGTATGGCCATTTTCACGATATTGATTCTTCCTATCCATGAGCATGGTATGTTCTTCCATTTGTTTGTATCCTCTTTTATTTCACTGAGCAGTGGTTTGTAGTTATCCTTGAAGAGGTCCTTTACATCCCTTGTAAGTTGGATTCCTAGGTATTTTATTCTCTTTGAAGCTATTGTGAATGGGAGTTCATTCATGATTTGGCTCTCTGTCTGTTACTGGTGTATAAGAACACTTGTGAGTTTTGTACATTGATTTTGTATCCTGAGACTTTGCTGAAGTTGCTTATCAGCTTAAGGAGATTTTGGGCTGAGATGATGGGGTTTTCTAAATATACAATCATGTCATCTGCAAACAGAGATAATTTGACTTCTTCTTTTCCTAATTGAATACCCTTTATTTCTTTCTCTTGCCTGATTGCCCTAGCCAGAACTTCCAGCACTATGTTGAACAGGAATGGTGAGAGAGGGCATCCCTGTCTTGTGCCAGTTTTCAAAGGGAATTTTTCCAGTTTTTGCCCATTCAGTATGATATTGGCTGTGGGTTTCTCATTAATAGCTCTTATTATTTTGAGATATGTTCCATCAATACCGAATTTATTGAGAGTTTTTAGCATGAAGGACTGTTGAATTTTGTCAAAGGCCTTTTCTGCATCTATTGAGATTATCATGTGGTTTTTGTCTTTGGTTCTGTTTATATGCTGGATTATGTTTATTGATTTGCGTATGTTGAACCAGCCTTGCATCCCAGGGATGAAACGCACTTAATCGTGGTGGATAAGCTTTTTGATGTCCTGCTGGATTCGGTTTGCCAGTATTTTATTGAGGATTTTTGCATCGATGTTCATCAGGGATATTGGTCTAAAATTCTCTTTTTTGTTGTGACTCTTTCAGGTTTTGGTATCAGGGTGATGTTGGTCTCATAAAATGAGTTAGGGAGGATTCCCTCTTTTTCTATTGATTGGAATAGTTTGAGAAGGAATGGTACCAGCTCCTCCTTGTACCTCCAGTAGAATTTGGCTGTGAATGCGTCTGGTCCTGGACTTTTTTGGTTGGTAGGCTATTAATAATTGCCTCAATTTCAGAGCCTGCTATTGGTCTATTCAGGGATTCAACTTCTTCCTGGTTTAGCCTTGGCAGAGTGTAAGTGTCCAGGAAATTATCCATTTCTTCTAAATTTTCTAGTGGATTTGCATAGAGATGTTTATACTATTCTCTGATGGTAGTTTGTATTTCTCTGGGGTCGGTGGTGATATCCCCTTTATCATTTTTTATTGCATCTATTTGATTCTTCTCTCTTTTCTTCTTTATTAGTCTTGCTAGCAGTCTATCAATTTTGTTTATCTTTTCAAAAAACCAACTCCTGGATTCATTGATTTTTTGGAGGGTATTTTGTGTCTCTATCTCCTTCATTTCTTCTCTGATCTTAGTTATTTCTTGCCTTCTGCTAGCTTTTGAATGTGTTTGCTCTTGCTTCTCTATTTCTTTTAATTGTGATGTTAGAGTGTCAATTTTTGATCTTTCCACTTTCTCTTGTGGGCATTTAGTGCTATAAATTTTCCTCTACACACTGCTTTAAATGTGTCCCAGAGATTCTGGTATGTTGTATCTTTGTTCTCATTGGTTTCAAAGAACATCTTTATTTCTGCCTTCATTTCGTTATGTACCCAGTAATCATTCAGGAGCAGGTTGTTCAGTTTCCAGGTAGTTGAGTGGTTTTGATTGAGTTTCTTAGTTCTGAGTTCTAGTTTGATTGCACTGTGGTCTGAGAGACAGTTTGTTATAATTTCCATTCTTGTACATTTGCTGAGGAGTGCTTTACTTCCAATTATGTGGTCAATTTTGGAATAAGTGCGATGTGGTGCTGAGGAAGAATGTATATTCTGTTGATTTAGGGTGGAGAGTTCTGTAGATGTCTATTAGGTCCGCTTGGTGCAGAGTTGAGTTCAATTCCTGCATATCCTTGTTAACTTTCTGTCTCGTTGATCTGTCTAATGCTGACAGTGGGGTGTTGAAGTCTCCCATTTTTATTGTATGGGAGTCTAAGTCTCTTTGTAAGTCTCTAAGGACTTACTTTATGAATCTGGGTGTTCCTGTATTGGGTGCATATATATTTAGGATAGTTAGCTGTTCCTGTTGAATTGATCCCTTTACCATTATGTAATGGCCTTCTTTGTCTCTTTTGATCTTTGATGGTTTAAAGTCTGTTTTATTAGAGACTAGGATTGCAACCCCTGCTTTTTTTTGTTCTCCATTTGCTTGGTAGATCTTCTTCCATCCCTTTGTTTTGAGCCTATGTGTGTCTCTGCATGTGAGATGGGTCTCCTGAATACAGCAAACTGATGAGTCTTGACTCTTTATCCAGTTTGCCAGTCTGTGTCTTTTAATTGGAGCATTTAGTCCATTTACATTTAAGGTTAATATTGTTATGTGTGAACTTGATCCTGTCATTGTGATATTAGCGGGTTATTTTGCTCATTAGTTGATGCAGTTTCTTCCTAGCATTGATGGTCTTTACATTTTGGCATGTTTTTGCAATGGCTGGTACCGGTTGTTCCTTTCCATGTTTAGTGCTTCCTTCAGGATCTCTTGTAGGGCAGGCCTGGTGGTGACAAAATCTCTAAGCATTTGCTTGTCTGTAAAGGTTTTTATTTCTCCTTCACTTATGAAACTTAGTTTGGCTAGATATGAAATTCTGGGTTGAAAATTCTTTTCTTTAAGAATGTTGAATATTGGCCCCCACTCTCTTCTGGCCTGTAGAGTTTCTGCTGAGAGATCTGCTGTCAGTGTGATGGGCTTCCCTTTGTGGGTAACCCGACCTTTCTCTCTGGCTGCCCTTAACATTTTTTCCTTCATTTCAACTTTGGTGAATCTGACAATTACGTGTCTTGGAGTTGGTCTTCTTGAGAAGTATCTTTGTGGTGTTCTCTGTATTTCCTGAATTTGAATGTTGGCCTGCCTTACTAGGTTGGGGAAGTTCTCCTGGATGACATCCTGAAGAATGTTTTCCAACTTGGTTCCATTTTCCCCCTCACTTTCAGGCACCCCAATCAGATGTAGATTTGGTCTTTCCACATAATCCCATACTTCTTGAAGACTTTGTTCATTTCTTTTTCCTCTTTTTTCTTTAGACTTCTCTTCTCGCTTCATTTCATTCATTTGATCCTCAATCTCTGATACTCTTTCTTCCAGTTGATCAAGTCGGTTACTGAAGCTTGTGCATTTGTCACGTATTTCTCGTGTCATGGTTTTTATCTCTGTCAGTTCGTTTATGGCCTTCTCTGCATTGATTATTCTAGTTATTCATTCTTCCATTCTTTTTTCAAGATTTTTAGTTTCTTTGCGCTGGGTACATAATTCCTCCTGTAGCTCTAAGAAGTTTGATGGACTGAAGCCTTCTTCTCTCAACTCGTCAAAGTCATTCTCCATTCAACTTTGATCCATTGCTGGTGATGAGCTGCATTCCTCAGTTGAAAATGCAGAAATCACCCGTCTTCTGTGTCGCTCGCGCTGGGAGCTAGAGACTGGAACTTTTCCTATTCGGCCATCTTGCTCCGTGACCTGGAAACCACCTTTTTGAGGTAAAAGACCCATCACAGTGATTTTCCAGTAGACTCTCACTGACACAATCTTCCTTTTGTAAATCAAATTCTTAAGGATAATGAATCAAACTTGTCAAATTCCATTTGATAAAGTACTTCCCACCATGTTTGTTTCAGAGTGCTCCTTCAAAGAAAGATACCCCCAAATGACTCTTTGATTAATAGAAGCTTATCAGCACACTATATTTCTAGAGTCAAATTCCCTGAATTTGAAACCCAACTCTCATAATTTTAACCATGTGTCCATGGACAAATTTTCCCACTGTAAAATGTAGATAACAATAATATTCACCTCATGAGATTGCTGCAAACAATAAATTAGATAATACATGTAGAGGACTTAGAACAGTGCTAGGCATGGATGATACTCTCAAGAAATGTTAGCTACATTCACGCAGCCATAAAAATAAACTTGACGAACACTGCACACAATAACCATGTAAACATATTAAAGGCTCTGGAAAGTCCTTAATTGAATTAATTTTTAACTCAGCATAGCCCAAACTCAAATAATAAATAATCTAATGATTTATTGAACTATTTTTCAACAGAATATTGTAGTAAAAGCTGTTCCAACATTTTTTACTGGTGCCACAACCAAGTTGACTATGACATCAATATAATCATTCTTCAAAAGAAATATAACCATCATCTCAAAAAAGAAGCCACTCTCACTTTAAACATATATGGTCTGATCACTTTGGAAGAGAACTGTGTGGCAAAATGTACAAGTTAAAGGACAAGCTGCATGAACTGAGACAGGTATATTCCCCAAAATGAATTTTGAAGCACCCTTCAGAAACCAATCAAATGCCAATTCAAGTGTCCTCTGTCACTGATCCATTAGTTTGCACTTTTGCTCTAATAAATTACGTATTTACACGTTACACTAATAAATTACTTATTTACATGTTACAGAGAACAGGTTGATGGCCCTGCATTCAGCAATAAAACAAGAGAAGATCTACACTTTTAGTTATTGCCTAGGAAAAGTAGTCAACCTCTAAGAACAAATTCAAGAATAACAACTATCTTTAATTGAATAGTTAGTAGTTCTAGGCATCTCATGTTCTTTCTAATCTCATAGAAGTCTTCAGGGTGGACATTATAATCTCCATTTTACACAGAAAGTAATTAAGGCTGAAGAAACAATTGAATTACACAGCTAGGAATCCAGTAACAGCTAAGCTTATATTTAGACCCAGGTCTGTGAGACAGCAAAACAAGTGCTCATTTTTCCATATTACACTGACTATCCATACAATGAGTTTAAATTGTTCCTTTCCGACATTTTGATTTTTATAGAACTATCTCTTTCTTTTTCCTATGAGAGTGAATCATATAATTTTTAAAGAAAGGGAATTGTATGCTTTGGGGGAAAGATTCTGAGGCAGTAAATCCCTGTGGACAGGTATCCTGTTCTTAAGCTAATCTTGAGTGAGAGTGTTTAGAAACACAGAAAATACTGTTGTGGCAGCTTTTAAATGCTAACTAGATATGGTTAATTTCTTAGAAGCCTGTAGTGGGGGCTAAAAAAGTGGACAGTCAGATTTTGGAACCTGACAGTTGACCTGAGGCCTTATATTGCAGGAGGTTTTATTTCTCCAATAAATTCAATTCTCTCTAGCAAATTCCTTCCTTAAGTTAGATGGTTGGGCCCTAATATTTTTGCAGCTGCAGAAACTCAGCTTATATAAGATAATGGAAAAATTGGATAAGCCATATGAAATTCTGCTTCACCACCAATATCTTAAGAAATGCATCTGTTTCTAAAGATAGTTGAAGGGCAGCTGTTGAGTGGAGAAAACTAACCTGTTGATTATGCATCATAAGAGACTGACTTAGAGAAATGAATAAACTCGACAGCAGTCAACTTTAAGGCTAATCTTGTGTTGTGCTAAGAAAAATAGCAGGACAAATGGAAAAGGGCTTTTGTTCCTTCTGTTTCCAAATAACATTAATAGACAAACTTAAATATCATGCTTGCCCAGGATAGACTGGTAGATCTACAGGCTACATGCATCTGAAGATTAGAGATCAATCAGGGTGATCATCATTAATATAGTGCTTATGGGGAGAGGATCAATATTCTGGCTCTCATATTTGTTGTAATTTATGCTAATGGCTGTCAGTAGACTTGCTCAATAATTGGACTATAACATGAATGAACTGTTATTGATTTACTGTGATACCTGAGGCTATAAAACTATAATTATGAATAGTTATTGAGTAAAGGATGGAGTCAGAAATTATATACTGATAGTGGCCCAAAATGCATATGTAATATGAAGATGTAACAACAATATGGAGATAATCTAAATAAATAAACTAAGGAGATGCAGCAAGTTGGAAACATGGAAATCCATTGACTTTAAGGGAACACCACAGCTCTATTTAGATAGAGACTGATACCCCCAGGGAAAAAGTTGGAATATCTTGAGATTGCCTAAAACTGGCATCCCAAGACTAGAGTAGTTCAATGGAGACAGTTAGACAAGGTCTTGGAGTGCTTGGCTGTCTGTGCTGCCATTCACAATGGCAACTTCATCTTGAGGTTGGCTGTCCTCATGAGAGTAAGATGATTTTCAGCAGGAATTGGGTTTGTAAACTTGTTGTTTCACATGTAGTAGGAGAGAATATGTCACTTCCCACAGTCTTTAAATGGAAGTCCTGAACTTGCTGATTGGCTCACTTCTGATTATTCCCTGGGCCCAAGGGAATGACATGTACTGAATAAAACTTAGGCTTGGGTTACCTGAACCAATGGTGATTGCCAAGGGGTGCTACTATGTTGATAAGTGTTGACGAATCATACACTTGGAAGTTTAAGTATATTCAGATATCTCAAATATCTTAATTGATATTTCAAAAAAAGTCTGTGTCCCGCAGTTGATTTTATGATTTATTAGTGAATAACCTCATCGGTTTAAAAAAAGATGTGAATAGCCTACATTTCTGGGAATAATCACTTGAATCAAAGAGAGATATCCACTCAAATTAATTTACAAAGGTAACCTAGTATAACTTAGTTACATTCCACAGGAGACATTTAGGGAGGTTTTCCCTTATAGCCCATATTAGTAAACACACGAGTGTGATTGTATCATGATTAGCTTTTCCCTACGTATTTCAATTTGTGATATGGGATTCAAGAACAAATAGAAAAAAGAATTAATTTCTTCTTAAATTTTTATCAGATTTTCAAAATATTGTCTTTAGGTCAAGCTGTCATATGATTAAGTTGGTAAAATTGGGAGTTCCTGGAGGCTACAGTAGAGCCAGATCTTTCCCAATTCTGGAAGTAATCATCTAAAAAAAAACTTCTCAGAATAGTATAGTACATCTATCCCCTGGGATTAGCCAGCCAATCTCAACTGAATCTACTGAGAATGAAATCAGCACTTATTAAGTATTAACAAGTGGGGATTAAGTCATTTTACTCTTTGGTTAAATAAAGATTGTGTGGAATGTAAAAACAAAAACAAAAAGCAAATACTAGCAAAGTGAGGTGACAACCCTAGTAGAATTCGTAGTGAGCTGCAAAGAATCTTAAAATAATTGTATTACACAACCAATTTTGGTCTCTGCTTTGTTTCACTGAAGATCTTTAGCTTAGCCATTAGGATGAATCATGAATGCTCTATTTCTGTATTTATTTATTAAACATATATTTTAAGAAACTATACCAGATATTGGGGGAGAGG